>NC_133325.1:34771982-35102815 GCF_042186555.1 Aquarana catesbeiana | reverse complement strand
AATAGTACAAAATATAATAATTGTAAGGGATGAGCTGGTGGAAGAATTAAAAGTTTAATTGTTAGGTGGAGGTGGGATAGGCTGCCCTGAAGACATGAGTTTTCAGGGATCGCCTAAAGATGGCCAGAGTAGGACATTGCTGGACAAATGGAGGAAGAAGTTCTAGATGATGGGAGAGGATCTCTAAAGAGGTTCTGGAAGGTGAGCATAGGAGGAGGAGATTAGGGTGCTAGGGAGCAGTAGGTCAAGGAAGGAGCAGAGAAGATGTGTTTGGGTGATATAGCTTGTGACAGAGTTGTGAATGGCTTTGTATGTTGTTAGAATTTTGAATTTATTTTGATGGTCAATTGGAAGCCAGTGGAGCGATTGGCATAGAAGAGTGGCTGACAATGAGTGATTGGTAAGGTTGAAGAGACTGGCAGCAGCATTCATGATAGACTGAAAAGGGGATAGCATAAGGAGAGGTAGGCCTAAGAGAAGGGAGTTGCAATAGTCAAAGCGAGAGATAACAAGGGAGTGAATGAGTAGCTTGGTGGTTTCATCTGATAAAAAGCAGTGAATTTTAAAGATGTTACAGAGGTGAAGTCTACAAGCTGTTTACAGTGATTGGATTTGGGGCTGGTCAGTAGGGATGGGCGAACGGTTCGGCCTGAGCATAAGTTTGGGCCAAACTTTCGCTGTTCGTACGTTCGGCGAACAGCCGAACAAACGGGTTGTTTGGCCGCTTGTTTGGCCCCCCAAACCAACCACAATGCATTGCGGTACTGAAGAGTGCATTGCAAGCCCTGATTAGCTGAAGCAGTGAAAGTTTCAGCCAATCAGGGCACAGAGCACAGTCAGAGTCATGACTGGACACTGTCATTATGACTTTATCCAATCATAGCTCATTCCCGCGCCACAGTATAAAAGTATTCTATTCAATGGCAGACATTTTCAGTGTGATTTTGGCGTGGAGAGAGATAGAACAGGGCTCTGTTCAGTGCTATTAGTTAGTTAGTGTGCTATACTGTGCTATTTTGCTTCAATTGTCGGTGTAGAATATTAGTTTAGTGTCAGTCTAGGGATAGTGTGAGTGTAGTGAGGAGGACCATCATTCAGCTTTTCATAATGTGCAGCTAGATTAGGGACAGCTCAGATAGTTTCACTGGCTTGACATGGAGACTAGTGAGGGGAAGATGGCCCCCACCCATCTCCATATCATTGCAAGGAGTAACCGACGTCAAAACTTCACTTCTGCCCATAGCTCTTATTTATTTATTTTTATTATTGCATTCAAGTGTAAATTGGAGATCTGAGTTCTTTTTGAGCCCAGATCTCATATTTAAATGGTCCCGTCATGATTTTTTTTCTATGTTTACATTCCTTGTAATAGGAATAAAAGCGACACAATTTTTTTTTAAAGAACAGTGTAAAAATACAAAAATAAAAGGTATCAAGAGCACCTCTATAGGGTTACGGTGGGAAGGCTCCCCTGACACCCAAAGAGTCATTTTTCTGTACCTATTTGACAGGTGCATATCGTTTCAATTTTTTTTGCCTTCATCAAGAGCACCTCTATAGGAGTTTGACAGGTGCATATCATTGCAATTTTTTACAGCAAGGCCAATTCTTGCTTTTATCAAGCTTACCTCTATAGGGTTACGGTGGGAAGGTGCCACCGACACCCAAAGACCAATTTTTACGCACCCGTTACTTCTATACAAAGTCAAAGTGACACCACAATGTATACAAAAAATCTATAATCTTGTTCCCAGTGCACTACATTGTGGCTTCATCATACACACTGGCTCCCCAGCTGTTGCTGAGCAAAATAAAGGCAGCTTGCAGGGAAAATGCCATTTTTTTTAGCTTTATTAATGCAATTATTGCTGCAGCAGATTCTGGACATTGTACAGATCTGCCACTTTACATGTAGACTAAGGAGACCCCCCTGGCACTATATTGGAAGTAATTTTTAATTTTTAGGCTTTCACTTTAAAAATAAAAAAATCACTGCTCATTTAAAAATGACATTTTTCACAAACTTTTTTTATTTTATTAATACATGTCCCCCAGGGCAGGACCCAGATCCCTATAACCATTGTATGCCCAATTACTTGCACATAAGCCTTCAAAATTGGCACTTTTGATTTTTGACGTTGGGGTCCCATTGACTTTAATGGGGTTCGTTATTCGAGTCCGAAATTTCGCGGTGTTTGGAAGTTCTGTTGCGAACCGAACAGGAGTCCATTCGGCCCATCCCTACTGGTCAGAGTCTAGGATTACTTCTAGTGCCCTTGCATGAGAGTAGAGATGATTGTAGTAGTATTGATCTTGATGGAAAAGTCAGGTAGGAGGGCATGAGTGGGAAAGGGCAGGAGGGGGAAAGATACATTTTGAGGTTGGTTTTAGTTTTATTTCCTGGTAAGCAGTGGATTTATATGGTGGTGGGTGATCACTTCAGTATTTGCACTGAAAAGCAACACTGCATTATGTGCCATTATACAAGTTATTCACTGACTTCCACAGATTATTTGTTGACTTATAAATAAATGTTTTTCACTCTTAATTATTTTGCAATAGTTTGTTTCACTTGATGAGTGTTTTGCTCATCTTTGTGTGTTTTTACATAGACTTTTATGCATTGCTATTGAATTAATATTTGTTATAAAGATGACAGTGCAACATATTTTATGACTGAATAATTGTCATTCAAAGTGTGACAGTGCTGAAAACTGAAAAATGGCCTGGGCAGGAAGCCAGCGAAACAGTTCAGTTTTGAAGTAGTTAAAACAATAGAAAGAATAGAAACTTTAATAAAGAATGTAAATTTTAAAATATAAATTGTCCGAAAACCATTCATTTCCATTATCCTTCAGTATCTTTTTTATTTGGGGAGGATCAGAGAATCCCAAGGAAAACCTAAAAAACACAGGAAGAATACACACACCCCTTGCAGATATATAACTACTTAGCTTGCTATGAAAACCAAACCCAAATCAAAATCTTCTTAAAAAAGCATAGCAACAAAACATTTTTTCAACTATGAAAATAAACTATTGTTGTTCATTGATCATATTTGCACTTAATAATTGTTTTAGCAATAATTGCAGGGGTTCTGTGTATTATTGATTTTCTAATTAATGTCCCTTTTTCTAAATCATGAAAAAATAAATATTTATTTAACTCTTTATTTTTTTTTCTAAATGGGCATTTGAAGTAATTTCCTAAAGCTAAGTTTTATCACAGTTAAACTTCCTAATATTCCCAATTCCCAATGGCAATCTAAGATGACAAGACTCATCATTAATCAAATAAGGAATTCTGAAAACTGACTTTAAACGATAATTTTGTGTCATATCACGGTTTTATCCACTGGGAGCAATTATTATACTTGTACTGTAAGCTCAGTCATGCTGACAAAGGTAATTAGGAAGAAAATGAGTCTATTACAGCATTTACACTGCAGCAGAAAACTTTGGATTCTAATTAGCAATAAGACAACTAAAACTTGTACAAATGAGCAATCCCACTGGGGGAGTCAAGAGAATCAAAGTAAAAAAGAATAAAACAGCAAGTAAAAAACATTTAACAATGCCAATTAATATTGTAATTATCTAGACAGCTTTTATTTCTGACATTTCTGATACATGAAGAATAATTCAATATTGCTTGAAATAAACTATATAAAATGTTCATATTTTGTGTATAACATTGTAAAAAAAAATAATAATGAATAATAATAATATAATTTTCGCATTAGGTTGGTAAAGGAAACCATTTTATTTACTTATTTTGTTTATTTTTTTATTATTGTTAATAATACTGCATGATCACTTATTACTCACCATTACTCAAATGAAAAGAGGGGAAAAAGTTGCAAAATTAGCAACATTTTCATTACTGGGTACATGACAGTTTACTATATCTTTAGCTTTTTAAGTTGCTATTTTATGCCTTTTTTGCTATTTTGCAAAAATAAAAAAGCTCAGTTAATACAACATAAACCAAAAATATGTCAAAAAGAATGCAAGGAAAAGAAAATTTTTAATTACCAATTTTACTTTTTTCATTGGTATGTTTTTTTGTTTTTTTAATTATATCATGATCATAAACATGTTATTTCTGCACATTTCTATCAGTTTTGTTATATTGTTTCTGTATTTTGCTGTTGTTTGAGATTCTGAGACAATAGGAAAATGCCACATAATACAATTTTGAAAAAAAAAAAAGTTTTCATGCATTAAAAAAGTATTAAGAACAAAATAAACTAAAAATATGCAAAAAAAGAGAAAAAGACAATTTTTTTACCAGACTTAAAAAAAAATAGTTTATTACATCATGCAATTACCAAGAAACATCTTCATCCTTTCCCTAGTGCTTTTTTTCACTTATTTTTGCTGTTATATTATTTTCTTCAGGTAATAGTATAAAAAAACATCAAAAATAGCAATTTAGAAAATATTTTACGCTCAGTAAATACCTGTTTTACTGTTTCTCTTAGTCCAGAACCAGAATTTTGCACTGCAGTGTGTTGTGGTAATTCACGTAACTGTGCATTGAATTCAGTGTGATTTATTTTCAATGACCCCCAGATGCACTGAGGCAACATGCTTTGCATTGCAGTAAACTACAATGCACGGTAACAAGCTCATGCATTGCAGTACACTACAATGCACAGTAACATGTTACCATGCACTGTGCAGCACTGCTGCTTGTCTGCTTTTGTTGTTCATTCTTGTTCATGTCAGCCCTGGTAGTGGACAATAGAGCTCAACAACTTCCACGACAGCTCATATCCAATGACACTGCAAAGTGCCAGCAGAATCTTTTGGTGAGAGGCCGAAGGTGTTCCTTAGATTTTGGGCCTCTTTACGTGGTTAGGCTGTGAGAAATTCTGAGTGAGTGTGGTATCACTACATTTAAAAAGAGGGGCAGAATTTTTTTTAGGGTGCAATACTAATTGTCTATGCTGTGTGTTAGAAATAGCTTATTGATTGACAACGTGTAAAATAATACATTTTCATTTTCATTCCACATTTCCAAAAACTTGTGGCAAAAAAATTGAAGTCTTCAAAAGACAAACCATACCACTTAAAAAATAACTTGGGGTGTTTGCTTTCCAAAATGTTGTAATTTTATGGGTGTTTCTATTGTCCTGGTGCTCCAAGGCCTCCAAAAATGTAATAGGTAGTCAGGAAATTAGATGTGTAATTTGTGCTCCTGGAAAGGCCAAAAGTGCACCTTGGATTTTGGACCCCTCTGTGTGCTTAAGCTATTAAAAGCCACACACATGTGGTATTGCCATTCTCTGGAGGAGTAGCAGAATGTGTTAATGGTGCAATTCTAACTATGTCTATGTTGTGTGTTAGAAATATCTTATTGAAAAGGAAAAGTCCTTCAAGTCACACATCTCTGCAAAACCCAGTAATAGGG
Organism: Aquarana catesbeiana; assembly: GCF_042186555.1. Taxonomy (NCBI): domain Eukaryota; kingdom Metazoa; phylum Chordata; class Amphibia; order Anura; family Ranidae; genus Aquarana; species Aquarana catesbeiana. The sequence continues at coordinate 35,097,400 of NC_133325.1, read as the reverse complement.
TGTATGACAACCTCAGCCTGGGCTCCAACCAGGTCACGCCACCAATGCATTTCACTCTGCCCACGGAGCATATGGGGTAGGGAATAAATGCATCATCGACTGCCATTTAATTAAGACAAATAGGTATCAGGTGAACATTAGTCTTACACTGGAACGACACAGCATGAAAAAGCTGATGTGCAAATTCAAAAAGAAAATATATAATGTAAAAAAAAATGAATACAGAGAATATATATGGAAATTAAAAAAACAATGAAAAAAATTATAAAAATGAATATGTATCCAAAAAGTATTCAAAAAGTCTCTCACATTCATTCATACTCAAGAGGAGTAGAAGAACATGTATTGGAGTTTAATTGTAAGTATGCCTATGCTGTGTGTTAGAAATAACGTATACACCATCGTATATACACCATAGTGTACACCATAGTTTTTAGTTTCTATCATTTTCACACAGCCTAAATAATTTACACTGTTTTTTTTTAATTTATTTATGTATTTATTTTGCCAAAGAAATGTGGCAGAATCTATTTTGGCCAAAATTTATGAAAAAACATTATTTGCAAACAGAGAATAAAAAAAAAAATATTTTTTGTTTTTTTGTTTTTCAAAATTGTGGGTCTTTTTTCCTTTATATAGCAAAAAATAACGAACCCAATGGTGAGTAAATACTACCAAAAGAAAGCTCCTATCTGTCTCAAAAAATGTTACAGTGCGATACAGTGTTGCATAACTAAGTAATTGTCATTCAAAGTTTGACAGTGCTGAAAATGGAAAAATGGCCTAAGCAGGAAGGGGGTGAAACAGTCCAGTGCATCCAGAAAGTATTCACATCGCTTCACTTTTTTACACATTTTGTTATATTACAGCCTTATTCCAAAAAGGATTAAATTAATTATTTTCCTCAAAATTCTACAAACAATACCCCATAATGACAACGTGAAAGAAGTTTGTTTGAAATCTTTGCAAATTCCAAAAATTCCATGTACATAAGTATTCATAGTCTTTGCCATGGCACTAACAGTTGAGCTCAGGTGCATCCTGTTTCCACTGATCATCCTTGAGATGTTTCTACAACTTGATTGGATTTCACCTGTGGTAAATTCATTTGATTGGACATGATTTGGAAAGGCACACCCCTGTCTATATAAGGTCCCACAGTTAACAGTGCATGTCAGAGCACAAACCAAGCCATGAAGTCTAAGGAATTGTCAGTAGACCTCCGAGACAGGATTGTATGGAGGCACAGATCTGGGGAAGGGTACAGAAAATTGTCTGCAGTATTGAAGGTGCCAATGAGCCTCCATTCTGTAAATGGAAGAAGTTTGGACTCACCAGAACTCTTCCTAGAGCGGGCCGCCCGGCCAAACTGAGCGATCGGGGGAGAAGGGCCTTAGTCAGGGAGGTGACCAAGAACCCGATGGTCACTCTGACAGAGCTCCAGGGTTTTTCTGTGGAGAGAGGAGAACCTTCCAGAAGAGCAACCATCTCTACAGCACTCCATCAATCAGGCCTGTATGGTAGAGTGGCCAGAAGGAAGCCACTCCTCAGGAAAAGGCACATGACAGCCTGCCTGGAGTTTGCCAAAAGGCACCTGAAGGACTCTCAGACAATGAGAAACCACATTTTCTGGTTTAATGAAACAAAGATTAAACTCTTTGATCTGAATGGCAAGCGGCATGTCTGGAGGGAACCAGGAACTGCTCATCACCTGGCCAATACCATCCCTACAGTGAAGCATGGTGGTGGCAGTATCATGCTGTGGGGATGTTTTTCAGCGGCAGGAACTGGGAGACTAGTCAGGGTCGAGGGAAAGATGAATGCAGCAATGTACGGAGACATCCTTGATGAAAACCTGCTCCAGAGCGCTCTGGACCTCAGACTGGGGCAAAGGTTCATCTTTCAACAGGACAATGACCCTAAGCACACAGCCAAGATAACAAAGGAGGGGCTACGGGACAACTCTGTGAATGTCCTTAAGTGGCCCAGCCCAAGCCCAGACTTGAACCTGATTGAACATCTGTGGAGAGATCTGAAAATGGCTGTGCACTGACACTCCCCATCCAACCTGATGGAGCTCGAGAGGTCCTGCAAAGAAGAATTTGAGAAACTGCCCAAAAATAGGAGTGCTAAGCTTGTAGCATCATACTCAAATAGACTTGAGGCTGTAATTGGTGACAAAGGTGCTTCAACATAGTATTGAGCAAAGGCTGTGAAAACTTATGTACATGACATTTTTTTCATTTTTTATTTTTAATAAATTTGCAAAGATTTCAAACATACTTTTTTTTATGTTGTCATTATGGGGTATTGTTTGTAGAATTTTGAGGAAAATAATGAATTTAATCCATTTTGGAATAAGCCTGTAACATAACAAAATGTGGAAAACTGTGAAGTGCTGTGAATATTTTCCAGATGCACTGTATAATCATTAAAGGAGAAGTATGGCCAAAGCTATTTTGGCTATAGTTCTCCTGTAAGTCACATGAGTTCACTTACTTCTGCACTCCTGTGACCCATTTTCACCTGATCATGAGCTAAAGCCTGCGATCAGCTGACATCACTCAACCGGTCCAGGCTCTGCAAAGATCTCAACTTTAAAGTCCGCTGAGGGCCTGAGTCAGCCCCTCTTGCCCCTCCACAACCTGGTGCTTCAGTAAGCGCTGGAGCGGCAGAGTAAAGAGTCAGTGACTGCCGGTCACTTCTCTCTGCTCAGAGTGGAGGGGAGAACTAAGCGATCAATGGTGTTTGATTTATCAGTACCCAAATATAGCATCGGATCAATGCTGCTTACACCTAGGTGAGTATACATGTTTGTACTTATCTTTAATAAAATAAATAAAATAAAATTGGCCCAAAACCATTATAGCTTTCAGTAACTTCAGTATCTTTTCTATTTGGGAGGAAATCAGAGAATCCCACGAAAACCTAAGAAACACAGGAAGAATCTATACACTCTTTGTAGATATTGCCTGGAAGCTACAAGACTGCAACTACTTGCTATCAAAATCAATCCCAAATCAAAATCTAATAAAAACAGCAAAGTTGACATTTTTTCCAATTGTGAAAATAAAATATTGTTGTTCATTAATCATATTTGCACATAATAATTGTTTTAGCATTAATTGCAGGGGTTCTGTGTGTTACTGTTTTTCTAATTCCTTTTTTTCTAAATAATTCTAAAAATGATATCTATTTAACTTTGAAGTAATTTCTTAAAGCTAAATGCATTAAAGTTAAACTTTAAGTTAAATGATAATGTTGATAATGATAATGTTGTCATGTTACAGTTTCATCCACTGGGAGCAATTATTATACTTGTACTCTAAGATCAGTCATGTTGACAAAGTTAATAAAGAAGAAGATTAGTCTATTACAGCATTTTCACAGCATCTGCAAACTTTGGATTCTAATTAGCAATAAAATATCTAAAACTTGTACAAATGAGCAATCCCACCAGGGGGGTGGGGGGAGTCAAGGGAGTCAAAGCAAAAAAAAAGAAGACACTTTTTTTGCTTATTTTATTATTATTTGATATTTTATTATTTGATATTACTGGATGATCACTGCTCACTCACCAAAACAAAGCCAATAATCATACACTACTATCACACAAAAAACAAAAATTAAAACGAAAATGTCTAAAAGTTTTTTGAGCAATAGGAAAAAAGGTGCAAACATGACTGTTTACTGTATTTTTAGTTTTTCCAAGTTGCTATTTTATAACGTTTTTTGCTATTGTGCAAAAATAAAGAAATCTCAGATAACGCAAAATGCACTAAAAGTAAACAACCAATTTAACCTTTTTGTTATTTTATCTTATGTTTTCTTTTATTACATCATGAACAATGACATGATGTGATAAAGAAAAAATAAAAGACTATAAAAAGTTGAACACATTATTTTTGCTCATTACTATCTCCTTTCCCTTTAAGTTTCACAATAAGAAAAAGGCATAAAATACTGTAGCATCTTGAAAAACAATTTTTTTTTAACAATTAACAACAAAATGCACCAAAAAATATGCGAAAAAAAAAGGGGGGTAAAAAGACCAATTATTCCAGGATTTTTCTTTTATCACATCATGCAGATTTAGTGATTATTGACATAAAAGAAATAACCAACAAGGGAAAAATCTACATCCTCTCCCTTGTGCCTTTTCACTTATTTTTGTAGAGTTTGCTGCTATATCACTTTCTTCAGTGCTTATAATATTGTTTTGCACTACAGTGCATTGCAGTAATGCATGTTACTGTGCATTGAATGCAGTGGCAATTATATTAAATGACCCAAGGCAATAAGCTTCAACGCATATGCATTGCAGTACACCACAATGCATGGTAACCTGCTACCATGCACTGTGCAGTACTGCTGCATATTTGACTTTTATTGTTCATACTTGTGTTTGTCAGCCTATTGCAAAATTAACAGGCTGCCTTAACACAATGCATGTTATTGTGCATGCATGAACGCAATGCACGAGCCTAGCAAGATGTGAATGGACCTTTATTCTTTTTCCAGAATATCCATATATAGCTTTGGCCAGTCATGCAAAAAATACAAAAAAACTGGTTCTTGAAAATAAATATATATTCCATGCCAAACGCTAAAGAAACTTTTCTTTTCACAATTCTGTGAAATTAGTATAGCTTCATTAAATCCCAAATAATTCCTATGCCAGAAGGAGCAAAAGTTATTGACATGTTTCCAGGCCTTTTTTTCTCAGAGATTAGGTGCAGGAACTCCACCACCCCCCTGCTGCACCACCCGCCATCAACATCTCCGGAACACATGGTAGGGAATCGGGGGGAATGGGGGGAATCGGAACACATGGCAGGTGTGGCCACATTGCACCAACAGTGGAAGGGTCTTAATGGGAAATTGTTCAGCAGTGCATTATGAGCAAAGTACAGTGTTCATGGTGCACTATGTACAGAATGCAGAGTCCAGGAATGTGTTACATACAGAGTTCAGGAGTGCGTTACATGCAGAGTGCAGAATTCAAAAGTGTGCAATTTACAGAGTGCAGAGTTCAGGAGTGCACCACAATGTACAGAGTTTAATAGTGCACTAAAAACAGAGTTTATGAATTCAGGTATGTGCTACATACAAAGTGCAGGGTTCAAGATTATGCTACGTACATAGTGCAGAAATCAGGAGTGCGCTACATAAAGATTGCAGAGTTCAGGAGTGTTCTACTTGCACAGTGCAAAGTTCTGAAATGCACTATGTACAGAGTACAGGGTTCAGGAATGCACCACAGAGTGCAGGTTTGAGGATTGTGCTACATACAGAGTGCAGAGTTCAGGAGTGACCTACGTACAGAGTGCAGCGTTCTGGATGAACCCTCTGCACACTGCTATATACTTTTTTATAAAAGTGTCAAAGTAATCCCTCTATGACCCGTCCTTACTCTGCACTGAAAAATGCTCCAGTGGATATAGTGCTAATGTACAGAGTACAGAGTAAATGGTTCAGACGTGTGCTACGCATAGATTGCAGAGTTCAGGAATGCATTACATACAGAGCGCAGAGTTTAGGAGTAAGCTATAAACAGAGTGTAGAGTACTGAAGTGCACATGAACAGAATGCAACGTTGAGGAGTGTGCTACGTACAAAGTGCAGAGTTTAGGAGTACACTGCTGAATATCCTTTGTAGCAAATTTTGAAAAAAAAAAAAAATTGGATTTTTGGTTCACATCTATTGTAATACATGTCTAAGCTGACCAGCTGCATTAACATAATCCCTCTTTGGCCAGTCCCTACTCTGCACTGCAAAATGCAAATGCTCCAGCGGAGATACTGCCAATGTACATGTTAGAGAGTGCAGGATACAGGAGTGCGCTACATATAGAGTTCATGGTTCAGGAGTGTGCTATGCACAGATTGCAGGGTTCTGGAGAGTGCCACGTACAAAATGCAGAGTTTGGGAGTGTTCTACATACAGAGTGCAGAGTTCAGGAGTGTGCTGCATACATACATAGTAGGTGAGGTTGAAAAAAGACACAAGTCCATCAAGTCCAACCTATGTGTGCGATTATGTGTCAGTATTACATTACATATCCCTGTAAGTTGTGATCATTCAGGTGATTATCTAATAGTTTCTTGAAGCTTTAAAAGTTTTATTCCTATTGTGGGGTCACCAGTACAGTATTTGTAAATTGAAATCATATCCCTTCTCAAGCGTCTCTTCTCCAGAGAGAATAAGTTCAGTGCTCGCAACCTTTCCTCATAACTAAGATCCTCCAGACCCTTTATTAGCTTTGTTGCCCTTCTTTGTACTTGCTCCATTTCCAGTACATCCCTCCTGAGGACTGGTGCCCAGAACTGGACAGCATACTCCAGGTGCGGCCGGACCAGAGTCTTGTAGAGCGGGAGAATTATCATTTTATCTCTGGAGTTGATCCCCCTTTTAATGCATGCCAATATTCTGTTTGCTTTATTAGCAGCAGCTTGGCATTGCATGCCATTGCTGAGCCTATCATCTACTAGGACCCCCAGGTCCTTTTCCATCCTAGATTACCCCAGAGGTTCTCCCCCCAGTGTATAGATTGCATTCATATTTTTGCCACCCAAATGCATTATTTTACATTTTTCTACATTGAACCTCATTTGCCATGTAGTCGCCCACCCCATTAATTTGTTCAGGTCTTTTTGCAAGCTTTCCACATCCTGCGGAGAAGTTATTGCCCTGCTTAGCTTAGTATCATCTGCAAATACAGAGATTGAACTGTTTATCCCATCCTCCAGGTTGTTTATGAACAAATTAAATAGGATTGGTCCCAGCACAGAACCCTGGGGAACCCCACTACCCACCTCTGACCATTCTGAGTACTCCCCATTTATCACCACCCTCTGAACACGCCCTTGTAGCCAGTTTTCAATCCATGTACTCACCCTATGGTCCATGCCAACGGACCTTATTTTGTACAGTAAACGTTTATGGGGAACTGTGTCAAATGCTTTTGCAAAATCCAGATACACCACGTCTACGGGCCTTCCTTTATCTAGATGGCAACTCACCTCCTCATAGAAGGTTAATAGATTGGTTTGGCAAGAACGATTCTTTATGAATCCATGCTGATTACTGCTAATGATATCATTCTTATTACTAAAATCTTGTATATAGTCCCTTATCATCCCCTCCAAGAGTTTACATACTATTGATGTTAGGCTAACTGGTCTGTAATTCCCAGGGATGTTTTTTGGGCCCTTTTTAAATATTGGTGCTACATTGGCTTTTCTCCAATCAGCTGGTACCATTCCAGTCAATAGACTGTCTATAAAAATTAGGAACAACGGTCTGGCAATCACCTGACTGAGTTCCCTAAGTACCCTCGGATGCAAGCCATCTGGTCCCGATGATTTATTAATGTTAAGTTTCCTAAGTCTAATTTTAATTCCGTCCTCTGTTAGCCATGTGGCTTTGCGAACAGAGTACAGGGTTCAGGAGTGCACTGTGTACAGGGTCCAGGATTCAGGAGTCTGCTGCCTCCAGAGTGCAGGGTACAGGAGTGTGCTATGAACAGAGCTCAGAGTTCAGGAGTGTGCACTTCAAACAGAATGCAGAGTTCAGGAATGCACTGCATACAAAGCGCAGGGTTCAGGAGTGCACTACACACAGAGTGCAGGTCTCAGGAGTGTGCTTTGTACAGAGTGCAGAGTTCAGGAGTATGCTTCATTTAGGGTACAGCAGTGGATATCTCATAGGTCAGTTTACAACACTCAGTACAGTACAGAACTTCTGTATTTATGAATGACAGTAGTAAGCGGCGATGCAAGAGGCCAGTTCTACCATGTGCTGGCTGAAAAAAGTCCTGCATGTTTCATTATCTGTTTATGTGCTAAATTATGAGCCAGGGTCTGGGCATTTGAACTGGGAGGCAAAGCTTCCAATTGTCTCTTATTTTACACTTTGTACTGGTGGTTCAATTGCTGGTCCAGGAGATTGTAATGCACTCCCTAGAAACTGGTGAGTGTATCTTCACCTATAGCAACTTCTGTTCCCTTTAGGCAAGCAGGCCTACTGATACATGCTTACAGTCAGTTCAAGGGAGTGTCAGGTAGCAAGCGATAGAGTAATCTATGAATAGGTTAGGGTCAAGTAAGACTACTATGGTCAGAATGAAGGTTCACAGCGATTGTATGGGGACAGTGAAGACAAAAGTAGAGAGCGGCTGGGCAGCAGGCTTAAAGTGGAAGTTCAGTCAAACACTAAGTATACATAAATCTTCTCCCACCCCAAATTCTAAGCCTATGCTACTGTATCTACCCTTGAAGATCTATATACTCACCTATACTGGGGGCGCTCTGGTCCGGTCACATGACCAGGTCCTAGCGCTAGCTTCAGTGAAGAGGAGAGAATGCAGACAATGGCTGCAGAGCCTGGGCAATGATGGTACCCAAAGACTTACTATGGGGCAACCATTGTCTGCTAAGTATAGTTAATATTTGACTGAACTTTTAATTTAAGAGTGGAAGCATGTCTAACAGAGACAATTCTTGTGTCTTGGTTCTCAACACTGCGGGTCCAGAACAAAGTAGATCTCAGCATGCTGGGTGGTGTGTTGTTGGCATAATTTTCATTAGGAAATCTTCTCATTGCTCACATCAGTTTCAGACCCTGATGGTGGCAAACAGAGCTTCACAGCTTCCTCAAGTAGTTCAGGTTAGCTCATAGCCAATGACATTCCAAAAAGCTTGTAGCAAAAAAGGACAATTTCAAAAGGCTCACTATTCCTTTCAGAAAATACATTGGGGTGTTTGATTTCCAAATTGTGGTCATTTTGTGGGTGTTTATCCTCTCTTGGCACTTTATGGACTCAAGAATTATGAAGCCTAATCTATGTTCCTTGAAAGCTAAAAGATGCTCCTTGGATTTTGGGCCCTTCTATGCAAAGGTTGGCTCTCTTGTAATAGCATTAGGAGTGGCCAGTAAGCCGCTCGATTGCTATTAAAAGCAATGGGAGGGGACATCCCCCCCTTCCGCTGCCTTCCGCAGCTCACTCGGTCTCTCCTGCCCCACCAGGAGACCCGAGCGAGCGGTTGACCGGTCCATCCGCCGGCTGGCCAGACAGCCAAGTAAAGCCGAGATCACCTTTTATCAGCTGTTTGCAACAGCAAACCGGAAGTGATGACATGAATCACTTCCAGTTTACTCGGAAACCATCAGTGTGAGTTTTTAAAAAAGTAAGACATTCAAACTGATCTTGGTGTTTTGAGTGCACTTGCTTTTAAGTGCAGAGGAGGGATTTGGGGTCTTTTAGACCACAGCTCTTTCCAGAAAGAGTACCTGTCACATGCCTATTGCTGTCACAAGGATGTTTACATTCTTTGTGACAGCAATAAAAGTGCTAAAAAAAATTAAAGCAACAGTATAAAAAAGAGTAAGTGCCCCGTCCTTTCCTTCTTTTGTTTGCACGCAAAGGCGAAATTGCGTGTTGTGTTCAGAAAGCCGCACTCACTAATTTTTGAATACAGGAATATCAACAATTTCAAATAAAATATGTTGCACTGCCCCCCTTATAACAAATAACTCATAAAAGAATGATACTCACATAACAGCCCATAGAGACAGCATATTGCAATAGCACCACTCTCCCGAGTGGACGTGGTGACATCAGCAATGCTAGCTCACTCTGATGCATTTCATCATAACAGATGGTGTCAAGGGGCTTAATGCCCCTTGAAGACTCCTGAGCACCTTGACAATGCCTGTTATTAGTTCAAGAGTGTGCCACATAGTTGGAAGAGTAAGGTATAAAATCGTTAATAGGTACCATCATCCTAAATATGGATAAAGAGAAAATAAGGTTGAAGGAGGAAAGAAAACAAGGACCTCTCCAATTGGGTCCTACCTCTTTCAGAAAAATTGGGACTATTACGGTACCAAAGGGATATGAGCGAGCTTTTTATAAAAATTATTGTTTTATTAAGAAGTCACAATAAAAAGGTCCTAAATAGGACGCAAAATATACATAATCGCAAATAAACATAAACAAACAGCACTTGTTACAGCAATGTTGACACTCAGTTAGTGGAAGTAATGCCCAAACAGATGCCTGAAAACAGGTTATATAATACTTGCAGACGTGACCTCTACAGTTTCGCGGTCACAGCCGCTTCTTCAGGAGGCGTCTGATAGTACATATTCCAAAAGATGAAGAAGATATATACAGTATCAACATTAAAAGTAAGAAAATACAAATATCACAAAGAGTACAAAGTTGATATTGGAGAGGGTACTTCAAGTTTAAAAGATTGCACTCACCGACCTGTACCCAAAAAGGGTTTGGAGCGATACTGTGAGACGCCTTCAAGAGGCGTTCCCCCGGGGGCGAGCCAGGGAGGCAAATTGAGATAATACTATTGTAAAAAAATAATAGAAAAGGATTTATAATTAATAAACTGCGGCTTCTGCTCAGTGAGAGAACCACCCGGGCGTGAAAAGTCAAAAGACAAGAAAAGGTGGGAGAGAGAAAAGCGGGAGGAAGGGGAGGGTCAGGGGGGGAAAAAGGAAAGAGGGAAGGGAGGGAGAGAAGGAAGGGGAAAAGAAAAAAGAGGGGGGGGGAGGGGGGGGGTAGAAAAGGGAGGGAACAAAAACTAGGGAAGAAGAAGGAAGGGAGGACAATTGGGAAAGGGGAAGGGGGAAGGAAAGAGGGGAGGGGAAAGAGGGAAAAGGAAAAGGGAGGGGAAACAGGAAAGAGAAAAAAAGAGAAAAAGGGAAAATATTGGAAAGAGAGGAACCAGAGAAAAAAGAAAACACAAAGGGGGAAAGCCAAGGGGAGCAAAGAGAAGGAAAAAAGTGGGGGTGGGGAGTGAAGGAGGGGAGCAAGAAGAGGGAAAAAGGAGGGAAAGAATAGAAAGAAGGGGGAAGGGGAAAGAAGAGAGAGAGCATACCACCTATTTGGAGTAATGAGCAGAAGGGGGCTAAAAGGCAGGGGGTTTTTTGTATCGTAAAAAATGTACCCACCGTTGCTGTGTTTAATGAAAACTAGACCCAGAAGTCATTTGCACCCAGGAAAGGTGAATGATGGAACTAGTGGTTAATGAGCCGGACCTTAATGCCAAAGGAAGCCGCTATGAAAGAAGTAAATGCATCAGGGGTAAGTATGTGCATGTAGTTATCATAAATTGCATAGATTACAGGGCATTTCTGACAAAGGAAAGAACGTTTGTAGAGCGAAGGAGAACGGAGGAGAAAAAATCACTGTAGAGTAATACAGTGATAACCCCCAACCTTCCCAAAAGGCCTCCGGCTAGTACTTACAAAAGCTCCAAGGTAGCGTTGGTGAGCAGCTGGGTATATGCCTGTCAGGGCTTGCAGCTAGGTCTGAGCATTTTATATGCCTCCAACCCGGAAGTCGAGCAGCGCTGAAAACACAAGCTGCCTTCTCTTCCGGGTCTGGTCCCCCTCTACTGCGCAAGTGCCAGAAAGACATCCGGCGCAAGCGCACAGCTCCACAGTGAGTGACGCTGAAAGCGTCACTCCGGAAAGGCAGCAGCTGGGCTCCATGGAGCCCCTCCCACTGTCGGAGGAACGCAAGCCCGCCGTAAGGGGGAGAATTAACTCCTCACATCCCTCCAGAGGAGGAGAGCAAGTGCAAAAACAATATGCTTAGTTGGGTAAAGAGGATTGACGAGATAGGTAAACAAAGGGGCAGAAATGCCAGGTCGCTGGCAACGGGAGTGAAATTGACCCACGGCCACAGAAATGTGCATCTCAGCCCCTGTACAAAAAGTAATACTGATCAACATACATGACAGTTTTTACAAAGCATGTAATTATACAGAGTATTTGTAGTCAGCCAAACAGATAAAGCAAATATACAAAAAATTACATAGTATAGAAACCTATGTATAATAAGTCCACTCACAAATAATCATGGGAGAAATCTGGTTATGCATGAAGGGGAGGATGAAGAGGAGACAAAAAGGGACACAAAGGGAGATACAGTTAGTGCTGTGTAGTATAGTACAGTATGGCGCCAAAATGGATGTAATGTGGAAAAGACATAGAGCATATATCAGCAGATAGATACGGCAGAGACTGGTGAGTCGGTTGGCCAGTCATTCAAGGAAATACTTGTATGAGTGTGCCTCGTTGATGCCAGGAGGAACCAAAGCGTTGAGTCGCTCAATCCAGAGCGACTCGCGCTTTAGAATTTGGTGGTCCCAGTTACCACCTCTGGAGTCTTCAGGGACAACTTCTAGAAAGGTAAATTGAATGTAGTCGAGGTTAAAGCGGTGATGAATGCCAATATGGCGGCCCACCGTGGTGATCTTGCCATTGGTAGATGCATATAAATGGTCACCCAGTCTCTGCCGTAACTCTCTAATAGTCTTTCCCACGTAAAAGGCGCTGCACACGCAGGTCATAAGATAGATTACACCCCGTGTGCCACAATGAGCTGAATGTTTGGGAAAAAACATCTCCCCATTAGAAAGTAGAAATTGTTGTCCCTCTTGAATCCAGGGGCAGTGTGGGCAATTGCCACACTTGAAGGTGCCTCTGGGTTCTTGCGGGCCAGACAGGGGGATCTTGTAGTGACTACGTGTGAGCCTGTCCCTCAGAGAGGTAGCCCTCCTAAAGACCAAGTCGGGGGTTGGTTTGATTTATTTCCTAAGGATATGATGGTCGGTCAGAATGTGCCAATGGGTTGATAATATATTGCGTAGCTGATGATGGTGGGTGGAGAACTTGGTGATGATTTTAGTCGTATAAGGTTGTTTGGGACGTGGAGGACCGAATAGTAATGTTTGTCGGTCAAGGGCGGAGGCCTTATTAAAGGCTTTCCTCAGGGTGGTGCGATTGTAGCCTCTAGCCAGAAGTCGTGTACGTAGAACATTAGCCTGTTTATGAAAGTCCCCGTCCTCTGTGCAGTTCCTTCTTAATCTCAGATACTGAGCATAAGGGATACTGCGAACCAGAGGACGGGGATGTAGACTAGAAGCGTGCAGTAAGGTGTTGCCCGCTGTGGGTTTACGATATAGATCCGTAGTTAATTGTCCAATGGAATTTTTAGTGATTTGTACATCCAAAAAGGGTATACTTTGGATGTTGTAAGAAAAAGTAAAATGGAGGTTAAAGGGGTTAATGTTTAACCTTTCGATGAAAGCTTTTAAATATTGCTCTGTACCAGTCCAGATGACCAAAAGGTCATCAATAAACCTAAACCAACCCAAGACGAAGTTCAGATAAGGTTCCATAAGGTCATCACCAAATACAGCCCGCTCCCAGCCACCCAAATATAAGTTCGCATAAGAGGGGGCACAAGACGTGCCCATTGCGACACCTTGGATTTGAAGGTACATTTGGTCCATGAATAAAAAATAATTTTTAGTCAAGATAAATTCTAAAAGTTTTAGAATAAATGTATTTGTGGGCCAGGTATGGTGGTCCTGTTCCATGAGAAAGGAGCCAACCATTCGGACGCCCTGCTCGTGGGGGATGCTTGAGTACAAAGCCTCTACATCAATGGCCACGAGGAGGGCGTCCGAAGGGACCTGGACTCCTTCAATGTGTTTTAAAAGGTCAGTGGTATCTCTAATATAAGAAGGTAATCTCAATACGTGGGGTAATAAGAAAGTATCAACCAGCTTGCTGGCATTTTCTGTTAATGAGCCCTTGCCTGAGACAATAGGTCGGCCAGGGGGTACAGAAAGGTTCTTGTGAGTTTTAGGCAAGGCATAAAACGTCGGAGTACGTGGATATTGTACAGTGATGAATTTATAGGTATCCTCATCGATGAGGCCCTCGAGGAAGGCCCCCCCGATGAGTGCCCTGAACTCATCAATGGTTTGTTGAATAAAGGTTTGCTCAATAGGTAAATACCAATTAGAGTTGGAAAGGATTTTAAGGCACATGGTTTGATATTGATGATGAGTCATCAGTACCAGGTTTCCGCCCTTGTCTGATTGTTTTATGACAAGGTCGGTATTTTTCTGAAGTTTGGTAACTGCCCGGAGCTGTTGCCGAGTCAGATTAGAGGGTAATGTTTTCCATCGCTCTTTCTTAAGGGACAGGATACATTCATGTAGAAAAGCCCATATAGAAGGGCATGTCAATAAGTCAGGGAAAGTTCTAGATTTGTTTTTTGAAATAGGCTTAGAAATAGAATGTCGGGAATAAAGGGTAGTGTCCATTTGGCTAGAGGAGGGGGAATCAGAACTGCCACTTAAAGTATCCGACTCGACCTCACCTTCGTCAAGAAGTAGCATAAGATCACATAAAGCTCTAGATTCCGCTATAGTGAAATTTTTGGTTTTTTCAGCTAGTTCTTTTTCCAGGTTGGCACGTTTTCGGTCGGGATCAAATATATAATTCAAGGTTAATTTTCTAGCAAATAAGTAGAGGTCTTTGATTGTCTCATAAATATCGATTGGCTCCGAAGGGCAGAAGCCCAAGCCCAAATGGAGGACCTGTTCCTCTTCCGGAGTCAACCGATAAGACGTTAAGTTCACTATATTGAGGGAATGAGGATTGTCTCCATCAATAGGTGTGGCTAGGTGTGGGACGTGCTTGGAACCAGGGCCTTTTGCACAAACATATCCAGATTCCCTTGTCTGGGGGGCTCTGGAGCTGCCTGTGCTAAAAAAACGGGTTGTGTTAAGAGTGTCTGGATATTAGGTTGTAAAAGTTTTGGAATGATGTTATGTAAGGTGGGGTGGAGAGAACCCTCTGAAGGGGTCCGTCCACCCGGCTTCGGTGTTTGTGGTGTTTTTAGTGTCTTACCATATTGTTTGCCTTTCTTAGGGTGTTTAGTGATGGCATTGTCGCCAGTGAGGGACCTTTTCCGAGGGGCACCTGGTGCTCGTGATGTAGTGAGACGTGTAGTGGCCTGTGAGGAAAGAGAGGAAATGGATGAGTCAGATTCCGTATAGTCAGTTGCGGTCAAAATTGGAGGTTGCCGGTTGTAATTTTTATTTTTTTGGGGAACTGATTTCCCAGACCACTTGTATGCATAACCCTCCGAAAATGCCAATTTATCCTGGACAAATTTCCTTTGTTTTTTAGTAATGATATCTTTATTGAGGTTTTCAATTTTGTCTCGTACCTCCTTCCACTTGGGCGTGAAGGAGGTCGAGTCTTTAATATTAGGAAATTGATTTAGTAGTCGGTCTATCTCACCATCCAGGGTTACCATATCTGTACGGTATTGGGTGGTGAGTTTTTCCATGAGTTCTATGCTACAATTAGTTAGGGTGTTTTCCCAGGACTTCTTAAAGTCCGGGGAAGGATCTTTAATAGTAGGGAACATTTGAATTCGGAGCCCAAGAGGACACACTTTTCTGTAATATATGAATCAAAATATTGAATGTGCCAGTGCAAATGAGATTTCTTCTTGAGAAGATTGAATAGCCTATCTAGAAACGTTTTGGTTTCATCCTCTGATTGTTGGTTGGCTAGACAGCCTGCTTGTATTGTGGACATAAAGTCCCCCCAAGCTGTGCCCAGGACATCCATAGCCCGAAGTCTGCAAAATACCAGGACAAAACCCTGACTAGGGGTGAGAAGGACTCAATGAGAAATTGATTAAAGGACTGCTACAAAAACAAAGGACAACAACAATTAGGAACATGTAAGAAACAAGTTTAGAAGAAGTGGCAAAGGGGAAAAAAAATTTTAGGGAAGGACAAGGGGGATTAGATCCAAGGATCCGGGTGTGTTATCCACCCAACAAATATTAGTTCAAGAGTGTGCCACATAGTTGGAAGAGTAAGGTATAAAATCGTTAATAGGTACCATCATCCTAAATATGGATAAAGAGAAAATAAGGTTGAAGGAGGAAAGAAAACAAGGACCTCTCCAATTGGGTCCTACCTCTTTCAGAAAAATTGGGACTATTACGGTACCAAAGGGATATGAGCGAGCTTTTTATAAAAATTATTGTTTTATTAAGAAGTCACAATAAAAAGGTCCTAAATAGGATGCAAAATATACATAATCGCAAATAAACATAAACAAACAGTACTTGTTACAGCAATGTTGACACTCAGTTAGTGGAAGTAATGCCCAAACAGATGCCTGAAAACAGGTTATATAATACTTGCAGACGTGACCTCTACAGTTTCGCGGTCACAGCCGCTTCTTCAGGAGGCGTCTGATAGTACATATTCTAAAAGATGAAGAAGATATATACAGTATCAACATTAAAAGTAAGAAAATACAAATATCACAAAGAGTACAAAGTTGATATTGGAGAGGGTACTTCAAGTTTAAAAGATTGCACTCACCGACCTGTACCCAAAAAGGGTTTGCCTGTTATGACGAAACGCATATGGCATAGCCAGAGTTGCTGACGTCATCATGTTTGCTTGGCAGAGTGGTGCTTTTGCTATATGCTGTCTCTGTGTGCTGTTATGTGAGTGCCATTCTTTTTACAAATAAATGGTGATGCTTTAATGGTGCACTATGACGTTCATTTTGTTCTTTCCTATTTAATGGATACTATTTAATGTGAATGAGATTTTAACCGGGCTACAGTTGGAAGTACTTTGATATAGTTGAAGCACTGTCAGACCTCATAACTTAGAGGTCTTCATTTCTGTGGATTTATGTGGTGGTGGCTGATCACTAAGGTATTTGCACTGAAGAGAAACATTGCATTTGTGTGTCATTATACAAGTTGTTTGCTGAATAGCCATGCGCTATTTGTTGTCTTATTAATGAATGCTTTTCACTTTTGATTATTTTGCAATAGTTTGTCTCACCTAATGAGTGTTTTGCTCATCTTTGGGTGTTTTCACTTTTATGCACTACTATTGTATAATATGAGATATTTGTTATAAAGGGGACAGTGCAACATATTTTTTGACTGAATAATTGTCAATCAAAGTGTGACAGTACTGAAAACTAAAAAATGACCTGGACAGGTAGGGGGAAAATACAGTCTGGTCTTGAAGTGGCTAAAACCATTTAAACATTAATAAAGAATGTAAATTTTAAAATAAAATTGCCCGAAAACCATTGGTTTCCATTATCCTTCAGTATCTTTTTTTATTTGGGGGAAAAATCAGAAAATCCCAAGTAAAACCAAAAAACCCCCACAGGAATAGACATGCAGATTTTGCTCCAAGACTACAACTACTCAGCTTGCTATCAAAATCAAACCCAAATCAAAATTGAATTAAAACTGCAAAGTTCCAAAACATTTTTCAAACTGTGAAAATAAAATATTGTTGTTCATGAATCATATTTGCACATAATAATTGTTTTAGCAGGGGTTATGTATATTATTGCTTCTCTAATTAATGTATTTTCTGTAAATAATTCTAAAAATAATATTTATTTAACTTTTATTTATTTTCTAAGTGAGCATTTGAAGTAATTTCTTAAAGCTAATTCACATTACAGTTAAAATTTGTAACATTCCCAATTCCCAAAGACAATCTAAGCTAACAAGACTCATCAGTAGCCACATAGGGAATCATCAAAACTGACTTTAATAATAATATTGTTTCATGTCACAGTTTTATCCACTGGGAACAATTATTGTACTTGTACTGTAAGCTTAGTCATGTTGACAAAGGTAATTAGGAAGAAGATTAGTCTATTACAGCATTTACACTGCATCAGAAAACTTTGGATTCTAATTAGTAATAAGACATCTAAAACTTGTACAAATGCACAATCCCACTGGGGGGTGTCCAGGGAATCAACGCAAAGAAGAACATTTAACAATGCCAATTAATGTTGTAATGATCTAGACAGCTTTCATTTCTGACATTTCTAATACACAAAGAAAAATTAAATATTGTTTGAAATAAACCATATGAAATGTTCACATTTTGCAAAGTATAACATTGTAGTAAACAATAAATAATAATAACAATAATAATAATAATAATTGTTAGCATTATGTTGGTAAAGGAAACAAATTGTCATTTTTTTCTTTCTTGTTTATGGTATTTTATATTTTATTTTTGTTTTACATTACTGCAAGATCACTGATCATTTACCAAAATAAAACCAATAATCAAACACTAATATCACACAATAATAAAAATCCCCCAAAAAGTTTTAGGTATTAGAAGGTAAGGTTCAAAAATAAAAAACATGTTATCACTGTTTTTTTTTTAAATACCTTTTAATTTTTTTATCACTTTAGTTTTTTTTTACTATCTCTTACAGCTGTTTCAAGTTGCTAATTTATTCTTTTTTGTTTGCTTTTGCACAAAAATAAAGAAAACTCAGATAACACAAAAATACACCAAAATTATGTGAAAAAAAGCAAGCAAACAAAGATTTTAAGCACCAATTTAACTTTGTTGTAATTTCATTTTATGTTTGCTTTTATTACATCATGATCATGAACATTGACATAGCATGATGTGATAAAGATAAAGTAAAAACTATAAAAAGTGGAACACATTATTTTTGCACCTTTCTAACTCCTTACCCCTTAATATTTTTTTTTCTTCAATAAATATTTGTTGTATTTTGCTGTTATTTGAGATTCTGAGCTAATAGGAAAAAGGTACAAAATAGCATCTTGAAAAAAAAAATCATTCATTAAAAAAACTGCACCAAAAATATGCAAAAAAGAGAAAAAGACCAATTTTTTTTCAGGGATTTTGTAATCACATCAGGCAGAATCAGTGATCAATGACATAAAATAAATTACCAAGAAGGGAAAAATCTATAACCTTCCTATTTTTTTCCACTTATTTTGGTGAAGTTTGCTTTTATATTATTTTCTCGAAATTATAGGATAAAACATAAAAAATTGCAGTTTAGAAAAAATGTAACACTCCGTAAATGCATGCATTACTGTTTCCTATAGGCCAGAATCACAATTTTGCACTGCAGTGTATTGTGGTAATGTACAGTATGTTACTGTGCATTGAGTCCAGTGCTATTTATTGTGAATGACCCCCGCTTCCAATTCGCATGGCAGGAAATTGTTCACATATCTCCGTTGCGGCTGCAGAGCGGCTTGCACAGAGGTCCTGTGCACCTTTAGTTCAATTTCAGGTAATTTTTGCCTGATTTGTCCCTGAGATGGAGAACAGGGATGCGCCGAACCCCTGCTATGAGCCGCATCCATCTTAGATGTGAACGCAGCCTGAAGCAACTTTCCTTTTCGGGACTCTGAGCAGGCCAGTCAAGATCCTCCACCGCAAACTCGCTCATCCATGTCTTTATGGACCTTGCTTTGTGCACTGGTGTACAGAGTCATGTTGGAACAGGAAGGGGCCATCCCCAAACTGTTCCCACAAAGTTGGGAGCATGAAATTGTCCAAAATGTCTTGGTATGCTGATGTCTTAAGAGTTCCCTTAACTGGAACTAAGGGGCCAAGCCCAACCCCTGAAAAACAACCCCACATCATAATTCTCCCTCTGCATTAAATAGTAGGTGTGGCCAAATTGCACCAACAGTGGAAGGGTCCTAATCAGATTTGATTAAATACTAGGAATGAGTTATACACAGGGTGCAGGGTTCAGGAGTGTACTACAGACAGAATGTATAGTTTGGCAGTGTGTTACTCACAAAGTGCAACATTCAGGGGTGTGCTATATACAGAGTGCAGAGTTCAGATGTGCAGTACATACAGAGTGCAGTGTCCATGCCTCAGGACATGGAGCTGGTAAGTGTCCATGTGCATGAGGCCTTATATTTGCATTCGTTCATACTTGTAGCATCAATAAAAAAAATGATTTTATCAGAAACATGATTCTGTGGCCTTTATAAAAGGAACACATTTTTAAAAAAAAAGTAATTAACTCTAATTAGTTTTTAAATCATAAAGTTTGTAGTTAAAATTTTAGTTAACCCAATTATTTTTATTAACTAATTTTTTTTAACTGTTTATACATAAACAATTTCAATTTGTGTTAGGCACCTTTCACACAGGTGGCCATAAGGTGGCAAAAACATTCAGTTGATTTGTGTTTTTACTGCCCTGCCCCCTCCTTTTCCTCCCTTACAAGCCTGTTGGGGTAGGCCCCTACGCTTTGCACCTGGGGGTACCTTTCACCACAGGGACAGGGGCTAACATTAAGGCAGTTCCCTGACTTAGAGATGAGCCGTGTCACTGTGTGCAGTAATTGAAGTACAGAGCTGCCCTATAAAGCACCGTCCCGTGTCACTACACACTGTAACTTGATGCATGTTTGCATCAGGAGAGACACTGCTGAGCCTGCACCCTCTCCACCAGTCAAGCATACTTCTGTTATCTCACTCTCAGTAACAGAATGGGTGAATGGGTTCCCACCGTGCACATAGCGTGGACCTCATGCATGCACTTGCCTCACTTTTCTCATATCTATGTGATCATGCCTTGGATTGCTGTAACCTGGGTTCGGTTCTGGTTGCTATTGGAAATGGACTGCTAGGGAGGGAGTCAGGACATCTGCCCCCTCGTTCATATGCAAGTGAATAGGACTGCACTGCAATTGTAACATAG
Organism: Aquarana catesbeiana; assembly: GCF_042186555.1. Taxonomy (NCBI): domain Eukaryota; kingdom Metazoa; phylum Chordata; class Amphibia; order Anura; family Ranidae; genus Aquarana; species Aquarana catesbeiana. The sequence continues at coordinate 35,076,991 of NC_133325.1, read as the reverse complement.
CATGCCAAGTTTGACCGGCACCACTTGAAAAACTCTCCTATAAAAGTGAGTGCAACCACCCAGCAATATTAAAAAGGACATGCCAAGTTTGACCAGCACCACCTGTCATACTCTTCAAAGTAAGTGAATGGGACTGCACTGCAGCCATGAGCAAAGCGATTGGCTCGTGGTTGCAGTGTGGTTTCCATTCAGTTGTAAAAAAAAAGCAAAAAAAAAACAGGCATTGGTATGCAGCAGTATCACCTCCTGAATGGCAGCAAACCTTCATTCCCCATCCTCTTAAAAGTATTTCACAACGAATGGCTTTTTAGGGGGATGGTAAAACACTGCTTGCTAATTTGAAAGGAGCCTTAGTTTTTCTAACACTGAATTAAAGAGCTTGGGAGAGCATCTCACCTTTGGTGCTAGGGGGCCCTTATCTTGACATTGGTGGCACCACATAATTATATTTAAGGTGCTTGTAGACTCTTCATAACTCAGTCTAGCAGGTTATAGCCCATGTCACCGCCGAGCCCTGGCCACTGCCAAATGTTCTGTAACCTAAAAACTTCCCAACAGGCCTCTGCAGAACCTGGCTCAGCAGGATCTGGCATGGATGTGATGAGGTCAGCTTCCAGGCTGGCGCTGGATGACCAGAAGTGGCTGGCAGTGGATACTCTTGTACACGCGTGTGATGACTCGCTCTCTCTCCTTGTAGCACAGGCCACGACTCGGCCACAGCATGGTCTAACACTGAGTCACTTGCTTGCAGATCCAGGCTGGGGTCCTAAGAGAATTATCCTGGCCTAGCCCAGCCTTTATATTACCTCTCCCAACATTCTCCTCTCCCCTTTCATCCAGCTAGTACTTGTAGTCCATTACAGTCCAATTTGAGTGCAAACCTTGGTTCCTTGGACTACAGATCCCAAAATGCTTTGCTTCACTTCCTGATATTATTCACTCTGCTGGCAGGATGTGATGAGATAGAGTCTAAGCTGAACACTAGAAGGGAGTAGTCTCACTGCAGCAAGTGCTGCAAAGTGTCTCCTGATAAGGCTATCAATATTAGCCAGCTCCTGGCTACATCAAGTATGGTCTGGAGCATGGGCACAAGAGGTGGCAATGCTGCAGAAGGTAGATGAGCCTGCAGATCATTGCCACTGCTGACAAGGAACAGGAGGTCACTGGCAGGATCAGCAGGTATATTTTTCAGAAGTACATTACATATAGTGCATGGTTAAGGAGAGAACTACATACAGAGTGCAGGGTTCAGGAGTGCACTACATACAGAGTGGAGAATTTTTAAATAAAATAAAATAAAATAAAATATGTAAGGTTGCAGAAGGCATCCCTGGAACAGACCACACCCATGGCAATCTCCATGTTGGAACCCTTTGAGCATCTCACTATGGACTTTCTGACAGTGGCGGCCTCCTCCCCTGTTTTTCACTATGCACTGGTGTTTGTCAACCAATTTGCTGTTGTTGTACCCAATAAAGACTAAACCAGAGTCACCATTGCCAAACTTTCCTGGAGCCATGTGGTACAGCTTCATGGGTGCCCCAAATGTATCCAAATGTATCCTGTGAGACTAAGGCCCCAACTTCGAATTGCAGGTATTTTCTCAATGATATTGGCTCAGAGGTAGTATGTCCCACACTACCACATATCATCCACAGGATAATGGGGTCTGGGAGAGTTTTAACCACACTCTACTGAATATGTTAAGAACACTGGAACAGGGACATTGGGTTTGCTGGTACCAACTAGGGATGAGTCGAACACCCCCCGGTTCGGTTCGCACCAGAACCTGCGAACTGACCGAAAATTTGCACGAACGTTAGAACCCCATTGACGTCTATGGGATTTGAACGTTCAAAATCAAAAGTGCTCATTTTAAAGGCTAATTTGCATGGTATTGTCCTAAAAAGGGTTTGGGGAACCGGGTCCTGCCCCAGGGGACATGTATCAATGCAAAAAAAAGTTTTAAAAACGGCTGTTTTTTCGGGAGCAGTGATTTTAATAATGCTTAAAGTTAAAAAAAAAAGTGAAATATTCCTTTAAATATCGTACCTGGGGGGTGTCTATAGTATGCCTGTAAAGTGGCACGTGTTTCCCGTGCTTAGAACAGTCCCTGCACAAAATGACATTTTTAAAGGAATAAAAGTCATTTAAAACTGCTTGCGGCTTTAATGTTATGTCGGGTCCTGGCAATATGGATGAAAATCAGTGCGACAAACGGCATGGGTACCCCCCAGTCCATTACCAGGCCCTTTGGGTCTTGTATGGATATTAAGGGGAACCCCGCACCCAAGTTAAAAAAGGAAAGGTGTGTGGCCCCCAGGCCCTATATACTCTGAACAGCAATATACACGCGGTGCAAACAAGACAGGGACTGTAGGTTTGTTGTTAAGTAGAATCTGTTTGTAATTTTGAACTGGTACATTTTTAACGTGTTTAGCTACAGCCAAAAAATCTATTTTAAGCTTTTTGGAAAACATAGGGAAGGGTTATCACCCCTGTGACATTTGTTTTGCTGTCTGTGCTCCTCTTCAGAAGATTTCACCTCACTTTTTGCCCCAATGACAAATGTTTTTTGAAAATTTGGGGTTTTTGAGGAAACAAGGATTGGTGATAGAGCATCGGTGGAAAGGAGAAAAGTTTTTCCTATATTAACTCTTACAGGAGAGAATTTCCCTTCCTAGGGTTAGCTTTAATCTCACTTCCTGTTGTCTCCTTCCGTTTGCAAGTAGGAGTTGTTTGTAAGTTGGATGTTTGAAAGTCGGGGCCTGCCCTATATACTCAGCAGAAATTTGGGCCTTAGGTGTTGTTGTGGCCACAACACTGTAAGCCCTCACAGGGCCCTGCTGTGAAATATTAGATCAAGAATTGTAATTACATGCCCCTGTTAAACATGGGCAGAAAAATTGGGCCTTAGGCACTGGTGCTGGTGCCACAACACTGCAACCTCTCAAAGATACTCTAGTTGGAGCGCAAGAACTAGCCCTGCTGCAAAGAATTGCATCAAAAATTGTAATTACACGCCCCTGTTAAACAGGGGCTGAAAAATTGGGCCTTAGGCACTGGTGGCGGCGCCCAGAACCAAAAATGTTCTTACAAGCTATCAGCATGATCATTGAGGAGGAAGAGGATAATTACTCAGCATAACAGGATAGTCACTCAGCATCAGCATAGGCAGTCTTTGAAGGGACCTGACATTTCAAAAAAAATAATTTGGTTACATAAGCATCAGGTGCTTGGTAGCTGGTGGTGATCCAAGACTGATTCATTTTTATGAAGGTCAGTCGATCGACCGAGTCGGTGGACAGGCGCACCCTGTGATCGGTTACAAAGCCTCCAGCAGCACTGAATGTGCGTTCCGAAAGATTGTGGATGCCGGACAGGCCAGTAGCTCAATTGCATACTGTGCAAGCTCTGGCCAGTGATCCATCCTCAAGACCCAGTAACCCAGAGGATTTTCGGTGGGAAAGGTGTCCAAGTCAGATCTTGCCCCTAGGTATTTCTGCACCATGTAAAACAGACGCTGGCGATGGTTGCTGGAACCGATCATACCTTGGGGCTGTGGACTAAAAAATTGTCTGAACGCATCGGTCAGATGGCCACCTTTTCCACTGCTCTTTCTTTGACTGACCGAAGCCTCAGCAACACGTTGTCCAGAAACAGGAGTTTGTAACCTCCCAGTCTCTGGGAATGCGTTGAACAGACCTTTCTGCAAGGCCTCCCGAAGATGTTTCATCCTCTGCTCCCTCTTGCGATGGCAAAATAAGGTCCGCAACCTTACCCTTGTAACGTGGATCAAGGAGTGTTGCCAGCCAGTATTGTTCCTTCTCCTTGATACCACGAATACGAGGATCCTTCCGCAAGCTTTGAAGGATCAGGGAGGCCATGCAGCGTAGGTTTGCTGAGGCATTCGGTCAGGAGTCCTCTGGGTCACTAAGGACGACATGATCCGCAGCCACCTCCTCCCAGCCACGTACAAGTCCATGGGTTTCTTGGGACTGTAAATTATCCCTTAAAGACTGCTGCTGATGCTGAGTGCCAGGCTCCACCTCCATACTGACACAATTCTCCTCCTCTTCCTGTGTGATCGGTGGGCACGCAGGAACACTGTCTGGATAAAGGGGGCCTTGAGAGCTAAGGAAGTCCTCCTCTTCCTGCCTCTGTTCTGCCTCAAGTGCCCTGTCCATTATTAGACGCAGTGTGTGCTCCAACAGGTGGACAAGGGGGACAGTGTCACTGATGCATGCACTGTCACTGCTCACCATCCTCATGGCCTCCTCAAATGGTGACAGGACAGTGCATGCACCCCTGATCATGGCCCACTGGCGTGGGGAAAAAAAACAAGCTCCCCTGACCCTGTCCTGGTGCCATAGTCGCACAGGTACTCAATGATGGCCCTCTGCTACATGTGCAGCTGCTGCAGCATGGCCAATGTTGAGTTCCACCTGGTGGGCATGTCACAGATTAGGCGGTTCTTGAGCAGGTTAAATTCCTTTTGGAGGTCTGCCAGCCGAGCACTGATATTATATAACCGGCGGAAATGCACACAGACTTTCCTGGCCTGCCTCAGGACATCCTGTAAGCCCAGGTACCTGCCCAAGAACTGCTGCACCACCAAGTTAAGGACGTGAGCCAAACAGGGCACATGGGTCATTTGTCCCTGTCGGAGGGCGGAGAGGAGGTTGGTGTCATTGTCGCAAACCACCATTCCTGCCTTAAGTTGGCATAGCGTCAACCACCTCTGAACCTGCCCCTGCAGAGCTGACAGAACCTCTGCCCCAGTGTGGCTCCTGTCCCCCTAGCACACCAGCTCAAGCACCGCATGGCATTTTTTGGCCTGCATACTTGCGTAGCCCCTTGAACGGCTACGGAGCACCGCTGGTTCCGAGGACAAAGCACAGAAAGAGGCCATGGAGGAAGAAGAAGAAGAGGGGGTGGAGGAGAGAGGTGTGTCAGAATCACTAGTAGTGGCATTTTGGAGGCGTGGTGGCGGAACAACCTCCAACACTACTGCACCTTGTCCTGCATCCTTCCCAGCTGCCAGAAGAGTCACCCAATGCGCCGTGAAACTTAGGTAATGTCCCTGTCCATGCCTGCTGGACCATGAGTCAGCGGTAATATGCACCTTACCGCTGGCCGCCTTGTCCAGCGAGGCCAAGACATTGCCTTCCACATGCCGGTAGAGAGCCAGAATCACCTTCTGTGAGAAAAAGTGGCGTTTGGGAACCTGCCACTGAGGAACCGCACATTCCACAAACTCACGGAAGGGGGCAGAGTCTACCAACTGAAAAGGTAGCAGTTGAAGTGCTAGCAATTTTGCCAAGCTAGCATTCAACCGCTGGGCATGTGGATGGCTGGGAGCGAACTTCTTTTTGCCGTGCAGCAGCTGGGGCAGGGAAATTTGTCTGGTATAATCTGACGTCGGTGTACTGATAGCAGATTGCCCGCAAGTACTTGGCTGTGACGTACCTAATTCTACACCTTCATTCCTCTCAGTGCAGGTCTCAGAGAGGACTGAAGGTATAGTGGGGTTGGAGATCCCAGCTGATGAGAAGTAAGGAGAGGTCCTCTTTGTTTTTTGGTGTGGGTCTTTTAGGTACGCTTGCCAACGAACTGCATGGCAGGTCAACATATGTCTGGTCAAGCATGTGGTGCCCAAGTGGGAGATGTTTTGGCCACGCGAGATACGCTTGAGACATATGTTGCAAATAGCAGCGGTGCCATCTGATGCACTTGTCTCAAAAAAGGCCCACACCAAAGAACTTTTGGAATAACGTGCAGAGACAGCAGTGCCCTGTGAATGCGGAGCTCTGAGGTGTGATGCAGTCAGTGTGCTGCCCTTAGGCTCGCCCCTGGAGGGCATCCTGCCTCATCGGTGATGTGCCTCCTCCTCCTCCTCTCTCATATCAGGCACCCACATTGAGTCAGTGACCTCATTATCCCCTCCCTCCTCATCACTGGAGCAAACATGGCAGTATGCTGCAGCAGGGGGAACATGACTGCCAGATTGCTGTCCTTCTTGGGCACCCCCTCTGTCCATGCTCACGTTACTGCCTTCATCTAGCTCAGTATCATCATCAGAGCCTTCTAAACACTGGGCATCCTCCTGGAGCTTGTACCCAACACTGTGGTCAAACAGTTCGAGGGACTCCTCAGGAGGACATGGTGGGGCTAGGGAAGGAGTCACTGATGCCATTGAGCCAAGGGAAGAGGCCGCATTGGCAGCTGCTTTTCCAGACAAAGTACCCTGAGCATGGGTGAGAGAGGATGAGCAGGATGATGACGGCTTGGTCATCCACTCGACCAAGTCTTCTGCATGTTGTCCCACGGCCACGTGCTGATGAGGATGCACCGTGTCCACGGCCAGCACTGTTGCCTCTAGACACAGAGCCTGCTTGCCCTCTTTTATTGGCTTGTGACTGTCTGCCTCTCCTTGTTGGCCTTCCAGACATACTAATGGCCTGCAGTGAGATGTAGCTGCACTAAGCTGGGATATAAATATATATATATATATATATATATATATATATATATATATATATACTGATACTGCAGCTAGCAAAATCAACTGCCTGCCTGTAGTATTATTAGTATGAGAACACCACCAATCTTCTACAGGTAGCTTTAGCTGAACACTGTGCAGAGGTCGCACTACACTAACTTGTTGCTTTAGCTGAACACTGTGCAGAGGTTGCACTACACTAACGTGTAAATAATGTAGCTGCCTGCGGTAGTGATAGGATCAGGGAAACACAACCAACCTTCTACAGGTAGCTTTAGTTGAACACCGTACAGAGGTCGCAATACACTAACATGTAAATAATGTAGCTGCCCTCGGTAGTGATAGGATCAGGAAAACACCACCAACCTTCTAAAGGTAGCTTTAGCTGAACACTGTGCAGAAGTTGCACTACACTAACTTGTAGCTTTAGCTGAACAGTGTGCAGAGGTCGCACTACACTAACTTGTAGCTTTAGCTGAACAGTGTGCAGAGGTCGCACTACACTAACTTGTAGCTTTAGCTGAACACTGTGCAGAGGTCGCACTACACTAACTTGTAGCTTTAGCTGAACACTGTGCAGAGGTCACACTACACTAAAAAATAATGTAGCTGCCTGCGGTAGTGATAGGATCAGAAAAACACCACCAATCTTCTACAGGTAGCTTTAGGTGCACACTGTGCAGAGGACGCACTACACTAACTGTAAATACTGTAGCTAATAGGACTAATAGGATCAGAAGAACACCAGCAATTTTCTTCAAATACTGTAACAACACCTGCCTGCCTGTCAGTAGGAAGATAATAACAGGAACGGATCTAGCTAAACTGAATACAGTGTATATGTATATATACAACACCTGGGATGCATATATATATATATATATATATATATATATATATATATATATATATATATATATATATATATATATACACAATACACTGTAAGTGCAGCTAACTGACTGACTGTCCTGCCTAATCTATCTAACTTAAATCAAATGACACTGTCTCTCTGTCTCTGTCTCTCAACGCCTGAACACACTACACAGGGCTGACGTGCAGGTGGCCTTATATAGTGTGGGGTGTGTACTAAACCCCCTGAGCCATAATTGGCCAAAGACACCCTGGTTTTGGTCAATTACAGCTCTCTTTACAGACGGTGCTGTGACCCGCATGCTTGGCCAATTATCAGCCAGCAATGCACTGCGATGCCACAGTGAATTATGGGCCGTGACGCGCCACTCGAATTTGGCGCAAACGGCCCATATTGTTCGCAATTTGGCGAACGATCGAACAAACGATGTGCGAGTAGAAGAACACGAAGCTCATCCCTAGTACCAACATATAGGCAATGTTGTTTGTGCCTACAACCACACCATCCATCGGGCCATGGGTTACAGACTTTTCTTTCTGATATTTGGGAGTAGTGGTCTGCTGCCTGTGGGAAAAAAAGAAGTCTATTCCCCTTTGCACGCTCAAAGGGGTCCAGGAGTAGTTGGATCGGCTAAAGAGGGCCAAACAGTTGATTGGTTGGAATCTTGAACCACTATGACTAGGGGACCGGGTGTTGGTCAAAAATCCAAAGTTTAAGAAAGGTAGCAAGTTGGAACTCCAGTAAGGAGCTTGCCCATAAAGTGTTGAAAGGAACCATTCCTGCTCTCACCTGTGTAACAAAACTTGCTTAGACCCTGTGTTCTGAGTGGCAATTGTTCTATGGGGTTCGCTACTGACTGGGGAGAGAATGGTACCTTGGACATTTCACCAGTGCACGAAGTTCCTGTTGAGTGGTACTTGCCCCTATTGAGACCAGCTCTCTGGCCTGTCATGCCTGCGGACACCCCTGGAGGCCTGACTGCTGTCTCTGGTGAGGAAGCAGGTAGCCCTGGTAACTCTGTGGACAGTCCCCTATACACTACTGAGGACATTGTTGCTGGCCCGGGTGAGGGGGTTATGCCTGAATATGATAGGCCCCAGGCACCTGAAGCCACCAAGCAACCTGATGTTCTTAAGGACAATGGTGAGGATTTGAGGATGGAGAACCTTACCTTCCCATCAGGTCTACTCGAAGACAGTTACCTGACAAATATATTCTGATTATGTCATGGGAAGTTAACTTTTCAAAATTGTATTATGTACCTTATGTAAACTTTTTGTTCTGTGGTTTGCAAGCTACCAATGCTAAGGACTGCATTTGTTAAGGTGGGGGGAGTGTAGGCAGGTGCAGTTTATCTTCCATTCTGTAGGTGGAGCTGTGTTACTGTGCAGATGGAGTGGAGGCTGGGAGAAACCTTTTCTGGGCTTTGTGTGTGGAAGGGCAACGCATGTCAAAGAACAACAAACAAAATCTCCCAGCTCACTTACCACCCAGCCTGCAACAAACTGAATTGCTGTCTAACATTGCACATGAAAACCAAGGGGTTGCACACATTTTCAAATATATGCATGAGCAGCAGAGGCCACATCACAGCACCCCAGTGTTCTGCAGTCCTAACTCAATAAATTTTGAGAGTCTCCAAAGTTTGAACACATATTAGACATGTGCATTCGTTTGCGTCCGAATGCATTTTCGTCCGAATTTCGGGTATTTTCGTTATTGTTTTAACAAACGATAACGAACGTGCAGAATCCGAAAACCGAAAGATCTGACATAAATAAATGCTTTTTTTTTTTGTTTTCGTTGCAACAACAGTTCGATATAGATAGGAGATTCGACATGACGCTGACAATAGCGATCTGTGTCCATCAAACCTGTGGTTGAATGTGCCTAACCTTAGCTATATTAGTCCAAGATTATTCTACATAGAGAGAAAAGATTTGACATATAGAGAAAAGATTCGACATTATAGAGACAATAGCAAAAAAGTTCGAATGTGCCTAACCTAACTCTATTAGTCCAAGATTATTCGACATAGAGAGAAAATATTCGACATGAAGATTCGACGGAGCAGTCGCCGCGAGCCGACATTTATGGTCAAATGTTCCGCCCATAGGCTATAGAAGAATTCTAATGTTGGTTGACTAGTAATAATAATTAATAAATATAATTATTACTAGTGTCATGCAACATTAGAATTCTACTATAGCTTGTAGGCGGAACATTCGACCGGAAATGTACGATTGCGGCATCATACAGTTTAGCTGCTCCTTAGAACATTCAACAGACACCATAAGCCTTCAATGACTGATTCGACCTTAATTATTTTGGATTTTCGGTTAAAAACTAATTTCGGGAGTAACTAAATAAATGTATTTTTCGGACGAAAACGAAATTCCGAAACAAAATATTTCAGAGTGCACATGTCTAACACATATATAATAATGGATGGATTAGAGGCAGGTACACCTGAAGGAAGCCCACCCCTTCTAGTTAAATGGCAAGCAGGAGTCATACATGGATGATCAGTAGGGATGAGCTTCGAGTTCGAGTCAAACTCATGTTCGACTCGAACATTGGCTGTTCGCAAGTTCGCCGAACAGCGAACAATTTGGGGTGTTCGCAGCAAATTCGAATGCCGCGGAACACCCTTTAAAAGTCTATGGGAGAAATCAAAAGTGCTAATTTTAAAGGCTAATATGCAAGTTATTGTCATAAAAAGTGTTTGGGGACCTGGGTCCTGCCCCAGGGGACATGGATCAATGCAAAAAAAAGTTTTAAAAACGGCCGTTTTTTCAGGAGCAGTGATTTTAATAATGCTTAAAGTCAAACAATAAAAGTGTAATATCCCTTTAAATTTCATACCTGGGGGGTGTCTATAGTATGCCTGTAAAGGGGCGCATGTTTCCTGTGTTTAGAACAGTCTGACAGCAAAATGACATTTTGAAGGAAAAAACCCATTTAAAACTACCCGCGGCTATTGCATTGCCGACAATACACATAGAAGTTCATTGATAAAAACGGCATGGGAATTCCCCACAGGCGAACCCCGAACCAAAATTAAAAAAAAAAAATGACGTGGGAGTCCCCCTAAATTCCATACCAGGCCCTTCAGGTCTGGTATGGATATTAAGGGGAACCCCGGCCAAAATTTTTTAAAAAAATGACGTGAGGTTCCCCCTAAATTCCATACCAGACCCTTCAGGTCTGGTATGGATTTTAAGGGGAACCCCGCGCCAAAAAAAAAAAAAAAATGGCGTGGGGTCCCCCCAAAAATCCATACCAGACCCTTATCCGAGCACGCAACCTGGCAGGCGGTAGGAAAAGAGGGGGGGACGAGAGTGTGGCCCCCCCTCCTGAACCGTACCAGGCCACATGCCCTCAACATTGGGAGGGTGCTTTGGGTTATCCCCCCAAAAAAACCTTGTCCCCATGTTGATGAGGACAAGGGCCTCATCCCCACAACCCTGGCCGGTGGTTGTGGGGGTCCGCGGGCGGGGGGCTTATTGGAAGCCCACTTTAACAAGGGGACCCCCAGATCCCGCCCCCCCCTGTGTGAAATGGTAAGGGGGTACTTACCCCTACCATTTCACTAAAAAACTGTCAAAAATTTTAAAAATGACAAGAGACAGTTTTTGACAATTCCTTTATTTAAATGCTTCTTCTTTCTTCTATCTTCCTTCATCTTCTGGTTCTTCTGGTTGCGTGCTCGGATAAGGGTCTGGTATGGATCTTTGGGGGGACCCTACGCCGTTTTTTTTTTTTTTTTGGCGCGGGGTTCCCCTTAAAATCCATACCAGACCTGAAGGGTCTGGTATGGAATTTAGGGGGAACCCCACGTCATTTTTTTTTTGAAATTTTGGCCGGGGTTCCCCTTAATATCCATACCAGACCTGAAGGGCCTGGTATGGAATTTAGGGGGACTCCCACGTCATTTTTTTTTTAAATTTTGGTTCGGGGTTCCCCTTTGGGGAATTCCCATGCCGTTTTTATCAATGAACTTCTATGTGTATTGTCGGCAATGCAATAGCCGCGGGTAGTTTTAAATGGGTTTTTTCCTTCAAAATGTCATTTTGCTGTCAGACTGTTCTAAACACAGGAAACATGCGCCCCTTTACAGGCATACTATAGACACCCCCCAGGTATGAAATTTAAAGGGATATTACACTTTTATTGTTTGACTTTAAGCATTATTAAAATCACTGCTCCTGAAAAAATGGCCGTTTTTAAAACTTTTTTTTGCATTGATCCATGTCCCCTGGGGCAGGACCCAGGTCCCCAAACACTTTTTATGACAATAACTTGCATATTAGCCTTGCATATTAGCACTTTTGATTATTCATGTTCGTGCCCCATAGACTTTAACGGTGTTCACGTGTTCGAACGAACTTTTTTCCTGTTCGCATGTTCTGGTGCGAACCGAACAGGGGGGTGTTCGGCTCATCCCTAATGATCAGAAGAAGCAGAGTCTTTAAATGAGCCAGGGTCATAATTAGAGGTCAAGTCCAAAGGCAGGCAATAATAACCACCCCCATCCTTGGTGGAAATGACCACAATAATAACCCTAGTCATTGGTGTTAGTGACCGCAATAAACCCTAATGCAGTGACAGTGACATTTATTGCCCCCCCCCCTGTGGTTATCAGTGCAATGAGGTAGGTAAATGTAACCCTTCTCTGGTGGTCACTGTAGTGTGGCAGTAAAGATTAACATCCCCACTCTGGTGTTAGTGGAGTGGTGTCCAACAAGTTGAAGAGAAGCCCAGGACGTGGTGGGTCACACAGAGGGCCGGTAAGCTGTGTTTTGGGGAGCCACTGCCTTAGGCAGTTGTCACTGGAATAGGCATCCTCATTGGAAGATTTCCCTTCTCCCCTTGTTCTGGCGACAACTGTAACATGTTCTAACCTATCCATCCTGCATCCAAAACTACAAAAAAACTTTTTGACGAGAGATACCCTTTAACAAAGCTTCATGGATATCTTCATTGGCACAGATATCCAAATGATCATCATGGGTAGAGTGGTGCCATGTAGAATTAAGCCCAAATTATGTAAGAAATGTTTTGTACACGTTAATAAAATCTCTTGTGATCAAAGAGAAAGAGGAGAAATAAGTAATGATAAAACAAATGACTTTTACATGTAGACTATATATTAGAATGTAATTGGGATTATTCAAAATTTTTTTGCTGCAATTTGTACTGCAGTTGTGTGATTGCTATTACCTATATAATCAGAATCTAAATAAAAAGAATGCCTATATTGCTCTAATTGTTTATTTAGGCCTACATTTTTAATGGAAAACCACTTTATATTTTCATACAATCCTTTTAACTTGTTGAATAGTTAAAAAAACATATTGAAGGTATTTTTAAGGAAATGTTTGATCATTTATTATTATAATTTATGTAGTATTGACATATTCTGTAATTTTGTAATACAAAATAATGGCAGATTTAAACTAATATACAAAAGTTTATAATCATACCTGTATGATTTCCCTGGTGAGGGAAGACTCTGTAGAGCTCCATGACATTTTCTGCTCATCATAATTAGTTCTCATCTTTGAAGTAGTGGTAATGATTCCCTAATGTCCTTCTAAATGAGTCTTTATGTATTTATTAATTTCCAGATATGTCAGTCAGGTTAAGTGAAGCATGAAAAGTACAGTGTAACACTCGCCCCATGAGAAGGGGGCAGGTGTCTCTATTAGCTAGATGTCAGCTTCCAAATTGACTTACTAATTGTGTCTCATTAATTGAAGGCTGTAAAATATCTTCCAGTGGGAAATAGAACCTGAAGACTAACATGGTGACTTAGTTAAGATAAACAGTATCTCACAAAAGTTAGTACACCCCTCACATTTTTGTAAATACAGTATTTTATTATATCTTTTCATGCAAAAACACTGAAGAAATGACACGTTGCTACAATGTAAAGTAGTGAGTGTACAGCTTGTATAACAGTGTAAATTTGCTGTCACCTCAAAATAACTCAACACACAGCCATTAATTTCTAAACCGCTGGCAACAAAAGTGAGTACACCCCTAAGAGAAAATGTCCAAATTGGGCCCAAAGTATCAATATTTTGTGTGTCCATCATTATTTTCCAGCACTGCCTTAACCCTCTTGGGCATGGAGTTCACCAGAGCTTCACAGGTTGTCACTGGAGTCCTCTTCCACTCCTCCATGATTACATGGAAGAGTGAAAGAGCTGGTGGATGTTAGAGACCTTGCGCTCCTCCACCTTCCATTTGAGGATGCCCCACAGATACTCAATAGGGTTTAGGTCTGGAGACATACTTGGCCAGTCCATCACCTTTACCCTCAGCTTCTTTAGCAAGGCAGTGGTCATCTTAGAGGTATGTTTGGGGTCATTATCATGTTGAAATACTGCCCTGCGGCCCAGTCTCCAAAGGGAGAGAATCATGCTCTTGTTCAGTATGTCACAGTACATGTTGGTATTCATGGTTCCCTCAATGAACTGTAGCTCCCCAGTGCCAGCAGCACTAATGCAGCCCCAGACCATGACACTCCCACCACAATGCTTGATTGTAGGCAAGACACACTTGTCTTTGTACTCCTCACCTGGTTGCCGCCACACACGCTTGACACCATCTGAACCAAATAAGTTTATCTTGGTCCAGTAATCCATGTCCTTAGTCCGCTTGTCTTCAGCAAACTGTTTACGGACTTTCTTGTGCATCATCTTTAGAAGAGGCTTCCTTATGGGACGACAGCCATGCAGACCAATTTGATGCAGTGTGTGGCGTATGGTCTGACCACTGACAGGCTGACCCCCCACCCCTTCAACCTTTGCAGCAATGCTGGCAGCACTCATACATCTATTTTTCAAAGACAACCTCTGGATATGATGCTGAGCACGTGCACTCAACTTCTTTGGTCGACCATTGAGAGGCCTGTTCTGAGTGGAACATGTCCTGTTAAACCGCTGTATGGTCTTGGCCACCATGCTGCAGCTCAGTTTCAGGGTCTTGGCAATCTTCTTGTAGCCTAGGCCATCTTAATGTAGAGCAACACTTTTTTTTTCCAGATCGTCAGAGAGTTCTTTGCCATGAGGTGTCATGTTGAACTTCCAGTGACCAGTATGAGAGAGTGATAAAATTAAATTTAACACACCTGCTCCCCATTCACACCTGAGACCTTGTAACACTAACGAGTCACATGACACCGGGGAGGTAAAATGGCTAATTGGGCCCAATTTGGGCATTTTCACTTAAGGGTGTACTCACTTTTGTTGCCAACAGTTTAGACATTAATGGCTGTGTGTTGAGTTATTTTGAGAGGACAGCAAATTTATACTGTTATAGATAAAATATTTACAAAATGTGAGGGGTGTACTCACTTTTGTGAGATACCGTATATATATATATATATATATATATATATATATATATGTGTATTAACCACTTCAGCCCTGGAAGGATTTACCCACTTCCTGAAAAGGCCATTTTTTGCGATATGTCACTGCGTTACTTTAACTGGCAATTGCGCTGTACCCAAATAAAATTTATGTCATTTTTTTCCCACAAATAGAGCTTTCTTTTGGTGGTATTTGATCGCCTCTGCTGTTTTTATTTTTTTTACTATAAACAAAAATAGACCGACAATTTTGAAAAAATAACAATATTTTTTACTTTTTGCCATAAAACTTACCCAATAAAAAAAAAATTAAAAATCTAATTTCTTCATAAATTTAGACCAATATGTATTCTGCTACATATCTTTGGTAAAAAAAAACCCAATAACCATATATTGATTGGTTTGCACAAACGTTATAGCGTCTACAAAATAGGGGAAAGATATATGGCATTTTTATTATTTATTTCTTTTTTACTAGTAATGGCAGTGATCAGTGATTTTTAGCGGGACTGCGACATTGCGACGGACACCTGACATTTTTGACACCTTTTTGGGAACCAGTGACATTATTACAGTGATCCGTGCTAAAAATATGCACTGACATTGTACTAATGATATAACCAAAAAACACTACAGCTCTGACACTGTATCCAGCCTATAGTGATAAAATGTCATATACCAGGTTAAAAAAGAATTATTGAAAGATACTTATTCCCGGAGGTATAGGAATAAAAATGTCAATTGGTAGAAAATGGCTGACACTGTGGTGTTGGCAAGGCTGCTTTCATATGTGGGCTGGAATTCCACAATCTGTAAAATAGGAAGGGAAGAAAGCGCCAAACCGCCATAGTGAGGCACAATTTATTAACCGCTTCCCTGCACGGATTCCAGGCTTAAGGACTGCAGGCTCACGGACTCTAGGCTCATCTTGCTCCCCACCACAGGTGGCTTTCTTCTCCACCAATGACTACCACACAGCTCCCAGCTCATTACAATCCACTGCGGACTGTCATCCTCTCTCTCCCCCTCACCCGCTTGTGAGTTCCATTTGTTTTATTGTATTTTACTTAATAAATTGTGCTACACTATGCCGGGTTGGCGCATTCTTCCCTTCCTATTGTACTGACACTGGCAGGGAAGGGGTTAACATCAGGGACGATCAAGGAGTTAAATGTGTTCCTTCAGTGAGATTCTAACTGTGTGGGTGGACGGGTCGCCTGGGACAACAGATCCCCATTCTGTCACTGCGGGGAATGATCGCGTGTGGCAAGCGGACATCGAGTCTGCCAGACCCACTTATTGGCTCCCCCCTCTGGCCAATGGGGGCACGCCCACAGAACTTTGTGCACGAACCGATGTACAGCATACACGATTCGCGCAGCTGAGCCAACCTGCCGCAATATAACTGCGGCTGGTCGGTAAGAGGTTAATGATGTACTGTGTATATATCCAAAATTATATATAAATGTATAAATATACTTCATAACATTTTAGACACACACAATACTGTATATATACAAACTTTTAATTTAAGTACAGTAATTCAAACTTACTGGCAGGAATCCTGGGTGACTTCATTGACCAAATATTACCACTGTTATTTCCAGTGGTAAATTTAATTTAAAGCAAAATTCCACTCAAAAGTGGAACTTCCGCTTATCCATCTCCTCCCCCCTCTGGTGCCACATTTGGCACCTTTTAGGGGGGAGGGGGGAAGAGGTACCTGTTTCTGACAGGTACTGTTCCCCACTTCTGGGAGACTGGGCCGCGAACCAGTCTCCCAGAAGTTCGCCCCCCTCCTCCTTCCTCCCCCGCCGCATCAATTAGAAAGCGCAGCACGCTTCGCGCATGTGCAGTAGGGAGCCGGCTGTAAAGCAGAAAGGCTTTAAGGCCAGGTTCCCTTTCCCAGGAGATTGGCTGGGGTGCCTACATTGCGGACTCCCTGGACAGGTAAGTGTCCATATATTAAAAGTCAGCAGCTGCAGTATTTGTAGCTGCTGAATTTTAATTTTTTGTGGGGAGGCTGGACCTCCTCTTTGAAATGAATTTAAAGTAGAATTCCAACCTAAACCTAACTAGTACTAAAATGTCCCCTCCCCTCTCCTAATACCCATACTGACTAACCTGTGTAAAAATATTTGACATACCATCATCCAGCGAACAAGCTTTTCAGTATTTAGCGGTACCCCCCTAAGAGCTGCTTTAAGCTGTGGCCCACCTGTCACCCTGCCTGACATTTAGCAACTTAGCAACTGCCCTTTGTAGGCAGGGATCGCGGGCCCCGTTAATGTAGCAAAAATTATAAATAGGAAGTCTTTAGTGCTAGCTGTTCTAGGTGGACTACTGATCCCAGTAAGCCCTCTTCAGGCCCTGCCAGCCCTCCTGGCTGCAGCTACCTGACTTCACTGCCTGTGACATTGCAATCCTCACTTGCTCCACACCCAGCTTTGGCTGTTTCCTCTCAGTTCTCTCTGGCATGACTCTCCAGTCCTCCTGATAGCACATGTCACTCACCAGCCCTCTTGGCTGTAACCGGTGGTTCCCTCCTGAAGACTTGCCAAGCAGTACTAGCTCCTGCTGCCCTCTCTCTGATATCTCTCTGTACCTCCTGTTCAGATCCTTCATGAGTTCTTGAAGGGATGCGTCCTGCACCCGAGTCCCAGGCTCGAGATCACCCCCCCAGACTGGGGAGCTCCCTCAAAGGCCCCAACAGCCTAGTACTCCATCCTCAGTTCTTCTACCCAACAACTCCTCCCCAGCTGGGCTGACTCCAGGTATTTCAAGGAGGCCTGCCCCCTGCCAATCCTAGTTGGGGATTGGTCAGGGCTCCCCGAGACACCCCAGACAGCTCCACCTCTCTTCCCCGCCTCTCTTCTAGAATCCTCTAGAAGGAAATGAGAGGTGACAGTGGAGAGATGCTGCCTGTGAGTCACAGCTGCTACTCTGAGCCACTCCCAGCCCACACAGATAAAAAAAAACAGGCCTAGTTTTCAGCTAGGCCTGCCTGAATTTACCTGCACTCACCAAAAATCTTACCTCTAGCACTTACCTAAGTAGAGTGTGCTACATTCACCCCCCACCAAAATCCAACTGGTCCCTCAGCTGGAAAATTTACAATAAATGGCTCCTGGGCCCAGGAGCAAGGGCATTCCATAAGATAAAATAGAAGGGGGAAATGGAAACAACTTGGATGGGGAACTGTACAAATAAATTAAGTACAGAAATATATATACATTTTTGGTAAATATTTACATTTGTACAGAGAATATAATACACACACCTAGCTACAGGTCCCTGTAACTATCATTATACACTATAACACTATATCACTATACATTTGAGCCAGAGCATCTCTCCCGAGAGAAAGATACTCTGCCCGCAGGAAATTCTTGTCTCCAGCAAGAGGAGATGGACAGCTGCCTCATCCCAGAAGACAATATAATAACATCTTACACTTCAGATCTATCTGTACACAATTTCTGTTGGGAGGGGGTTAGCATCCTGCCAACAGAAATATCAAGGAACAAATTAAATACGGCATACAGTACACATTTTTGCTGTCTTGTTCTGTCAGGAGGGGGTTATAACCTGCTAACAGAAACAATAGTAAATAAAAAAGCACATATATACAGGGTGGATAGTTCTTTTCCAGAGTTCCTGATGGGAGGGGCCCCTTCCTGGATAAACAGACTCCTTAAAAGAGTAAATGTGGAGAAAAAAACCTCACCCAGATGTCCTTGCAATGGGAAATGTTCTTCCATCAGGCACACAGGGTGGCAGGCTGGTTTGTTCCAGCAAGTCAGGAGAAAGGAAACATTCTGCTACTTCCCAGCAGTCCATGTGGATCACTTTTACATGCACTGTGGTTCCTCACAGTCCTCTCAGGCATAAAAGCGAGGATCGGGCAACCCCTTCCGGTTCCCTCCTTCTTCCTGGCTGGAAACCGAAAAACTCTGCGTGGGCCGACCTGCCTTGGCAACTAGTACTCGGTCTTTATAAATGGATCTCCCTAGCCACCATTCACCCTGAATGTCTTTAAAAACGAGCCCAGACCTCACTCTCCGCCACCCGCAATGGCTTAGGGACATGCAAAAAGTCCCAGATCACGTCATTCTCCCACTCTTCCTGGAAGTTCTCCACAACATCCATGATCTGGGGAGAGACATAGGGAAAGTCCAGGCCCCATTCCAGGGGTACCCTCCTCTGCACTTCTCACTTAAATCGGGAAAACCTTGGCAATTCTCTAGGGTTTCCTTTCCCCGGCAGAGCACAGGCGTCATGGGCCCTCAACCCACTGACGATAGGTGGGTGCTCTGGTCTGTGTGGTAGAAGGCCTGTGTAAGAAAAGCTGCCTGCTATTGGTCAGGGTTCCTGCTGCCTTTCCAGACCCCACTGCTGACTCTGGCCTACCCCCGCTCTCAGACTGGGCCTCCAGGACTAGAGATCCTCCGGTTTCCCACTCCTCCTCTGAGCTTTCACTTGGGGATGACCACTCCGCCAGCCTCTCAAGGGATCCAAATTTGGCCTGTAGTTTTTGGGGAACCCCAATCAATGACCCGGCCCTTGCTTTCCCTATCCAGCTAGCCTGAAGTTGCACCTTCCGCTAACACTGGCTCTTTCTGGACTAGGGCGGAAAGGGTCTTAGAGCTGCCTGGCTTATCAGGGATTTAACTGGTTCCTGCTAGGCATTACTCATGGTTACCAGGTCCCTGGCCAGGCCACAGGTCAGGACAGACTCCTCTCCTCCAATTATCCAAAAAGAAAGCATATAGTGATCCTAATATCAAGGCTGGTCTTAAACAAAGACCTTACCATCCGCCCAGCCGATAAAGGAGGTGGTATCGTCATCCTTGATAAAAGTGACTACTACCTAGAGATGTCCAGAATTTTGAGTGATGTGGAAACTTATAGACCACTATTTAAAGACCCCACTTTGGACTATAAAAAGGTACTAGTCGATCTTACTGATAAAGGATCCCAGTTAGGGATCCTTAATAAAAAAGAAAGAAGCTACCCGGTGCCCTTAGCCCCACGTATACCCATAATATATTACCTCCCAAAAGTCCATAAAGATGCCACACATCCTCTGGGATGCCCTATAATAAGTGGAATGGACTCCGTGACCTCCTGTATAGGGCACTATATTGACTTCTATTTACAACCTATGGTGAAATCCATCCCTTCATATCTTAAAGACACTAAGGACACTATTGGACTTTTAGAACAAGTCAATTATAGTGATGACCTGCTGTTGGTAACTGCAGATGTTACAGCCTTGTATACGTGTATACCACATGATCTGGGCCTTTCATCTGTGGAGTTCTATTTATCCAGGAGTAACAACATTCCTAGAACCCAACAGAGGTTTATCATGGAGTTACTTTGTTTTGCAACAAAACATAACTATTTTTGGTTCAACAACTTCTATTTGCAGCAGAAGGGTGTTGCTATGGGGGCTAAATTCGCCCCCAGTCTAGCCAAACTTTTTATGGCACGTAGGGAGAAGGGTGTCATCTTTGCCCTTGATAGACCAAAATTGGTTCTTTGGGCTTGGTACATAGACAATATCCTCCTCCTGTGGAAAGGGGACAGGTACTCTCTAAGTGAGTTCATGTCCACTTTGAATTGTAAAGATAGAGGTATCAAATTATCTTATGAAGCCAGTTTTTCCAACATACATTTTCTTGACTTGGAAATCTCAATTGTCAGCCACCAATTGATAACTAAAACTTTTTTAAACCTACCGACCTGAATGGTTACATTCTGGTCGATCGTTGCCATCACGAATCATGGCTGAAGTCGCTACCACGCTGCCAACTGCTGCGTATTAGACGTAATTGCACGGACCTATCCGACTTCCACCACCAGGCCATGATTCTCAAGTCCAGATTTGTAGAAAAGGGGTATCACCCTTCAAAGATTGATGAGGAGATTAATGAAGTGTCTTTGATTGATAGGAACACACTACTGTTAGACCAACCCAAGCAGGCCTAGGACACCAAATATAGATGGTTCTTTGTTATATCTTTTTCAGTACAGAATGATCAAGTGCTGGGCCCAGCACTCCCCGAACGTGCGGGCGTCATTTATAGGGGAGTTCTGCCCCTTGGTGGACAAATTGCACATAATGTGATTGATCCCCCATCAAACCCTCCCTTTTCCATAACCTGAAGGGCTATTGTCCGTACCGCAAGTGTAATGTTTGTTTACATAACACTTGCGGGCAAAGAAAATCAGAAGCTTTTGTGTCAACAAAGACATCCTAAAAATACCAATGAAGCATTTCACCACATGCGCTACCCGTTACATTGTATATTTAATCACTTGCCCTTGTAGCAAGCAGTACGTGGGATGAACTATATGGACCTTTTTTACAAGAGAGATTGAACACATTGCAAGCATTAAAAAGCGTTGCATTAATCACAGTGTACCTAGACACTATCTTCACCACCACAATAAAAACCCTCTAGGCACTAAGGTTCAGATCATAGACAAATTTATCCCCCATTGGAGGGGTGAATCTAGTCTCAGAGGAGTCTCAGGGCTTGAGACATTCTGGATCCATCAATTAAAATCTTATTTGCCCTATGGTATGAAAATAGATTGCGACATTAATGCCTTTATAAATCAAGCCTAATATAATTATTTAACATCTCATTTATTTTTCATCAATTTTATGTTCTCTGGTTTCCTCTGGCCCTACGCTACACTCTCTAACCCACATCTTCAATCTCTCCCTCTATTCTGGCATATTCCCCAACTCTCTAAAACATGCACTTGTGAGACCCATACTTAAAAAGCCCTGACTGGACCCATCCAATCTTAACAACCTACGCCCCATCTCCTTGCTCCCCTTCTTATCCAAACTCCTCGAACGTCTGGTCTACAACTGACTGAGCGTCCACCTCGCTGATAATAACCTTCTTGATCCCCTTCAGTCTGGATTTCGTCCTCAACACTCCACAGAAACTGCTCTCCTAAAACTAACAAACGATCGGCCAAAACCAATCGACACTATTCTGTACTCCTACTCCTGGACCCCTCTGCTGCCTTTGATATGGTTGACCACCCCCTCCTCAAAAAAAAATACACGCCTTTGGTCTCCGTGACTGTACACTTCACTGGTTCTCCTTCTACATATCCAACCACACCTTTAGCGTTTCTTACAACTCTACTTCCTCCTCTCCTCTTCCTTTCTCTGTTGGGGTCCCCCAGGGTTCTGTTCTTGGACCTCTCCTATTTTCAATCTACACCGCCTCCCTGGGTCAACTGATAGCCTCCCATGGCTTCCAATACCACCTCTACGCTGACGACACCCAAATCTATTTCTCTACCCCTCAGCCCACTCCCTCTGTCTCCTCACGTATCACTAATTTACTATCAGCTATATCAGGCAGGCTGGATGTCACACCACTTCCTCAAACTCAATCTATCCAAAACCTAACTTATAATTTTTCCTCCCCCATATGCCCCTTCCCTTGATCTCTCTGTCAAAATCGATGGCACAACTACAAGCCCATCCCCACATGCCAAGGTTCTAGGTGTAGTCCTAGACTCTGAAATCTCCTTCAAGCAACACATCCAATCACTGTCCAATACCTGCCGCCTCAACCTCCACAACATCTCCAAAATATGCCCATTTCTAACCAATGACACAACAAAGCTCTTAATTCACTCGCTGGTCATCTCTCGCCTCGACTACTGCAACTCCCTTCTCACTGGCTTACCTCTACATAGTCTATCACCTCTTCAATCCATCATGAATTCCACTGCCAGACTCATCCACCTTACCAATCGCTCTGTGTCTGTCACTCCTCCTGTCAATCCCTCCACTGGCTTCCCCTCGGCCAAAGAATTCAATTCAAAATTCTAACAACTACGTACAAAGCCATCCACGATTTCGCCCCCCAGCTACATCACTAGCTTAGTCTCTAAATACCAACCTACTCGTTCTCTTCGTTCCTCTCAAGACCTCCTGCTCTCTAGCTCCCTCATCAACTCCTCCCATGCTCACCTTCAGGACTTTTTCAAAGCCTCTCCAATCCTATGGAATGCCCTACCCCAATCTGTCCACTTATCTCCTACTTTATTAGCTTTTAGACGATCCCTGAAAACCCTTCTCTTCAGAGAAGCCTACCCTACCCACACCTAACAACTGTATTTTCATTTTTCCATCAGCTCATCCCCCACAGTTATTACCTTTTTGTTGCCACTTGACCCTCCCTTCTAGATTGTAAGCTCTAACGAGCAGGGCCCTCTGATCCTTCCTGTATTGATTTGTATTGTAAGTGTACTGTCTGCCCTCATGTTGTAAAGCACTGCGCAAACTGTTGGCGCTATATAAATGCTGTAATAATAATAATAATAATAATAAATTAATATACATTTACACTCTTGTCCTATTTTTAGAACTTGAGTGTACATTATGATACATCACATATGATTGCTTCACAATCATTGTAAGCATTTTATTTTATTTTTTTTGTTTGATCAACGGTGTTGTAAACTTTTTTTATTTTTTTTCTTATTTAGAGATGTCCGTGGATCATCTTTGTTTGTATAAAGTAGAATTTTACATTACCTTATCATAAATTATAGAAGCAAACCTGACATAATTAAAATGTAGGTTCTGTCATTTGTCAATTTGGTTTTGGAAGGTGCAAACTCTGTAGGATGTCATGTACCTGGTGGATATCAAACTGAAGATGGGGCTGCTCTTGCACTTCTTGTCCAACAGCCCTGGTAGAGGTGACAGGAGATGTGAGGACATAGATGGCATTAAGGCAAATGTTACAGGCAGCAGTAGCTGTCGGGTGTGGGGTACAAGTGACGGTGGACCGCCAGGTAAGAACCAGATGCAGTGACATGGTAGCACCCCATCAGCAGACAGAAATGTAGCCAGGACACAAGTCAAAGCTTATCAACAGCAGGGCAGGGGGGCTCCAAATCAGAAGGCAGGGACAGTGTCAGGATACAGCTGACAGTCAGCAACAGGATATGAGGTCAGGTAAAAGCAGAGCAGCAAGGTACCGCATTAGAAGGCGGGATGCAGAGTCCAAAACACAGGCCAAGGTCTCAATGGGCAGACAATATTTGAAAGACAGATCAAAGGCAAGCCAGGTCATACACAGGAAGACAGGAGTGGTTCCCTCCTGAAGACTTGCCCGAAAGTACTAGCTCCTGCTGCCCTCTCTCTGACATCTCTCTGTGCTTCCTGTTCAGATACTTCATGAGTTCTTGAAGGGATTCATCCTGCACCCGAGTCCCAGGCCCAAGATTACCCCCCCCCCAGACTGGGGAGCTCCCTCAAAGACCCCGACAGCCTAGTACTCCATCCTCAGTTCTTCTACCCGACAACTCCTCCCCAGCTGGTCTGACTCCAGGTATTCCAAGGAGGCCTGCCCTCAGCAATCTGTCTATGTCACACTCCAGCTTATATAGGCTGTTGGACAGCAATACCAATGCAGTCTATGCACATGCATTAATACACATTCGGTATTGACATTATGCCCAGAAACACATGAATGCACATGCACTGATCTTCTCATACTGGAAAACACCGGACCTTCCTTACATTGATTGAACACTACTTAGTAAGACTTTAACTTTGAACAGGTATGTAGAAGAAACCAGGACCCCAGTCTTCATACTTACTTCAGTTATCCAAAAAGCATTGAAGCAAAGTATAATTGTCTTGGAGCTCTTCCCTTTAGGAAACCAAATCAAAAATTGAAGCTTCCACAGTTATATGTTGACAGTTGTCTTTTGTGTCTAGTTTTGGATAGAGTACCTAAGGGTCAGAACCTTTGTCAAGTTTCTAAAGCTGCCTGTACACCTTAAGGCCCCTTTCACACTTCCGAGTAGGGGATCAGCTCACAGCGGGCAGATGACACATCCATAACAAAATAGATCATATTGCACACATACAAAAATGACATTTAAATCCTGCAAGGTTATTTAAAAACACCTGGACATATTCAAAAATATGGGGATTTGGTCACACTATATGGTCAAATAGTGCTAAGCCCACTTACTTTGTCAAAGTACCCCATATTATATTAGATGACACATCCGTGTCTGCTTAGTTTCTGCAGAGCGGACATGGACAGAGCTACTCTGCTCTATGGGCAGCAGGGAGTAAACAGACTCTGCAGTCCATTTACACCTGACTACCTCCAATCCGCTCCACCTAAATGGAAGAGGAAGGAGTCCCCTTCCATTTTTTTAGTGGACCCAATCGGACCATGAGGTAGGCGGGTGTAAACGAACACGAGTCTGTTTACACCCACATGTCCATAAGGATTAATAGACCTTCCGATCAGGTCAGCCTGAAAAACTGACAGGTGGACTTGATCAGAACTCCCATGTGAAAGGGGACTAATGGGAAAATTTTCTCTCTGAGACACAACAGGACCTGGGAGAAAATGTCTCCAGGTGAGTGAGAACTCTACCTTTGCCAATTGTTGCTGGAAAAGGTGTCTGACATCACCCTTCTCCTTTCATTTTAGAAACTACTGTAAAACCCAATATAAGCTGCAACCCTTCCTCACACCACCTAAAAAACATTTTGAGTGGGCCTCCACTTTAAGGCCTGTTTGTTGGATACTTCCAGAACTTTGAAGTATGAGTAAATCCAAACCTTCTTGTTTTGCTTTGGATAAAGTGAGGAAGTGCTGAAATTGTCTGAGGTTTTTTATTGCTGTCTGCGTACCTATAAAGGTAATTCAACCTTTCTATTTGTCCTAGTGACTATTGTCACCCGTGGAGGAACACCAGGCTAGGGGATATTTGTTTCATGTGTCAGTTTTAATAGAATATGTTGGGCTGGGGGCCCTGGGGGATGATACCTCACTATTCATTGATTATAGCAGAGATTCACATATACTAAACATTATATAGCTACCTGCAAGTCCTTACAACCCCTCTCTTTCATTATAGAAGTCATAGGATTTGATTAACAGCAGCAAGAGTCAATGGCTCTCACTTCCATCAGCATGCCCTGTGAGGAGGGAGAGAGCAGAGAGCTCTTGTGCACAGTGCTGTATCAAGATCGGGCTCACGTAAATATAAGTTTTAAAGGGGGGGGTCCTGGACACAGAAGGTTTTTTTACCTTAAAGCAGAGAATGTATTGTGGGGACCTGCCTAATCTATCCAATTTGAATCAAATTAGGCAGATCCTTGTCATATATAGTTGTTGGTAGATCTAAAGGAGATTGTGCAGTTAGACTGTAACATGTAAGGTGAGCTTAGGAAGGAGTTTCCCCTCACCTTGAAAAGATCTTTTCTCGCCCTTAACATCCTTACAAGAAATATTCCCAATGGGACAGAGAAAATAACAAAAAAAGACTGAGGATGGTTCAAAGCATTCCCTTCTCTCAAAAGAAAACTCAAAAGAAAAAAAGTTTTGATTTGAGATACACTTTATATGTTAATCCCTGTTGATATAAATCCCAAATTTTGGGTTATCACCAGAACAGGAATAGAGGGGAAATCTTCCAATGAAGACACTAGTTCTGGTGACGACCAGGAATTCCTTCACCTCCTGTTTTGGCTATGGGACAGGAAGTGAAGGAAAATATTCCCAATGGGTCACAGTTGGCAAAAAGTGAAAGGGGTTATAACTCTCCAATACTGCATCCAAAAAGAAAAAAAAAATGCCTTTAGTTCTAGTATAATTTTACTACATAAATTTAGCTCTAAATGTATGACATTGCAATGTTAAGAAACACCTTTCCAGAATATCAGTATTTGTACATTTTGTAATATTTTTAATTTTAGAGCTTCAGTCCTTATACCATAGACAATGGGGTTCACAATAGCTGACGTGAGAAGTCCAGTGATAGAAAGGAAAACATGAACAGAAATAGAAATTGTCCCGCCATTCAAGCGGTATCTTAAAATAACAAAGAAGACAGCCGCCAAGAAAATGGAACAAGTGATTATGTGTGTGGACAATGTATGAATGGCTTTAAAGCAAGATGCTTTGGAGACCTTTAGGCAGATCAACAATGTCCTCGTGTAGCAATATATGATGATGAAAATTGCTCCAAAAACAAAGACAAGTGTTTCCACAAGTCCAAAAATATTTAGAACCATGGCTGAGTTCCCACAAGCTAACCTGACAAGGGACATGTTCTCACAGAAAATATTATTAATATTGACCCCACAGAATTTCAGGTTGGCTGTCATGGTCACCAGAATACCTACAAGTATGAATGCTGAAATCCAAATAATTGCTATGTATTTCAGAGCTTTTCCATTCGTCATTAGGGTGGCATATCTCAGTGGGTAGCCTACAGCCAGGTATCGGTCATAGGCCATGGCAGTAAAAGTGAAAATTTCCACAGTAGGAAAACTTTGCACACAGAATACTTGTATTAGACATTCATAAAAGCTTATGGTTGAGGATCCAGTCAACAAGCCAATTATAAATAGGGGAAAAACGACTGTATTTCCAACTACACCATTAATTATCAAGGTACATATGAAGACATACATGGGTTCATGAAGACTAGTTTCTTTCCATATTACATACACAATCAGACAACCTAGAAACATAGTAATAAAATAGAAGATAAAAGCTACAATTGCATATAGAAATCGGAATCTCTCCATTTCTAAGAGTCCTAGAAACACAAAAGATGGGCTAAGTTCAGTTACATTTTCCATCTTAAAGCTTATGTAGGTTCCAAAAAAAAATCAAGATTATTGAGTCATTTACTTTATAAATGATAACATACCATGTTATTAAAATGAAACTTGCATGCTGTTGGTTTAGATCTTTAGAATATCTGTGATTGCAGGATATGTGCAGTGCTGCATAGACTTCCTGATGTTTTTATAAGAATTCTTTAAGAAGTAATCCAAAGGGATTCAACCTCCTAAGACTTTCAACATCAGTTTAAGTTGACTGTAAAAAACTCACACTTTTTTCTATTTACAGTGGGGCAAAAAAGCATTTAGTCAGCCACCAATTGTGCAAGTTCTCCCACTTAAAAAGATGAGAGAGGCCTGTAATTGTCATCATAGGTACACCTCAACTATGAGAGACAAAGTGTGGAAACAAATCCAGACAATCACATTGTCTGATTTGGAAAGAATTTATTTGCAAATTATGGTGGAAAATAAGTATTTTGTCAATATCAAAAGTTCATCTCAATACTTTGTTATATATCCTTTGTTGGCAATGACAGAGGTCAAACGTTTCCTGTAAGTCTTCACAAGGTTGTCACACACTGTTGCTGGTATGTTGGCCCATTCCTCCATGCAGATCTCCTCTAGAGCAGTGATGTTTTGGGACTGTCGCTGGGCAACACGGACTTTCAACTCACTCCAAAGGTTTTCTATGGGGTTGGGATCTGGAGACTGGCTAGGCCACTCCAGGACCTTGAAATGCTTCTTACGAAGCCACTCCTTTGTTGCCCGGGCGGTGTGTTTGGGATCATTGTCATGCTGAAAGACCCAGCCACGTTTCATCTTTAATGCCCTTGCTGATGGGAGGAGGTTTGCACTCAAAATCTCAAGATACATGGCCCCATTCATTCTTTCATGTACACGGATCAGTCGTCCTGTTCCCTTTGAAGAGAAACAGCCCCAAAGCATGATGTTGCCACCCCCATGCTTCACAGTAATTATGGTGTTCTTTGGTTGCAACTTGGCATTCTCTCTCCTCCAAACACGATGAGTTGTGTTTCTACCAAACAGTTCTACTTTGGTGTCATCTGGCCATATGACATTCTCCCAATCCTATTCTGGATCATCCAAATGCTCTCTAGCAAACCTCAGACAGGCCCGGACATGTACTGGCTTAAGCAGGGGGACACGTCTGGCACTGCAGGATCTGAGTCCCTTGCGTTGTAGTGTGTTACTGATGGTAGCCTTTGTTACGTTGGTCCCAGCTCTCTGCAGGTCATTCACTAGGTCCCCCCGTGTGGTTCTGGGATTTTTGCTCACCGTTCTTGTGATCATTTTGACCCCACAGGGTGAGATCTTGCGTGGAGCCCCATATCGAGGGAGATTATCAGTGGTCTTGTATGTCTTCCATTTTCTAATTTTCTAATGCTCCCACAGTTGATTTCTTCACACCAAGCTGCTTGCCTATTGCAGATTCAGTCTTCCCAGCCTGGTGCAGGTCTACAATTTTGTTTCTGGTGTCCTTCGACAGCTCTTTGGTCTTCATCATAGTGGAGTTTAAAGTGTGACTGTTTGAGGTTGTGGACAGGTGTCTTTTATACTGATAACAAGTTCAAACAGGTGCCATTAATACAGGTAATGAGTGGAGGACAGAGGAGCCTCTTAAAGAAGAAGATACAGGTCTGTGAGAGCCAAAAATCTTGCTTGTTTGTAGGTTACCAAACACTTATTTTCCACCATAATTTGCAAATAAATTCTTTCAAAAATCAGACAATGTGATTGTCTGGATTTGTTTCTACAGTTTGTCTCTCATAGTTGAGGTATATCTATGATGACAATTACAGGCCTCTCTCATCTTTTTAAGTGGGGGAACTTGCACAATTGTTGGCTGACTAAATACTTTTTTGCCCCACTGTATATTTGCCTAAAGAAGGGACACACAAGTGTTTTATATCAAATGCATGCCAAACGGTAAATTAAAATCAAACGAATATAATAGTAGCAATAGTAACAAATTAAGTCAATAAAAAAAAAGTATTTTCCTTAAGTTAAAGTATATGTGAAACCTAACTTAATAACAAGGAAGAGAGCGCCAATTTTTGTCTGGTGTAAATGTATTTATTGTTGCACCCAGTATATATGGCTAATGCATTTTGAGGCTCCAAAAGATCCCCTATATCAGGGCTAAACAGCAATAATATCCCACATAATTAAGGCAGTCTCCTGCTTTTTTTCACTGTCCTCCTGCTTCTTAGAAGTAATAGAGACTCTTCCTTTTTTCTGACTATTGTTCCCACACTGACTGGAAGCTTAGACATTTTGCATGGTCAGAGCTGAAGGGGGAAATATCTGTTTATCAAAATGAACCATCTATTAGCCCTGTTCCGGGCTCATTTCCTTCATATTACCCCTCCCCCATGCCAGGCCAGGGGTCTGGACACTCCGGCCAAAATGGCAATAGACCTGAGAGAGGTCATCTGCATTTTTGTGCACTCTCTTCTCCTCGCCTCCCTTCTCCTTTATGCACGACTGTAAAATTGATATTCCATAGGGCACAAAACCACCTGGTGGTTCTTGAGTTCCTACCCATATTTTGTGCCATCTAGGGGGCATGATCTGACATCAGCTTGAAAGCTTGAAGGGTTGGCCCAACATGCAGTACCAAAGTGTGTCCAACACCTATTTTATTGTGAGACAGTCTCTTTCTATAATGGATTTTTTTTTTTTAAATGAGGGCCGCTGGAAGATGACTGACCCCAAAGTTTGCCCTGACCTTGCAAGCCTCCCGACCAGTGGCGGCTGGTGCTCAAAATTTTTGGGAGGACGCAAAAAAGAAAATTAAATTGTTAGTAATGCAGGACAGTAAATAGCCATTTATCAGGTGATTATGTATTATTACTGCTAGATAAAATATTAAAAATGCCTCACTGTGCCCATCAATTGCAGCCTCACTGCGCCTGCCAATAAATGCAGCCTTACTGTGCTCATTATGAGAGGTTCTCACCATCCCTGTGCTGAGTTCCTGGGTCTGGATACCTGCTGTGCTCATTATGAGGGGTTCCTACCATCCCTGTACTGAGTTCCTGGGTCTGGACACCTGTTGTGCTCATTATGAGGGGTTCCTACCATCCTTGAGCTGAGTTCCTGGGTCTATACATCTGCTGTGCTCATTATGAGGGGTTACCAGTGATGCAGCGCAGCCAGCAGCAGCAACACACAGGGACTGGGAGTCAGGGACAGTGTGACTGGCTGCTACTGGTGCCCACTGCCCAGTCTGAAGTCCACCACCAGCTAACACATGACAAGTGTTCCTAAGCCCAAGTAACCACTATTACCTTCCCTGCACAGATATCATCTAGCAGCAGCCATCAGTTTACAGTTTACGAGACAGCAGATCAGCTGTGAGTGTGCCCAGTTTGAAGTCGACCACTGCAGATAGAATTGACTAGACAGACGGAAAGGACATAATAGGGAGGTGTGGAGGGGGAGTTGGAAACCAAGGTTTGAGATTAGTACAAGAGAGAGAGAGAGAGAAGACAAGGGAGAGGAAAGAGTAACGGTCCATTAACCCCTAGTAACCTATTGAAATGTGCTCTCAATGGTTGGATGGTAATCTGAAATCCAGTCACAGTGGTTCTCTGTATAATCCACAATCAACCAGTGATTACTATAGCAGATAAAATATAACCATTTAAAGTGCAGGATCACAATGCATGCCGGGCTGTGTCATTAAAGAAGCGTGTTGGTTCCTATACACATCTGAACAGCTTGCTATTATCTTTATAGGAGAGCCAACTTTGTGTTGAACCTTTTTGGGGACTCTAGTTTGTTAAATAAGTGTTGGCTGCTACTTCTCTTTTTCATCTTTTTTTTTTGGGGGGGGGGGGGTCTCCCAAATCTGAAGAGTACAGTGGTGCCAGTATTAGCCCATTACACCCAAACAATGTAGAGTCACATCAGTGGGTGCTCCGAGTTCTACCAGCCACTGAACAAATGGATCTGTCATTGGCCATGCAGTGAGAAGGGTTGTTGCACATTATTCTTATTCTTGCCCCCATGTAATACTCCCCCCACCCACCCCCAGGGAAGCCTCCATCCCCCGACTGTATGGGCAGCACTTTGATCCCCGCACTCACCTCCAGGCTCTGGCTACACCGTGTTGAGTGCCAGGCTTCACACTGCCAGCTCCGTGCCCATCTACCTCATCAATGTGATCCTCATAAGTGATCCGCTCCCCGCCTCACATCACAGGGTGGGGGTGTCACACATCTTCCCAGTTAGTGATTCACGCAGCCACCGGTGCTTACTGGTCCGGCCGAGAAACAGAGAGGAAGTGCCACTCAGGCCTTGTATTCCATCCAGTTCCAGTGGGAAACTGGAAGTGACGCCACGGCTACGCAAAAAGCACCGCTCACAACCTACGGACCGCGTCAATGACAAACCCCACTGGCAGAATAATTCTGGTGTGGGAGTGTTCAATTTGCGTCACTCTGTGCCCTGAAGAGACTGCAGAAAAAGCCAATGAAGCTCCTCAGCCGCAATCACATGATTGCGAAGACGTCCCATAACAGCTGTGCCCCTCCCATGCTGAAACATGAATTAACTGTGACAATTTTTTGGAAATCTGAGTTAAATTTTACTTGCCACACCCAGGCCTAATTACTGTCAGACCTGTTGAATCAAAAAATCACATAAATAGTAGCTGTCTAACAAAGTGAAGCACGCTAACAGATATGCTAAACTGAAAGTATCTGTTTGCTTTGCTCAGTTCGCATCTTTGAATGAAGCCATGCAAGTAGCCATCCGTATAGACAGGCGTTTACAGAAAAGGCGTTCAGAGAGGTTTGTTTCTTTGCCCCCTAGTATGCTGCCCACCTTTTCTTCATTTTCTGAGCCCTCTCAGCCTCACCAGGAGGATGAGCCCATGCAAATTGGCGCTACCTATTTCTCCTTTGGGGAAAATGCTAGAAGGAGATTTCAGGGTCTCTGCTTACATTGTGGCAACCATGGCCACTTTGTCGCTAGCTGTACTAATAAGCCAAGAAACGCCAAGAGTCTAGTGCGGGTTGGGTCTGCTTTTATAGACCATACTGTGTCTGTTTCCCTCAGAGATGGCTTATTTGTTCCTGCACAACTTAATTCTGCCAAGTTTTCTCACCACCTCTCCGCTTTCATTGAGTCTGGCGCTGCTAGCAATTTCATTGATAGGGACCTAGCACACAGTCTACAGTTTCCGTTGACTAAGGTGCACAGACCCTTCTCATTATTAGCCGTTGATAACTCTCCCTTGCCCATGGACTTTGTGCACTGTACCTATTGCCCTGACCATTGGGGAATTTCATAAGGAGACAATCAGCTTCTACTTGAGCTCATCTCCTGCTTATCCCCTTATCTTAGGGTATCCCTGGTTTAAACTTTACAACCCGCACATACATTGGGCTGCAGAGGAGATTGGTTCCTGGTCCCAGAATTGCATTAAAACCGCTGACTAGTTGCCCATGTATAACTCTTTTGTGGCCAGTACCAGTCATGTGCCTTTATTACAGTCCTATTCAGACCATGATCATGATTATGTTTCCAAATGTGACTACAGTTTACATAACCATGTGCCTTTATATGACTCTGTTATAACAAAAGACGCTGACAAGTCAATTGAATTCTCTACAGGTCACCTCTCCAGCCAATTGCCACAGCCTGAACCCTCTCCTCCTAGAAACCAAAAGTATCCGTTGTCTCGTAGCTTGTTTGGAAACTTTCTTTAAGTCCTCAGAAGTCAAGTCCCCTGGATTACCCCTACCTTTGCCTGTCGCTAAGCTCCCCTGGACGCACAGCCAGGCTAACTTGTCTGCAAGTTCCACTGTCGCTACACCTGTTGATGCAATTCAGACAGTCGCAACACCTACTGATGCGATTCAGACAATTTCTACGACCCGGTGATGCGACCCAGTTGGCCACTGCATCAGTTATGTCAGGGCAGCCCATGCCCGTTGAGCATCCTGCTTTTTCTTATTCAGGACTTTCTGTAACCTGGCCTCACCCTACTTCTACTACACCTATTCTAACCGGTCTAAGAGGTTCAATCCATCCTTTGTATAAACTGCCTCATTTGGCCAGGTGGGGCATTCAACCTTTTTTTCAAGGCACTTTGCATTTTGCTCATGTTACAGCCATCCGGCTTGACCCCTGTGACACGTCCCCTGCTAACCTGCCTGACCTCATGGATCAACAAACCCCTGCCTAGTATGATGGTCCTGTGCCAAATGCTAAACTGCAAGTATTTGTTTGCTTTGCTCAGTTCGCATCTGCCCTGGTGTGGTGGCCAGGCATTTTAGCATTGTGTATAAGTCCTGGGGGCAACCAAGTACCATGAAAAGTGTGGCATGCATTTGTATTCAGCCCCCGAGTCAATGCTTTGTAGAACAACCTTTTGCCGCAAATACAGCTGCTAGTCTTTTTGGGGATGTCTCTACCAGTTTTGCACATCTAGATAGTGACATTTTTGCCCATTTTCCTTTGCAAAATAGCTCAAGCTCTGTCAGACTGGATGGGGAGCTTCGGTGAACAGCAATTTTCAAGTCCTGCCACAGATTTTCAATTGGATTTAGGTCTGGACGTTGAATGGACCATTCTAACACATGAATATGCTTTGACCTAAACATTTCCATTGTAACTCTGGCCGTATGTTTAGGGTCATTGTCTCAAGTTTCCTTCTAAGATTGCCCTGTTTTTGGCTTCATCCAACGACTCTGACCAGCTTCCCCATCCCTGCTGAAGAAAATCATCCCCACAACATAATGCTGCCATTACCAAGTTTCACAGTGGAAATGGTGTGTTCAGGGTGATGTGCAGTGTTAGTTTTCCATCACACATAGGCGTTTTGCTTTTAGGCCAAAAAGTTCAATTTTGGTCTCATCTGACCAGAGCACCGTTTTCCACATGTTTGCTGTGTCCCCCACATGGCTTCTCGCGAACTACAAATGGGGTTTCTTATGGCTTTCTTTCAACAATGGCTGTCTTCTTGCCACTCTTACATAAAGGCCATATTTGTGGAGTAAAAGACTAATAGTTGTCCTTTGGACAGATTCTCCCACCTGAGCTGTGGATCTCTGCAGCTTCTCCAGAGTTAGGCTTCATGTACATGGGACGTTGTTCAACCTCTCCTGAAAGATTTAACTTGACAGCTAGAAACCGGCATCTAAAAATGGCCATTTAGCCACGTTTACATGCAGCGTTTAGTTGCGTTTAGCCGCGTTTAGCCGCGTTTGTGTCTAGAAGCATTTGAAAAAAAATTTATTTTTTTTTTCAAAATAGCCAAAAATGAAAAACGCCTGTAAACGAAATGCAGCTAAATGCGAGTTGCCGCGTTTAGTCGCATTTAACCACGTTTGGCGTTTGAAATGCCTCTAGACACAGCTTCTGAATGCATTTTTTTGGGTTCCAAAAAACACAACTGCCTAGAAACGACTATAAACAAACCAGTGTACATGCACTGATAAGATAACATAGAGGAGGGTTCAAGAGCAGTTGAAAAAAATGCCCAACTGCTCCTAAACGTCCATTTACCAGCAGCAGTGTACGTGAGGCCTTACCATGGGCCTCTTGGCGGCTTCTCTGATTAATGCTCTCCTTGCCCGGCCTGTCAGATTAGGTGGATGGCCATGTCTTGGTAGGTTTGCACTTGTGCCATACTCTTTCCATTTTCGGATGGTGGATTGAACAGTGCTCCGTGAGATGTTCAAAGCTTGGGATATTTTTGTATAACCTGACCGTGCTTTAAACTTCTCCACAACCTCACCCTGACCTGAATGGTGCGTTCCTTGGCCTTCATGATGCTGTTTGTTCACTAAGGTTCTCTAAAAAACCTCTGAGGGCTTCACAGAACAGCTGTATTTATTCTGAAATTAAATTACACACAGGTGGACTCTATTTATTAATTAGATGACTTCTGAAGGCGATTGGTTCCACTAGGTTTTAGTTAGGTGTATCAGAGTAAAGGGGGCTGAATACAAATCCACGTAACACATTTTCACATATTTATTTGTAAAAACCATTTATAATTTTACTTCCACTTCACTTTTTCAAGGCACTGTATATATATATATATATATACATATATATATATATATATATATATATATATATATATATATATATATATATATATATACAGTCAGGTCCATAAATATTGGGACGTCAACACAATTCTAATCTTTTTCGCTCGGGGGCGTGGCCTAGCTCATGGAGGAGTGAGACGTGTTTCTCAGGAGCTCCTGCACACACCGGACTAATAGAGGCTCTCAGCGACTCCAGAACTCTGCAGACAGGTCTGTAATGGGGAAGAGAGGTGGGGGAGAAGGACGCCATACCCCTGATACACAAACCGAGGGGGAAATCGACCGCTTTTTCATACATTTGGGACAAAATCAGCACGGCCCCCCCAAATCCAAGATGGCGGCGACCCGCTCCTCAGGCTCACATGCAGCCTCACAAGGAGCTACATTACAGCGCTCCACACCACATATGACAACCAGGCAGCATGCTAGATCCCCTCCAGACTCAGAGAATGAATCTGTGCGCTCTGCATGTCATTCCCCAACATCGCACCGGTCTTATAGTGGATGGGACATGGAAGCTTACATCAAAGCTCTCCCCACCAGACATGATTTTGAGGCATGTGTACAGAGACTTGAACGCTCTTACAAGCAGGAGATCTCTGAGCTGCGCAAGGATGTCACAAGCAGGCTAGAAGATGTGGAACAAACTGTAGAAGAGACTGTCACTACACTACAGTCACATGAAATCATCTTGCAGGAGCACACATTACAGATTCAGCAACTGATGTATCACCAGGATGACCAAGAAAATCGCGCCAGACGTAATAATATACGTATACGCGGCCTCCCAGAATCTGTGGAAAATAAAGACCTGGCCCCTGCAGTCACGGCCATATTCAATGACCTGCTCCACAAAGATAAAGAATCTCCCATAGAACTTGATCATGTACACAGAGCCCTCGGCCCCAAAAACCCAAATCTTGAACACCCCAGAGATGTGATCTACAGAATCCACTTTTATGCGATTAAAGATGCTATCATGCGTGCAGCTCGCAACCAAGATGCCATATACTTTAATGATGCTGCTGTGACTTTATTACCAGACATCTCCAAGCTGACCCTGGATAAACGACGTGCACTGAAACCCTTCACAGGAGCTCTTCAGGAAAAGCACATTAAATATCGCTGGGGTTTCCCATTTAACCTCTTTGCATCTCATGAAGGACGGTCGGCCACATTTCGCACTCTGGGTGACCTCCCAAAGTTCCTCGGGACTTTCGAACTGCCCCAGATCCACATCCCTGATTGGCCAATTCATGCAGCGACTCCTGGATTCCCGATCGCATCGAACTGGCAAAAACAATCCAGGAAGAACAAACGCTCAAAGTCGGATTTCCCCAAAGCAACAGATGGATGAACCCCCGCCGCAGAACTTCTGATTAACCATTTCTTTCCTTCACAGGCACTACGCCGATGAAGCGGCCCCAGTTTTATGGTTACAGTATTGTTGGGACATTATGTTTAGCTATATTATTTTGTTTTTCTCACACACAGGGTTTGTTTTGTGTTCTTAGCAGCACGGTCTTTCCTCAGTTAACAGAGATCCCAAGCCAATACTGTGATTCCCTACTTTACTAAGGGTCCCCCCCAGACCCTTCCCTTCTCACCCAGTCCCTCATTGCTTTATGTTGTACTGTTATTCTCATATTGTTGACCCTGCAGACAGTTAGATTATCGGACCTCACCTAGGGGCTTTGTCCGGCTGGACAGCTCATAATAGTTTAGCAATGCGCATGCGACTCTGCGGGTCCTTAATTGCTAAAGTTATAGAAGCATTTAAAATTTATTGCCTTTTTCTTTTAGTAGCCCGGTGTGTGCGGGCCCCTCTGTGGACTAGCCACTACCCCCCACATAGGATTTTCAGCGCCCTTAGAGGCATTAGCTGAACTTTAGAACACAATGTTTTTTATGCGGCCTCTGAGGCCAAAGTTTTTCTTTCTCTGTTTTCTTTCTGTTTTTCTCCCTACCTATTCACTTAAACTTATTCTACAACTCAATACTAACTGAGGTTTCTTTACTACCTCTTTTCACCCCTCCCCCACCCCCCTGGAGACAGCGGGCTTCTCCCTTGTTTCAGTATACCTAATTATCAAATCCTCTTCCCCATGGCAATGCAAACCCCCTTGAAAGTCTCCTCTTTAAACTGCAGGGGTTTTAACACCCCAGAGAAAAGGAGGCAAATCTTATATCATTTTCACAAAAACTGTACCCAAATTCTACTCCTTCAGGAGACTCATTTTAGGTCAGACACCATTCCGCATCTCCTCCATAGGCAATATCCCACTTGGTTCCACAGCACCAACCCCTCAGCGAAATCTAAAGGGGTTTCGATCGCGTTTCATGTCTCATTCACACCAGATGTGCTAGACACCCTCATTGATCCACTAGGGAGATATGTTTTTTTAAAACTTTCATATATGAATATGATCTATACTATAATTAATGTCTACTCTCCAACCCAGGATCAACTTCAATTCCTCTCCAAGGTTTCTACTCGCCTGAAAAGATTTAGTACGGTCAACATGATCCTGGGAGGAGACCTCAATGCCGCTTTGATACCACGCCTTGACACCTCAATGGGTAAGTCCTCAATCTCCCCGGCTTCCCTGACCAAAATACGTACAATGCTTTCAGACTTATCTCTAGTGGACGTCTGGAGGATGTTACACCCCTCCACTAAAGATTTCACATACTACTCCCCAGCACACTCCACCTACAGTAGATTAGACTATATTTTCATCTCCCAATCCTTACTGGATTTCTCACCTACCACCTCGATAGGCCTCACTTTGTGGTCTGATCACGCCCCCATACATATGAATTTAGGAAACATACCAACACAAAAAAAGAGAGCCACGTGGAGATTAAACGACAATCTGCTCTCAGACTCAGTATGCACCCAGGACATCACACAAACCATCAAACACTTTGCTGCAGACCATGCCGTGATGACACTAACCCACTAATGAAATGGGAAGCCCTCAAATGCGTCATTAGGGGTAAACTTATCCAACACGGCTCCAGATTAAAACGTGCGCGAACAGCAGACATCACACGCCTTCTGTCCCTAATAGCCACCCTAGAGGAGGACCATAAACGATCCCCCGATGAAAAACTTCAACTAGAACTCACCAACGCTAAGAGAGACCTCTTGCAAATCTTTACACAACGCTCACTGGTAGCGAGAGATAAAGGGCGATTTACCCACTACTCACAAGCAAATCAGTGTGGCAGACATCTTGCGCAGACTCTGCAACCCAGACAGGCCCGGAGGTCTATCCCCTGTATTAACTCACCCAATAAAGGCAAAATAATAAATAATTCTTCCATAGCAGAAGAATTCCGTAAATACTATGACACCTTATACAATCTCAAGCCCCAGACACCGTCACCCAAAGTCCAAACAGACTCTCCGACCCAAACACTGTCCTCATACATTCAGGAAACTGCACTCCCAACCATCCCAGCCTCTGAAGCAGAAGACTTGGAATCCCCCCTGACTGACTCTGAATTCCAATTTGCCATAAAAAATTTAAAGAATGGTAAAAGCCCAGGTCCAGATGGGTTCTCCTCACGCTTCTACAAGACGTTTGCACCTTTGTTATCCCCCCTAATGGCCAAAGCATTCAATGCCATAGATGAGAACTTATCTCCCTCCCATACTTTATTACAAGCCCAAATAGTAGTCATCCCAAAACCAGGCAAGGATACCTCTTTATGTTCTAATTATAGGCCGATATCCCTACTAAATATAGACCTTAAACTGTATGCTAAGATCCTAGCGAACCGTATCTCACCTCTTTTACCAAATCTAATACATAGAGATCAAGTGGGTTTTGTCCCTGGACGTGAAGCTAGGGACAATAAAACCAAAACTATCCACCTCGTGGCATATGCCCATCGTAACCACATACCGACCTGCCTTCTCTCCTGTGACGCGGAGAAGGCTTTTGATAGGGTCAGTTGGCCCTTTCTTCAGGCTACTCTCTCCCAAATAGGACTAAGACCTAGAATGCTAGCCCACATCATGTCACAATATTCTAAGCCCTCATCCACAATTTTAGTTAATGGAACTCAATCAGAGAAACTCACTATTTCAAATGGCACGAGACAAGGCTGTCCCCTCTCCCCTCTCCTATTTGCCTTAGTAATTGAACATCTAGCCCAAGCTATTAGAGCTAATCCGGATATACGAGGGATACAGACCCCGTCCTCACAATGTAAACTTTCCCTTTATGCAGACGACTTGCTCCTCTATGTGACCAATCCCCATATTAGTATACCATCCATACTTGCCGAGATCAACCGATTCGGTGGTCTCAGTAATTATAAACTGAATATCTTTAAAACAGAGGCACTGAACATATCCCTACCTCAGTTGACCCTTTCCTCTCTTAAGGCCAACTTCTCATTCCAATGGCAATCAAAATCCATCTCATACCTAGGTACGGCCATCCCAAGCCGTGCCTCGGAAATATACGCCCTAAATTACAGTCCACTTCTCACGAAACTCAGACGCCTCACTGAAAGCCGAGGGGACCTGCCAATATCATGGTTTGGTCGCATGAACATATTGAAAATGGACATACCTAAATTATTATACTTATTTCAAGCCCTCCCAAATGCTTTGCCAGCTGCCTTCTTCCGCACTCTTCGTTCTATGGCCATACGATTCGTGTGGAGGGGAAACCATCCCAGACTGAAACACAAACTTTTATGCGCCCCCACTTACAAAAGTGGGGCAAGCCTCCCAGATTTTGAACTCTACCACATTGCAGCAGTGGTCTCCCGTTTACTGGAGTGGTTTCCTCGCCCACTACTTAAAGCCTCCACTTTGGTGGAACAAGACCTATCTTCAATTGACCTCCGTGGCCTTTGCCATGGGGTTATGAGCGGACTTATAGATCTCTTACTAGTCTGTCTCCACTGACCAGAGATGCACTATTAATCTGGTACCGCAGAAAAGAAAGATACTCACTTTCCACTGAACCAAGTCCCCTTACCCCTCTATTTGACAACCCAGCTCTCCCAGAAGGCAGTTCAATACAAATCATAGACGATCATAACAGAGCCACTTGGCCCACAGCATGACAATTTGTCAACAACACACTTGGTACTTTCACGTCAAGATTAAGCATCACATCATCCAACGTAACATGGTTAACACGTCTACATCTGACAGCCTACTGTAAAAAATTACATGATTCCATACAGATTCACAGACCTTTGACTGGCTTTGAACAATTATGCACACTCTCAGAAACCCCCCGTCACACCCTTTCATTGATCTACAAACTGATTATAGAACACACCCATGATACCTTACCCAACTACACCAAAG
This sequence comes from Aquarana catesbeiana, assembly GCF_042186555.1. Taxonomy (NCBI): domain Eukaryota; kingdom Metazoa; phylum Chordata; class Amphibia; order Anura; family Ranidae; genus Aquarana; species Aquarana catesbeiana. Next base: position 35,036,145 of record NC_133325.1, on the reverse strand, counting down.
CATGGTCAGAGGAACTCGGGAGGGAAATAACCGATGCTGAATGGGACAAAGCTTTTATCTTCACCCACAAATCAGCCATTTCGTGCTACACCAAAGAAAAAAATTACAAGGTTTTATCCAGATGGTATCGAGTGCCAACGAATCTCAGGATCATGTTTCCATCAACCACCGACATCTGTTGGAGATGTAACTCTGCGAAGGGTACGTATAGCCACATCTGGTGGGAATGCGATGTGATAGGTCCGTTCTGGACCCAAATCTTCCAAATCTATACAGAAATTTACGACAAACCACTCACTCCCTCTCCTTTCATCGCTCTCCTATCAATACTACCTGGTAAAATCAAGTCACAAAAACACAACCTCTTAAAATTTTTTCTCAGCAGTGGTAGACAATTAATTGCTAGACACTGGAAATCCATTACTCCCCCATCTCTCTTAGAGTGGGTAAGTGAAATAAATAACACAATGCTTATGGAGGAAATGCAAGCCAGAGCCATAGACAAATACGCAAAATTCTCCTTTATCTGGAGCATATGGAGGCATTACTCCACTTCAGATAAGCTAAAAAGCAGACTCACAGCTATGAAGGCACCTGGCCAAGTTACAAATTCTACTAGTTCCACACAAACAACCTAACAATAAAGACCCCGACTCGGGATGAGGCTCGCTGTCCCCCTCCCTCCCCCCCCTTCCCCCCTCTCCCCCCTCCTCCTACCTACCTTGCCAGTCTTCCTCCCTGTTCCTCCCCCCACCTCTTTCTTTCCTCTACCTGTCATTCCAACACTTTTCTTTACTCTTATACTACTCTTTTGGGCTATCTATAGTCAGGATTTTATTTTTTACCTATAGTATTCTGCTCTTTAACATCAATCCCCTCACAACCTCCAACAGATTGGTTGAATGCCAACGTCTATACGCTGATGGTATTCAGACTACTTGTCTATTCATTCCGAGTTCCTAGACACCTGGGCGCAGCATGATCCCGTAGGGGCGTCCAGATCTCGGGAATTTTAGTTAACACGACTAACAGCAAAAGTTTCTAAAGCTGTTGAGATAATACACTATGTTTATATTGAAGACAGAACGCATAACATTGTATTGATCTGCCCATGTATGTTTCTTTATTACTAAATCAGATTGCCCGATGTCGAGCATCTGATCTTGTTCATGTTTTCATCTTCTGTTTGGAAAATTATTTTATATACAATAAAAACTTATTGAACCTAATCTTTTTCGCTCTATACACCACCACAATGGATTTGAAATGAAACAAACAAGATGTACTTTAACTGCAGACTTTCAGCTTTAATTTGAGGGTATTTACATCCAAATCAGGTGAACGGTGAGGGAATTACAACAGTTTGTATATGTGCCTCTCACTTTTTTAAGGAACAAAAGTAATGGGACAATTGGCTGCTCGGCTGTTCCATGGCCAGGTGTGTGTTATTCCCTCATTATCCCATTTACAAGGAGCAGATAAAAGGTCCAGAGTTCATTTCAAGTGTGCTATTTGCATTTGGAATCTGTTGCTGTCAACTCTTAATATGAGATCCAAAGAACTGTCACTATCAGTGAAGCAAGCCATCATTAGGCGGAAAAAAACAAAACAAACCCATTAGAGAGATAGCAAAAACATTAGGTGTGGCCAAATCAACTGTTTGGAACATTCTTAAAAAGAAAGAACGCACCGGTGAGCTCAGCAAACACCAAAAGACCCGGAAGACCACAGAAAACAAGTGTGGTGGATGACCGGAGAATTCTTTCCCTGGTGAAGAAAACACCCTTCACAACAGTTGGCCAAATCAAGAACACTCTCCAGGAGGTAGGTGTATGTGTGTCAAAGTCAACAATCAAGAGAAGACTTCACCAGAGTGAATACAGAGGGTTCACCACAAGATGTAAACCATTGGTGAGCCTCAAAAACAGGAAGGCCAGATTAGAGTCTGCCAAACAACAGCTAAAAAAGTCTTCACAGTTCTGGAACAACATCCTATGGACAGATGAGACCAAGATCAATTTGTACCAGAGTGATGGGAAGAGAAGAGTATGGGGAAGGAAAGGAACTGCTCATGATCCAAAGCATACCACCTCATCAGTAAAGCATGGGGGTGGTAGTGTCATGGCGTGGGCATGTATGGCTGCCAATGGAACTGGTTCTCCTGTATTTATTGATGATGTGACTGCTGACAAAAGCAGCAGGATGAATTCTAAAGTGTTTCGGGCAATATTATCTGCTCATATTCAGCAAAATGCTTCAGAACTCATTGGACGACGCTTCACAGTGCAGATGGACAATGACCCGAAGCATATTGTGAAAGCAACAAAAACGTTTTTTAAGGGAAAGAAGTGGAATGTTAAGCAATGGCCAAGTCTATCACCTGACCTGAATCCGATTGAGCATGCATTTCACTTGCTGAAGACAAAACTGAAGGGAATATGCCCCAAGAACAAGCAGGAACTGAAGACAGTTGCAGTAGAGGCCTGGCAGAGCATCACCAGGGATGAAACCCAGCGTCTGGTGATGTCTTCGTGTTCCATACTTCAGGCTGTAATTGACTGCAAAGGATTTGCAATCAAGTATTGAAAAGTGAAAGTTTGATGGATGATATATATATATATATATATATATATATATATATATATATATATGTGATGTGGGGATTGTGCTGCTGCTTACATGCCTGCAGAGTCATGCAGAGTCATGGGCTCTGGGAACAGGGGACCCCAAAAATGGTGTCTCCCTCTGAGTAAGCGCTAACAAGGGGAACCAATCATGGCTTCCCTTGTGCATCTGATATTGTAGGCCTCCACATAGTGTAAATTGAAGATCAATGGGTTTATTTAAAACAAAAGTACTAACATCCTGATGTTGTGTACAGATAAAATCGATGTGATCACAAAGAAATCCAAAAACAAGCACAATGTACGGAGCTGACTGGTAGTAAACTGACGCGTTTCGTCCTAAAGGACTTCAACGGGTGATGATTTAAACCACCAACAAGAACATGTTAAATTTATACTCAAAATTCTTGAGAAATTGAGCTTTTATGTGGCAGTTAATGTATTCCATGTATTGGCACAGTTGTATAGTCACTTGTAAATTATTCAAACATTATTTGCAGCAATTTGTACTGCAAAAAGTGTAGTTACCACTACCTGTATAATCAGAATATAATAAAAAAGAAAATGAAATTGCTTTGACAGTATATTTAAGCCTAAATTTAAAAGATAAAAGCTCTTTTTATTTTCATAAAGTTCTTCTAATTTGTCAAATGGTTAAACTATATTGATGGTATTTTAAGGGACATTTTTGATCACTTAATATTATTAAATTTAATGTAGAATCAATGTAGTCTGAATTTTTGTAAAACACTGTAATGACAGATTTAAACTTATACACCAAAGTTGATAATTGTATAGTAACTTGTATGATTTCCCCAATGAGGGATGGCTCTCTGTAGAGTTCCATACCATTTTCATGTTTCGCTTAACCTGACTGGCATATCTGGAAATTAAAAAATACATAAAGACTCATTTAGACGCACGTCGGGGAATTATTACAAGGAGTTCAAAGATTATAACTAATTATGATGTAATTAGTTATAATCTTTGAACTCCTTGTAATGATTCCCCGACGTGCGTCTAAATGAGTCTTTATGTATTTTTTAATTTCCAGATATGCCAGTCAGGTTAAGCGAACCATGAAAAGTACAGTGTAACACTCACCCCATGAGAAGGGGGCAGATGTCTTTATTAGCTAGATGTTAGTTTTCAAAATGACTAATTGTAGATCATTAATCGAAGACTAAAATATCTTGCAGTGGGGAATAGAACCTGACATTTTTTTTATTTTATTTCTGTAAGACTGATAAATGACTTTGTTGTATATACTATATACATGCAGTTTCACTGAGAATAACATTAGGTATTATTTTAATTTCGTTCAATTAATTTATATTGAATCAAACACAATTTATTTATTTTTTTATTATTAATTTCCCATACTGATATACTGTATAATGTTGCTTGAACACATCTGTTCAGCCAAAAAAGGCCAAATATCAGCAAAATTAACCAATCTGAATCCAACACCACTGAAGTCGATGGATTCAGAATTTTGGTGGTCTGTACACTCCGCACTCTACCAAAAAGTGACACACTCCTGGCTGCAGTAATTCAAATTTACCATCATGAAACCAGGGTGACTTCATTGACACAATTTGGTCAATGACGGGATCTGTTGTTTCCAGCCGTAAATTTAATTTCAAATAAATGAAAACAGAATTCCAGGCTAAACCTAATTTGTACCAAAAAAGTCCCCTTCCCCCTCCTAACACCTATGCTGACAAACCTGAGTAAAAAAGATCTACAAAATGTTCTATTTTCAGCCATCTCCATTCCGGTCTTTTTATCTGGCTCCCCTCTGTCAGCCAGTAGCAGCTGCAGGGTAGAGGAGGTAACGCTGGGATTGGCTGGGACATGTGACTGACATCGCCGCTTTCGGATTTCCCAACTATTGTCAAGTGCTCTCTCCCTTGCTGCTAACTTACACAGGGAATTACAGTATCTCACAAAAGAAAGTACACCCCTCATATTTTTGTAAATATTTTATTATATCTTTTCATGTGACAACACTGAAGAAATGACACTTTGCTACAATGTAAAGTAGTGAGTGTACAGCTTGTATAACAGTGTAAATTTGCTGTCCTCTCAAAATAACTCAGCAAACAGCCATTCATGTCTAAACCGCTGGCAACAAAAGTGAGTATACCCCTAAGTGAAAATGTCCAAATTGGGCTCAAAATGTCAATATTTTGTGTGGCCACCATTATTTTCCAGCACTGCCTTAACCCTCTTGGGCATGGAGTTCACCAGAGCTTCACAGGTTACCACTGGAGTCCTCTTCCATTCCTCCATGAGGACATCACGGAGCTGGTGGATGTTAGAGACCTTGTGCTCCTCCAACTTCTGTCCCACAGATGCTCAATAGGGTTTAGGTCTGGAGACATGCTTGGCCAGTCTATCACCTTTACCCTCAGCTTCTTTAGCAAGGCAGTGGTCGTCTTGGAGGTGTTGTCACATGAAAAGATTTATAAAAAATCCAGTATATACATCTAGGCTGTAATTCTACTTTAATTACTGCAGCTGGAAAACTCATTTGGTGGCAGGAGCAGACATGTACAGATCGGCAGGTGGTCGGTCATTATAATTGGTGTATATTACATAGACTGTAAAATGTGATTGATATGGATTTACTAGCAAACATCATGAATAATGTTGAATTTACTACTGGGGACATTAACCAGTACCCCCCGGCCTATAGTCAAATGATGGCTTGGCAGGACATTCATAGTTTCGGGTGGACGTCACATGATGTGAGTGCCTCACGGGCAATGTTGTGGCACGATCTGTCAGTGCTGGCCATGTTGTGGTGGATGACAGATTTTTTTTTTTTTTTTTTATTGAAAGCCTATGGCGTGCAAAACACACCCCAAAAACTTCACCCGGTGCATAAAAAATGTGCACACACATAAAGAGTGCTCACAAAAAAGTGCCACCGGTACACAAGACGTGCCAATTCCCTGATCCCCCGGGGCGTTAGGCTCCTGCGGGGACAAAGGTACTTACAATGGTCTATCTGGCTGAAACCAGACAGACCCCGTTCTCTGGAGGGCCTGCCGAGACAGGACCCACCCAAGTACTAGGTGGGGCTCCCCCGAAGGGAGACCCCATGAGAGAGGGCGAACTAAGCCAAAAGGCCATGTCCACCCCTTCCCAAGACGTTCAGGGCTGGCCCGAGGACCCGCATTCTTACTAATCAAACGTGCAAATGTGTAAAGACAAGACATGACAAACATAGGGTTTCAATCAAAAATAAATAAAAAGTGGGGGAAGGGATAGTGAAGAGGAGAGTGAAAAAGAAGTGGCCATTGTGTAAAACAATGACCAGGCCCTCCGGCCAGGAATAAAAAATTCCTCTGGTCCTAGCCAAAAGGCCCGGCCCAAGAGGCAGGTGCAAAAAAAAAGCGTGTTATGGTGCAGTGACTGTGGTGCCTCAAATCAAAGTGACTGCCACTCACAGTGATTTTATGGCACCCCTGGACTGCCACTCCAGGGGCACTACTCCATAGGCTTTCAAGACCTACCCTGGCCCACAGCCTAGACCACGGCAGCCCCCACCGCAGACAGAAAAGGCATGAGGTTCAGGAAGCTTGGTGAGAGCCCTTGCCCCGAAGGCTCCACCATCACTCCCATCACCCCTTCCAGTTTCACATTTGGGTAAATGGATACTAGCCACTCCCCCCCTCCAGCAAAAGGGGAGTAAGCGTTCTCCTACCCAAATAACTGTCAGCAGCTAGAGCTACCACAATCCAAGCCAGGGACCTGACCCTTCGGCCAGACCAAAATGCAGCACCCATCCCTACCAGGAGCACCCTTCCAGACGGCTCAGACTCAACCATTGGCCGGTCCCCAGTATACTGTCGGGCAACACGGCGTAGTCCCTGCTGAGTATCACCTTTCCAGGTACTATGACACCATTGGATTTGCCGGCCCTCCCCAACAAGAGTGACACAGCGCCTCCTCTGGAAACTGATAAGAACAGATACTACACTTGATCTTAGCCAAAAGGTCGAGAAGCAGATCAGTGTACCAGCCGCTGCTGATACCATGTTATCACTGTGACCAATCACAGCGAATCACTTAAATAATAAATGCCTTTGATTCATGGCATTCATGGTTTGCTATTGTGTTGATCTATGTGATTGGTCACAGTGATCACATGGTACAGACATGGCCAATCACAGCCCTGCTGTACCATTTGATTAGCTGTGGCCAATCAGTGAATCCATGTCATTCAGTAAAAATGGTTGCTTATAACAGTAAAATTCACTGGTATAAGCAATCATAAAAAAAATAATGATCCCTTCCCCAAAGTAGTACAGTGTTACTATGAAAACACTATATTGCTCTGGTCACACTGTGTTAAAAAAGATCATAAGAAAAAATTAAAGCATTTAATAAAAAATAAAAAAATCGAATATTTTTTTTTTTTATCCAGAGGTTGTCTTTGGGAAATAGACGTATGAGTGCTGCCAGCATTGCTGCAGAGGTTGAAAGGGTGGGGGGTCAGCCTGTCAATGCTCACCATACGGCGCACACTGCATCAAATTGGTCTGCATGGCTGTTGTGCTAGAAGGAAGCCTCTTCTAAAGATAATGCACAAGAAAGCACACAAACAGTTTGCTGAAGACAAGCAGACTAAGGACATGGATTCCTGTAACCATGTCCTGTGGTCTGATGAGACCAAGATAAACTTATTTGGTTCAGATGGTGTCAAGTGTGTGTGGCGGCAACCAGGTGAGGAGTACAAAGACAAGTGTGTCTTGCCTACAGTCAAGCATGGTGGTGGGAGTGTCATGGTCTGGGGCTGCATGAGTGCTGCCGGCACTGGGGAGCTATAGTTCATTGAGGGAACCATGAATATCAACATGTACTGTGACATACTGAAGAAGAGCATGATCCCTTTCCTTCAGAGACTGGGCCGCAGGGCAGTATTTCAACAAAACGACCCCAAACACACCTCCAAAGATTTTTTTTTTTTTTTTTACATACTGTCATCAGTCAGTGTACCTGATCATCACCACCCCAGTTATGTGATAACAACTGTACTGTACTGGTAACAGTATGTAAAAAAATAAATAAAAAAAAAAACTTTTAAAAAATTTCTTCGTATTCCAAAAAAATGTGACAAAAAATGACAACTTCAAAAAAACTCTCCATGCCTCTTACTAAATATTTTGGACTATCTTTAAAAAAAGGGGTAATTTGTGGGGGTATTTGTACTGTCCTGGCATCTTCGGGCCTTAAGAAATGAGATAGGTCGTCGTCATTACCAGGATTGATACATTTTCAGATACTGACTCCAAACAGACTGAATAATATACATTGATTTGGGTTATTTTCACCAAAGAAATGTAGCAGAATACATTTTGACCTAAATATATGGAGAACGATTGTTTCTGTTATAAAATTTTTCAAATAAATAAAGAAAAACATTTTTTTTTCAAAAAATGTCAGTCTTTTTTCATTTATTTAGAAAAAAATAAAAAAACCCAGTGGTGATTAAATACCACCAAAAGAAAGCTCTATTTGTGTGAAAAAAATTACAACAATTTCATATGGGTACAGTGTTACATAATTGCGCAATTGTCATTCAAAGCGCTACAGCGATGAAAGCTGAAAATTGGCCTGGGCAGGAAGGGTGAAAGTGCCCAGTATTGAAGTGGTTTTAAACTTTATTTTAAAAGCCAGTACGTGTGTGTTTGGCCCCTTTCACACGTGCGGACCGTATGTCCGTATTTCATCCATCCGTTTTTGGATGAAATACGGACATACATGCATCCCTATGGGATAGCGGGTGTCAGCGGATGTACATCCGCTGACACCCGATGTTGTCCGCCTCCGCTCTCGTCCGATTCTGCGGACGGAAGAAAATCCTATTTTTCTATCCGTCTGCAGAGCGGATCGGAGGAACACGGACAGACGGTCCGTGTTCCTCCGATCCCCCATAGGGGAGAGCGGAGATCTGACAGGGCGGTCCCTGCACAGTGTGCGGGTCCCGCCCGGTCATCTGCCTGCTCAGCTGGGGAAAGTGGAGCGATCCCCGCCGAGCAGCGGATAAACACGGGGCGGATCAACACGGATCCGTCCCGTGTGAAAGGGGCCTTTGGGTTTTATTTGTTTAAAGAATTTTGAAATTATGTGTTTTATTTTCTTTTACATCGTTGTAAGAATGGGTATAGGCTACTACTTATTACACAGTAAAGGGGGCTTCCAGATTCCAAGTACCTTCATTACTAGGGATGAGTCGAACACCCCCTGGTTCGGTTTGCGGCAGAACATGCGAACGACCTGAAAGTTTGCGCGAACAGTCAAACACCGTTAAAGTCTATGGGACCCGAACGTGAAAAATCAAAAGTGCAAATTTTAAAGGCTAATATGCAAGTTATTGTCCTAAAAAGTGTTTGGGGACCCGGGTCCTGTCCCAGGGGACATGTATCAATGCAAAAAAAAGTTTTAAAAACGGAGTGAAAAAATAAAAGTGAAATATTCCTTTAAATATCGTACCTGGGGGGTGTCTATAGTATGCCTGTAAAGTTCCGCGTGTTTCCCGTGTTTAGAACAATCCCTGCACAAAATGACATTTCTAAAGGAATAAAAGTCATTTAAAACTACTTGCGGCTGTAATGTAATGTCGGGTCCCGGCAATATGGATGAAAATTATTGTGAAAAACGGCATGGGTACCCCCCACCAGCCCATTACCAGGCCCTTTGGGTCTTGTATGGATATTAAGGGGAACCCCGCACTCAAATTAAAAAAAGAAAAGGCTTGGGGCCCCCAAGCAGTATACAGGCGGTCCAAACAAGACAGGGACTGTAGGTTTGTTCTTAAGTTGAATCTGTTTGTAATTTGGAACAGGTACTATTTGTTTTGCTGCCTGTGCCCCTGTTCAGAAGATTTCACCTTACTTTCTGTCCCAATGACAATTGGATTTTGAAAATTTGGGGTTATTAGGGAAACAAGGATTGGTGATAAAGCATCAGTGGAGACACCTTTTTCCCATATTAACTCTTACAGGAGAGAATTTTCCTTCCTAGGGGTAGATTTCCTCCCACTTCCTGTTGTCTCCCTCTGTTTGTAAGTAGGAGTCATTTGTAAGTCAGATGTTTGAAACTAGAGGACCGCCTGTATATACTATACGGCCTGCCCTATATACTCTGCAGAAAATTGGGCCTTAGGTGTTGGTGGTACCAGAACACTGTAAGCCCTCATGGTTACTCTTGGTGGGTGCTGGAACAGGCCCTGCTGTGCAATATTATATCAAGAATTGTAATTACATGCCCCTGTTGAACAGGGGCAGAAAAATTGGGTTTTAGGCAGTGGTGCCACAACACTGTAACCCCTCACAGATTCTGTTGTTGAGCGCAGGAACGAGCCCTGCTGTGAAATATTACAGCAAAAATTGTAATTACAGGCCCCTGTTAAACAGGGGCAGAAAAATTGGGCCTTAGGCACTGGTGGTGGTGCCACAACACTGCAACCCCTCACAGATACTCTATTTGAGCGCAAGAACGAGCCCTGCTGTGAAATATTACAGCAAAAATTATAATTATATGCCCCTGTTAAAAGGGCAGAAAAATTGGGCCTTAGGCACTGGTGGGGTAGACATGTGCACACTGAAATATTTCATTTCGGAATTTTGTTTTCGTCCGAAAAATAAATTTATTTAGTTACTCCCAAAATTATTTTGTATTCATTTTGTTTTTTGTTAAAAATTGCATTCGTCTGAAAATCCAAATTAATTAAGGTTGAATCTGTCATTGAAGGCTTATGGTGTCTGTCAAATGTTTCGCTGCTTTGTCGAATCTTCATCGTTCATGTTAAATCTCTATGCTAGCAAATCGTAAGTGAAAGTAAGTTGGCTGTACGTGTGTATCATTATTTTTATTTTACTTCCCCCACCCAATTCCAGCAGCTATCTTTTCTCTCTATGTCGAATCTTTTCTCTCTATGTCGAATAATCTTGGACTAATAGAGCTAAGGTTAGGCACAATTAACCACAGGTTCGATGGACACAGATTGTTATTGTTAGCATCATGTCGAATCTCCTATCTATATCGAACTGTTGTCACAATGAAAACGAAAATAAAGCATTTGTTTATGTTGGATCTTTCGTTTTTGGGAACCTGCACTTTCGTTATCATTTGTTAAAACGATAACGAAAATACCTGAAATTCGGACGAAAATGCATTCGGACGAAAACGAATGCACATGTCTATGGGGTGGTGCCCTGAAACAAAAATGTTCTTAGAAGCTATCAACATGAACATTAAGGAGGAATAGGATAGTCACTCAGCATAACAGGATAATCACTCAGCATAGGCAGTCTTTAAGGGATCTCACATTCATAGAAAAATGAATCAGTTACATCAGCATCAGATGCTTGGTAGCTGGTGATCCAAGACTGATTCATTTTTATGAAGGTGAGCCGATCAACTGAGTCTGTGAACAGGCGCACTCTGTGATCGGTTACAAAGCCTCCAGCAGCACTAAATGTGCGTTCAGAAAGAACGCTGGATGCAGGACAGGCCAGTAGCTCAATTGCATATTGTGCAAGCTCTGGCCAGTGATCCATCTTCAAGACCCAGTAACCCAGTGGATTTTCGGTTGGAAAGGTCTCCGAGTCCGATCTTGCCCCTAGGTATTCCTGCACCTTGTAAATCAGACGCTGGCGATAGTTGCTGGAACAGATCAGACCTTGGGGCTGCGGACTAAAGAATTGTCTGAATGCATCGGTCAGAAGGCCACCTTCTCCACCGCTCCATCTGTGACTGACTGAAGCCTCAGCAACACGTTGTTCAGGAGGACCAAGAAATTGTAACCTCCAAGGCTCTGGAAATGCATTGCTCAAACCTTTCTGCAAGGCCTCCCAAAGATGTTTCATCCTCTGCTCCCTCTGCGAAGGCTGGATAAATTCTGCAACCTTACTCTTGTAACGTGGATCAAGAAGGGTTGCCAGCCAGTAATGATCCCTCTCCTTGATACCACGAATCCGAGGGTCCTTTTGCAGGCTTTGCTGGATCAGGGAGGCCATGCAGCATAGGTTTGCTGAGGCATTCGATCCAGAGTCCTCTGGGTCACTAAGAATGACATGATTCACAGCCACCTCCTCCCAGCCACGTACAAGTCCATGGGTTTCTGGGGACTGAAAACGATCCCTTGAAGACTGCTGGCGAAAAAAAGCCAAGCTCCCCTGACCCTGTCCTGGTGCCATACTCACACAGGTACTCATTGATGGCCCTCTGTTGCATGTGCAGCCGTTGCAGCATTGCCAACATTGAGTTCCACCTGGTGGGCATGTCACAAATGAGGTGGTTCTTGGGCAGGTTGCATTCCCTTTTAATGTCAGCCAGCCGAGCACTGGCATTATATGAACAGTGGAAATGCCCAAAGACTTTCCTGGCCTGCCTCAGAAAATCCTGTAGTCCCGGTACCTGCACAAGAACCGCTGCACCACCAAATTAAGGACGTGAGCCAAACAGGGAACATGGGTCAAGTGTCCCTGTCGGAGGGCAGAGAGGAGGTTGGTGCCATTGTTGCAAACCACCATTCCTGCCTGAAGCTGACGTGGCATCAACCACCTCTGAGTCTGCCCCTGCAGAGCTGACAGAATCTCTGCCCCAGTGTGGCTCCTGTCCCCTAAGCAGACTAACTCAAGCACCACATGGCATCTTTTTGCCTGAGTGCTTCTGTAGCCCCTTGAATGTCTACAGAGGACCGCTGGTTCTGAGGACAAATCTGCAGAGGGAGAGGCAATAGAGGAAGAAGAATAGGAGGGGGTGGAGGAGAGAGGTGTGGCAGAATCACCACTACTAGCATTTTGGAGGCGTGGTGGCGGAACAAGCTCAAACAATACAGCACCCTGTCCTGCATCCTTCCCAGCTGCCAGCAGAGTTACCCAGTGCGCCGTGAAAGAAAGGTAACATCCCTGTCCATGCCTGCTGGACCATGAGTCAGCGGTAATATGCACCTTACCGTTTTTAGTAAACATTCTTTTAGTAAACTTCCTAAGTGGTTAATTGACAACTTGTGTGAGACTCCATCTATTTCTACAGCTGGTGAAGTGACGGGTTCCAAGGTTACGGTAAATATACTGTGTAGTGTACCATTATTGTGTTTCTCTTTACCACTGGGTCTCCCATTAATATTACCATACAGGTGTGACAGGAGGGTTGAGACTGTTCTTGGGGTTGATAGGCAGGTTACAGGATTATACATTCATCAGCAGACCCTACGGGGGTAGTGCTACGTGTGGGGGCTCGTCCGGGATCCTGTTACTCTACAATCAAACCCCCCTGTCAGCACCCCTATTAACACCAGAATGGATCCCGTCACTATGGTTCAGTGGTGCGAAGCAGAAGGCATCCGCTCAGAAGGGAGCGTGGCAATTGAGCTCCCTGGAGAGGCTTGGGAGGAAGAAAAAATCAGTCAAGTTGTGAAGGCACTGTCCCCAGACCGAAAGGCATGGGTGATTTCCGTCAAGCCAGATTGTGGAACCTCTCTCACTCATGCACTGTTGGAGTGGAGAAAGGGAGTACCTGAAAGTTTCAAAGGCAAAAGTGTACAACTGGGTAACAAAACAAAGATTTACATAATACATCCGAAGGTTCCGGATAAGGTTCCTCTCAGCTTCATTCAAGTGGAACCAACTGCAGGGACAGTTCCCTCCCAGTCGTCACTGGCCATGATTGGGCCAGAGTTCTTTACAGCCATGGGGGATTTTGTGTCAAAATGCCAGAGGAGCAATCCAATATGTCTGGATACTGGATATCTAAAGCTGAGGATTTTATCTGGAATACAGCCGGTGCCCAATGGAGAGGAAGGGTTTGAAGTCTGGCTAGAGCAAGCCATGCAGGCCCTAGACGAGTGGGATTTGCCAGAGGCTCAAAAGAAGCAATGTATCAGTGAGAGTTTGCGAGGAGCTGCGGTGGAGGCCATCAGGAACTTGAGATTTAGTAACACAACCTGTACAGCTTACGATTACCTGACTATGTTGCAGCAGGAGTTTGGGCGGCCGGAGAAGGCAGCTGACCTGATCTATCAATTCGAACATACCCTTCAACGTCAAGGTGAGCTCCTGTCGGAATACATCAGATGGTTGGATAGGATGCTATTCCAGATTGTGTTGAAAAAAGGGATGACGCCCTCTGCTATAGACCAGGCCAGAATACAACAAATCCTAAGGGAGCTCTATGCTCTGACCCCGTCTGGCTCCAGTTGAGGATATCAGTGGGTGTTATGTCCCTGAGATACCCGGATCTCATTAAAATATTGAGAGAAGAAGAGGCCTTGTTTGACGACAAGCAGGCAGCTGCTCTTCCAATTTCTATGTCCTTAGTAGAAGTCAGGTCTGTGGGACCTATGGAACAGAACTCAGAAATAGTCGACCTGAAATCTCAAATGGCACAAGTAATGGAGATGATAACTTTATTGATGGCAAGAATCACCAAGACAACCCAAGGAGGTGTTGCAGAGACAAGAGTACCACAAACCTCATCCACTGCCTCGAGTCAGAGGACAATGGGCAATGAAATTTGTTTTAACTGCAGAGGGGACAGACACTATCGACGAGTATGTCCAAGTCCAGCAAAACCTGAGGTACAGAGCCAAAAGCCGGCAGAAAACTACAGAGGGCCCCGGTGAAGGAGTCAACCGGGTGCCCTGTTACATCAGCTAGCTCCAAAGACCCCAACAACGCAAAGAGAACACGGCAGAAGTCCAAACCCTCACAGAGGACTCATATTGTCGCTTCTGAGCAACCCCGTGCCCCACTCCCTTTGACCCAGACTACCCGGCGTCAGGAAGTCAATGCACACCAGACCCCTAGAGCTCAAAAGAGGATCAAGCCGGATCAGAACCTCCATGAGAAAGGAGAGCAAATACAATCCACCAAACAGGCCAAACCTGCCACTTCCTATAAATTCCCTCCCAAGTTAGTGGGACCCTCTCCCGATGTCTCCATCCAGGTGTAAGGAATCTACACCAATGGCCTCCTGGATACTGGGGACCAAGTGACCCTCCTCTACAGAGACTTTCATAACAAGTACCTCAAACGCCTACCCATACAAAAGTTAGAAGAGTTAGAGATCTGGGGTATTGGGACTAAGAACTTCCCCTATGATGGCTATCTACCCATCAAACTGACCTTTGACCCATCTGTAGCTGGGAAGGCTGAGATGTTTGATACTTTAGCAGTGGTCTGTCCCCATCCACCAGGGGCTAGTAAAATTTTCCTCATCATCTGACCTTGTCAGAAGACTGCTAACACCCCTTGCTCAAGAGCAGGGCACTTCAACTCCAAGTATGCATCCCATGTTGAGATCAGCCTATTAGCATTTGGTGCAAGTACAGAAGGCCCCAGCTGAAGGAGTAGGAAAGATCTGGCGGTTGGATCAGAATGAAAAGGTGTTACAGCCCGGTGAGGTAGCTTGTTTGAAAGCATCCGTCAAGCTGAATTGGAAGCAACCAGGCCCTTTCATTGTCCTTGAAGCAAACGGTCAGAAGGAAGACAGGGGATTAGAGATAATTCCAGAAGTGATCTCAACCAGGGCATTACAGAGAAGTCACGGGAAAATCTCAGTCAGTGTTTGCAACACAACAGCTTCACCTGTGAAGGTGCCAGCTCGAATTTTTTTGGGGCAAGTAAACCCAGCCACCCCCATCTCACCATGTGATTTGGGATGAAATCCCTGTGGAAGAGTTCTACCTAAAGAACACTCCTCTCACACCTGCCTGGATGGAAAGGGCCAAGACTCAGCTCTTAAGATGGCGAGATGCATTTTCGAAAAGTGAGTTTGATGTTGGGCGCGTGAAAAGTGCTCAACATCGGATCCGTCTGGAGGAGGACAAGCCTTTCCAAGAAAGAGTCAGACAGATTCCTTTAGGGGACTTGGAAAACCTGTGAGAACAGCTGGCCGAATTGAAGAGAGCAGGAGTTGTCCGAGAGTCTTGGAGTCCATACGCTTCACCAATAGTAGTGGTGAGGAAGAAGAATGATTTGTTGCGGTTGTGTATCGATTACAGGACATTAAACCGAAGGACCATTCCTGATCAATATACCACCCCCAGGATAGAAGATGCCCTACAGAGCCTGTCAGGGGCAAAGTGGTTCAGTGTGCTGGATCTGAAGAGTGGATACTATCAAATTCCCATGCACCCTGAAGATAGGGAGAAGACCGCTTTCATTACCTTGGTGGGATTTTTCGAATTAGACCGCATGCCTCAAGGCCTGTCTGGCGCCCCAGCCACCTTCCAGAGATTGATGAAAAAGACTGTGTGTGACATGAACCTGATTGAAGTATTGGTATACTTAGATGACATCATTGTGTTTTGCAAGACTTTGGAAGAGCATGAAGAGCGCCTAGAGAAGGTCCTGAAGAGGCTCCATGACGAAGGCCTGAAGCTCTCCATTGAAAAGTGCCAGTTCTACCAACCTTCGGAGATTTGTTAAGGGATTTGTTAAAATAGCTCACCCACTCACTGAGCTATTGAAGAATGAGGAAGACAATGACCCAGATTCAGTCAAGCCTGTAAAACCAGCAGGAGGGCCCAGGAAGCCCAAAGAGTCCATCCAAGAACAGTGGACTGCTCAGTGTGAAGAGGCTTTCAGGCAGTTGAAGTGGAGCCTTACAACTGCTCCAGTTTTGGAATATGCAGATCCCACCAAACCATACGAACTGTGTGTAGATGGCAGCCGAGATGGGTTGGGCGGAGTGCTGTACCAGGAACATGACGGGCACTTAAGGCCTGTCGCTTATGTGAGTCGGAGTTTGTCACCTGCTGAGAGGAACTATCCCACCCACAAGCTCGAGTTCCTGGCTTTGAAGTGGGCAGTAGTGGACAAACTGAGGGACTGCTTATATGGCGCAGAATTCATAATTAAGACAGACAACAACCCTCTCACATACCTACTCACTACTGCAAAGCTGGATGCCACAGGCCATAGATGGTTGGCCGCCCTATCAGGCTTTACCTTCAGTTTGAAGTACCGGCCGGGGGTCAAGAGCAAGGATGCCGATGCTTTGTCGAGAAGACCCCACCATGAAGAGAAATGGCAGTTGTTCCTACCAGAGAAACATAGAGAGAAGGTGTTGATCGCTTTACATGATCATCATGGCCATCTAGGGTCCGAGAGGACTTTGCAATTGGTGAGAGACAGATTCTATTGGCCCCGCATGCGGACTGAAGTCGAGGGTTACTGCCATTCTTGCCTTAGACGTATTCAAAGAAAGACTTTACCTCAACGAGCTGCCCCAATGGGCCACCTAGAGAGTCAAGGACCATTGGATCTGGTGTGCATTGATTTTCTGTGCTTGGAGTCTGATCTGAGTGGACAGGGAAATGTCCTGGTGATAACCGACCATTTCACCCGTTATGCCCAGGCATTGACTTTGAGAGCAGCCTCATTAAGAGGATCTTAGATTTGTTGGGCATCAAGAAATCTAGAACTACTCCCTACCATTCTCAAGGAGACCCTCAACTGGAAAGATTCAACAGAACCCTTTTGAATATGCTGGGAACCCTAAATTCAGAACAAAAGCAACACTGGAGCAAGCACATAGCGGCAATTGTACACGCTTACAACAGCACTGCAAATGATGCCACAGGATACTCTCCCTATCGCTTGATGTTTGGGCGAGAGGCCCGGCTACCAGTAGACCTAGCTTTCGGCACATCCCCAGACCATACCTCAGCAACTTCTCATAGAGGGTATGTGGACCGACTGAGGAGAAGCCTGAAGACTGCCTATGAAAAGGCTCAAGCTGTGTCAGAAGCTCAAGGACAGAGGAATAAAAGAAGTTTCAACCTCAGGGTGCGAGTACAGGACTTACAACCAGGCGATAGAGTACTGCTGAGGAATCTAGGTTTACTCGGGAAACACAAATTGGCTGATCATTGGAAGTCACAGCCCTATATCATATGCAAGCAACTCCCAGGGCTGCCAGTGTACCAGATTCGGGCAGAAGGATGTACCGGGCCACTAAAGACTTGGCACCGTAATCACCTTTTGCCTCTATCAGAAGCAGTGCGGGTAACGCTCCAGCAGGATTCACCAGCTACATCCACCATTCCTGAAAGACCTGGACCAGTAACTAGGTCCCAGTCTAAGCCTCTTGCTGAAGATGAGGAAGACAGCGAAGATGAGGAGATGGGAATAGACTGGTTGTGGTTGTCTCATACACCAGAGATTGTAACTCCTCTCCCTCATCCCACAGCGATGGATAGTGGGACTCTTCAGCCAGAGGCCCCTGAATTTGTGACGCTAGATAGATCTTTTGAAGATCCAGAAGACCCTCCACACTCCTTGCAGGGAACAGACTTCAGAGGAAACAGAGGATTCTTTCCTCTCTATTGAAGCCGAAATACAAGATACTAAAATACAGGGGGCTGAAGTAGACGAACAGGAGACAGAAGGGGGTGGAGACGACACCAGTTTACCTGAAACACCAAAGAACAGGGAGCAAAGAGAATTATTCAGCCACCCAAGAAACTAACCTATGACACCTTGGGTGAATGCTCTGAGGAGGTTTGTTCCACTTCAAAGAAGACTCTTGAAGTGCCTGGTCCTTCCACCGCTGATTTGGTGGAGGACAACCCCATCTCACCCCCTGGCACACCTATACAGGACACTTCCATGCCAGTAGCAAGTTTAAACTCTGCTTATGATAATGCAACTTGTTTGTTATGATGTGTACACTAACCTATTTTTTCTGCGTGTATACAACAGCATGTAACAGGTCACAAATTCGAACTATCTTTGGGGACCAAAGACTTCAAGTGAGGGGAGTATATAACGCAGGGGTTTACCAAAGTCATCTTACCGGGTGGTGTGTTATTCCTTAAAGTGGTTGTATACCATTTTTTTTACTTTTACCTACAGGTAAGCCTATAATAAGGCTTACCTGTAGGTAAAAAAAAAATCTCCTAAACCTGTACAGTTTAGGAGATATTCCCCTCGCAATGAGCCGCTGACTGCAGCGGGAGTGACGACATCTCGGCTCCGGCCACTCACAGCGCCGGAGCCGCGATACCCAGAAGACACGCCGAGGGGAAATGTCAGCTCCCTCGGCGTGGACCGTGTGAGATGCCAGCGCCTCGTTCTAAGGTAAGTATCTCATAATAAGCTAGTATGCGGTGCATACTAGCTCATTATGCCTTTTCCCTTGCAGGTGTAGAAAAAAAAAAAAAACAGCGGGTATACAACCGCTTTAAGTAGGGGAATGGCTCCCTCTAGTGACCGCTACAACTTTGGCATGAACTTTTCGCTATTTAGCAACAAACAATTATGCATTGTGGGATTAGTAGTTTGATGAGGAAATGACTCATGTGTTTAACTCACCTACCCACAATGCCAAGACTCAGAACAGCCTGCTGGGTAAGCAGATAAAAGGGACAGGCGTGGCATGTTTCCGGCCTCTTGGGACGCCATTCAACACCTACCTGCGGTGAGGTCTGTGAGTGTGACCGTGAGACTGCGGCCTGTAAGGCGTGGAGTGGAATCGATTGGCCTCTGAGGAGTTCCAGAGCACAGCCAGCTGCATCCGAGTGCAGAAGGACCTGAGGACCCAAGACATCCCTGTAGACATCCCTGTATTCCGGCCATCAGCCATCTGACGGAGCGGTGCGTTGTGACGACGCCAGCCCTGGGATCAGACGGAGATCGCAAGAAAGGAATTTGGAAGGAACCCTACAGTATCTGAGCCTCCTGTGGTGAGCGGGCACTTGCCCAGATCAATAGAATACACTGCTTGCTGGTGAGACTTGTAGCCCCATGGAGGTGGTTCTGCTCAGCGGAACTCTGGGGTTTATTACAACCCATGCTGTAGAGGTGGTACTGCATTACCATTACAGTTCAGAAGGAAGAGTTAAAGAAGTGTTATTTGTTCATCACCAACAAAGGAATAGTTCTCATTACACTCATCATTCTACAGTCTGTTTGTTTATGTTCTTTCGTGTGGATTACAAATAACTGCAGTTCAAATCAAAGGACTAGCTGAAGACTAAGTCAAGATAAAGTACTCTTGTCACCCTCAGCAAGACATCAGGGTGTCACTATACTCACTGAACATTAAACTGCAGTCTAGGGGGAGCCCTAGAGTATACGATACAATATTGTACTGCATTATCCTGTGTATGTGAATATAATAAGTTTGGGTTTGGGATGCACAGTGAGGCCGCAGTGGGAAAGTGCCTAATATATGCCTTGTATGATATTGAGCATTTGTCCCACTGTGCATCTGTCTGCATATACCCTCCAGGTGATTATTCAATTCTCAGTTTATGTACACATTGACTGTTTCCTATTGTCATTATTCATGTTTGAGTTACTACAGTGTTTATTGTGCTAAACATTCTTTTAGTGAACTTCCTAAGTGGTTAATTGACAACTTATGTGAGACTCTGCCTATTACTTCAGCTGGTGAAGTGACGGGTTCCAAGGTTACGGTAAATATACTGTGTAGTGTACCATTACTGTTCTTCTCTGTACCGCTGGGTCTCA
Organism: Aquarana catesbeiana; assembly: GCF_042186555.1. Lineage (NCBI taxonomy): Eukaryota > Metazoa > Chordata > Amphibia > Anura > Ranidae > Aquarana > Aquarana catesbeiana. The sequence continues at coordinate 35,016,020 of NC_133325.1, read as the reverse complement.
CATTAATATTACCATACAGGTGTGACAGAGGGGTTGAGACTGTTTTTGGGGTTGATAGGCAGGATTATACATTCATCAGTAGCTCCTACAGGGGTAGTGCTACAGTGGGGTTGGAGATCCCAGCTGATGAGGAGCAAGGAGAGGTCTGCCTTGTTCTTTGGTGTGGGTCTTTTAAGTACTGTTGCCAACGGACTGCATGGGAGTTTGACATATGTCTGGTCAAGCATGTGATGCCCAAGCGGCTGCTGTTTTGGCCACGCTTGATACCCTTCAGACATATGTTGCAAACAGCAATGGTGTGATCTGCTGCACACGTATCAAAAAAGGTCCACACCAAAGAACTTTTCAAAATACGCGAGGAGTCAGCAGCGCCCTGCACATCCGGAGCTCTGCGGTGTAATGCAGTAGGGTGGCTGCCCTTAAGCTGGCCCCTGGAGGGCATCCTGCCTCGTTGGAGATGTGCCTCCTCCTCCTCTCTTCTATCAGGCACCCATGTAGAGTCAGTGACCTCATCATCCCCTCCCTCCTCGTCACTGGAGCAAACCTGGCAGTATGCTGCAGCTGGGGGAACATGACTGCCAGTTTCTTGTCCTTCTTGGGCACCCCCTCTCTCTGGGCTCAAGTTAGTGTCTTCCTCAACCTGGGTACCATCATCGGAGCCTTCAAAACGCTGTGCATCCTCCTGCAGCATGTACCCATTACTGTGGTCGAACAGTTCGGGGGACTCCTCCGTGCATGATGGTGGAGCTAGCGAAGGAGTGACTGATGACACTGAGCCGATGGAATAGGCCACTTTGGCAGCTGCATTGGCAGGCAAACTACTCTGAGCCTGGGTGACAGAGGATGAGGAGGATGAGGATGGCTTAGTTATCCACTCTACCAACTCTTCTGCATGTTGTGGATCAACACAGCCTGCTGCCAAAAAAAAGGACAAGCGTACACCACGGCCACATGCTGAGGATGCACCGCGTCCATGACCAGCACTGTTGGCTGTAGACACAGAGCCAGCTTGCCCTCTTTTAGTGGCCTGTGAGCATCTGCCTCTCCTTGGTGGCCTTCCAGATATTCTGTAAAATTTTATTAGCAAAACACTGCCTGAAGTTTACTAGAAAAAGTACACCAGTAATGGCCTGCAGTCAGATATAGGCTTGGCTAGACTAGAATGCAGTGGATATATATATGTAAGAGACTGTATATATATTTAATGCACTGCAGATCACTGAATCACCTGCCTGTCTGCCTGAAAGTGTATTTGAAAACGTACACCAGGAATGGCCCGCAGTCAGATATAGGCTTGGCTAGACTAGAATGAAGTGGATATATATATGTAGGGGACTGTATATATATTTTATGCACTGCAGATCACTGAATCACCTACCTGCCTGAAAGTATATTTGAAAACATACACCAGGAATGGCCTGCAGTCAGATATAGGCTTGGCTAGACTAGAATGCAGTGGATATATATGTAGAAGACTGTATATATATATTTTATGCACTGCAGATCACTGAATCACCTGCCTGCCTGCCTGCCTGAAAGTGAATTTGAAAACGTACAGCAGGAATGGCCTGCAGTCAGATATAGGCCTGGCTAGACTAGAATGCAGTGGATATATATGTAGGAGACTGTATATATATTTTATGTACTGCAGATCACTGAATCACCTGCCTGCCTGAAAGTGAATTTGAAAACGTACAGCAGGAATGGCCTGCAGTCAGATATAGGCTTGGCTAGACTAGAATGCAGTGGATATATATATGTAGGAGACTGTATATATATTTTATGCACTGCAGCTCACTGAATCACCTACCTGCCTGAAAGTATATTGAAAACGTACACCAGGAATGGCCTGCAGTCAGATATAGGCTTGGCTAGACTAGAATGCAGTGGACATATATATAGGAGACTGTATATATATTTCATGCACTGCAGAGCACTGAATCACCTGCCTGCCTGCCTGAAAGTGTATTTGAAAACGTACACCAGGAATGGCCCGCAGTCAGATATAGGCTAGGCTAGCCTAAAATGCAGTGAATATATATGTAGGAGACTGTATATATTTTATGCACTGCAGCTCACTGAATCACCTGCCTGCCTGAAAGTATATTTGAAAACGTACACCAGGAATGGCCTGCAGTCAGATATAGGCTTGGCTAGACTGGAAGGCAGTGGATATATATATATGTAGGAGACTGTATATATATTATGCACTGCAGCTCACTGAATCACCTGCCTGCCTGACAGTATATTAGAAAAAGTACACCAGGAACAGCCTGCAGTCAGATCTAGCTACACTGGATACAGTGGATGTATATATAAATGAGATGTATATATATTTTAAATACACTGCAGCTAACTGAATCGCCTGCCTGCTCAATCTAAATGAAATGACACTCTCTCTCGGTCAACGCCAGCAACACACTACACAGGGCCGACGTGTCGGCGGCCTTATATAGTGAGGGGCGTGGACTTAACCCCCTGAACCATAATTGACCAAAGGCACCCTGCCTTTGGCCAATTATGGCTCTCTTTGCTGACGGCGCTGTGATTGGCCAAAGCATGCGGGTCATAGTGCATGCTTGGCCAATCATCAGACAGCAATGCACTGCAATGTCGCAGTGCATTATGGGGCCTGACGCGCTGCTCGAATTTGGCGCGAACGCCCCATAATGTTCGTATTTTGATGAACACTCGAACAGCCAATGTTCGAGTCGAACATAAAGCTCATCCCTATTCATTACCCTCACCTCCTTCTTGGGACACGAAAGGTGGGGAAGAAACCCTTGTCCCTCAAAAGGCAAGTCAAGGCAAGACTCTGGGAAATCCAATGGATCCCTGGACGATATCATCACCTTTTATAGTCAATGATGTCCAGAACCTGATCATGTTTAAAAATAAAGTGACAGTAAACATTTTTTAAAAAAAAGGAGAAAAACAGCGTGGGGGTTCCCCTTAATATTTCACCCAGACCCTCATCCAAGTATGCAGCCTCTGTAGCCAACAAAGGGAAGGTAGTGTGAGTGTATCCCTTTCCTGTAACATACCTGGCCACATGCCTTTCAACATTAGCTTTTAACATTAGGTAGCTTGCAAGGTTGGTGGCAAAGCCACCAACCAGATATCGAAAACCTCCCAAGGGTATGTCTGTGGGGTACATTAGAACTCCTTATCTATTCCACAAAAAAACACACATAATTATTTAAAAAATTTTGCAATTAAAAAAAAAAACACACACTGGCAGGTGGTGGATCATGTAAGTTTTCTGCTTCCTAGGGCCCCATACACAGAACGTAATTTGCCAGTGACACCTGTACAGCTACTGACTACAGAGTCATTTTGTGGAAATAGCATTGAACACTGTATGCCCTCTTGCTCTTCACAACACACTATTTTTATTTACTGTATGTCCAGCCTTAAAGTTCAGAGGGCCCTTTATACACATGGTTCTACACCCTGTCCCTAGGAAGATTCTGTTCTGTAGCAGTCCCTAAGCCAGGGATCCTGCTGCCCAGTAGAGTGCTGATGTGCGACCGGACTAAAATAAGGAAGTTGATAGCCAGTATCCAATAGCTGCCCTAGCGTGGGTTTTCGTCTGCCGGACTAGCATACAGACGAGCGTATTTTTCGACCGGACTCGAGTCCGTCGGAAAGATTTGAAGCATGTTTCAAATCTAAAGTCCGTCAAATTTTCGACTGTAAAAGTCTGCAGAAGGTCCGATGAAGCCCACGCACGATTGGATTGTCCGCCGGACTCGGTCCGTCGGACCAGTCTGGTCCAAAAGTCCACTCGTGTGTATGCTGCATAAGAGGGAGAGAGAAGTGGAAAGCTTCTAGTCTTCACTGAGCCCAGTCTCAGCTAGGCTTAGCTGCAGACACCAAGCCAAGTCAGGAACAGCCTGCCTAGTAGAGAGGCCAGTGCAGCAGCTTTCTGTATTTAAGTGATCACTTAAAGGAGTCTGAGTAAATACAAACCAGCATCACACCCAAAGCTACAGGGAGGACAATGAAGTGCAATACCTCACATGTCGTGGACCAGGGGGAAGCTTAAGTGCAGAGCAAGTCAGTCAGGAGCACCTAATTATATCTCTACTTTGGTCCTAGAGCAGCCAGGTGCCGTGCAACACAGACAGGTACTGTCTCTTCAGTGTACTTTTGTTTGGAACTTTGTTATTGCTGCATTATCACTCCCAGCTCAGTTCTCTAGTTTGGATTAGGGTAGCCAGAGACATTAGCAAGTCCTCATTTGCTGTTGGAGTTTACAGTTCTTCAAGTTCTGGGTATACCATGTACCCCAACCCCTAACCAAGCTCATCATTCTCAAATAAACACAAAAAAAAACCCTAAACTGTTTTTTCGAGCCATTAGTAGAGTGTGGAAAGTTCCTGTTGCCTGTCTGTGGGTGCTGTGTGGGGGAAAAGGCTTGAAATCCAGTGGCTTTTTTGGGTGAAGTGCTACATATAGAACCTCCAACACTGGCCACCTCCGCTTCATCTCCTGCGCTCAATTTTAAGCCCTTGTGGATCATTTTGTCAATATTATCCCCATTAAAGTGGGGCTCCACCCAGAAACAGGTACCCACTCCCCCCTCTCCCCCAAAGGTGCAAAATATGGCACCGGAGGGGGGAGCGGCTACCTGTTTTTGACAGGTACCCGTTCCCACTTCCGGTAGACCTCACTGCGGCAAGATCACCCAGAAGCTCGGCCCCCCTTCTCCTTCCACTGCCGCTGGGCCATTCAGAAAGTACAGCATGTTTGTGGATTTCCAATACAACGAATGGCGGCGGCAGCACCCGAGAGCCAATTGAAGAATTGGCTGGGGTGCCAACATCGCAGGAGCCCTGGATAGGTAAGTGTCCTAATATTAAAAGTCAGCAGCTACAGTATTTGTAGCTGCTGACTTTACATTTTTGGAGGGGAGTGGGGGGCTGGAGCTCTGCTTTAAGCACTTGAGCTCCTTTATTTTATTATGTATACACAGAGCTAAGGGAGGTATTTAAAGTGATTGTAAGGTTAATTTGTTTTTTTTAATAACAAACATATCATACTTACCTCTACTGTGCAGCTCGTTGTACACAGAGTGGCCCCAAACCTTCTCTTCTGGGGTCCATCAGCGACTCTCGTGGCTCCTCCCCACATCAGCTAACCCCCTGGGAGAAGCGCTCTCCCAGGGGATTACCTTGTGGGTGCGCTCCCGAGTCCAGCATTCGGCGTCCATAGAGGCCGAATGCAGGACTCGACCCCACCCCCCGGTGCCCGCGTCACTGGATTTTGATTGCGCTGCTATCAATCTATCCAATCAAGAGCTGGGAGCCCGTGGAGAGCGTGTCCCCGCCGACTGAATGAAGGGGTTCAGGTAAGTGAAACAGGGGGCTGGGGGGCCGGTGAATGCCAGGTGTTTTTTCACCTTAATGCATAGGATGCATTAAGGTGAAAAAACACAAACCTTTACAACCTCTTTAATAAATGTGCCTTCTCTTTGTGAGTCACCAACTCAAAATTATCTTGTAGAGGGCCTACATGTTCAGATGTAACCTTTTTAATATAAATATATTTGAAAAATTTACGGGGTTTTTCCTACCCTAATTCGCAACCTGCCATTTATTTTTGTGGCCTTGATTTTCTTTTTACATATTCTATTATATTCTTTGAAGCTTTTAAATGTTGACAGTGTTCCTTAATTTTTATGTTTTTTAAATGCTCTTTTCATATTATTTATAGCTATTTTAACTTTGGCTGTGAGACAGGTGTTATTTTTAGCTTTTGAGGCCTGATTCACACCTATGCAGGTTGCATCTTGCATATTGCAGGTGCATTTTGCATTTTTCAATACACGCTTTTGATCCATTGAAGTCAATGGAACCAAAAACCAGAAAAAGGTCCATGGCCCTTTCTATAAAATGCACAGATGTGAACTACATCCAAAGGAAACCATGTTAAATGGACTGTAGTGTATTTATGCAAAACTGACAACGCACTAAAAAATGTATAGGTGTGAACCAGGCCTTAAACATTTTGACCATGGGAATATATTTAGCATTGTGATTTAAAGTATTCCTACTTCTGTTCTATGTTTTTTATTGAAAATATTCCCTCCCAGTCTAAGGCTCCATTCACACTAGCGCGTTTTTTGATGCATTTTGCATTTTTGCAGAAATGCATGGGAATCTTTTAACATGGGTTCCTATGGAACATGTTCACATCAATGCCTTTTTGTACCTCTGCATTTTTGGAAAGGGTCAGGGACTTTTTTCATGCAAAATGCAGCATTTTGCATGTAATAGAATTCAATGGACCAGCATCAAAAACGCAAGTGTAGCGTTTTTGCAGCGTTTTTACAGCGTTCTTGATGCATTTTTGATGCGTTTTTGGCGGGTTTTTTTTTTTAAATTTTTAGACTGTATACAGTCTAAAAAACTGTAAAAAAAAGAAAAAAAAAACGCAAAACGCAGCAAAAACGTCGCAAAAACGCTGTAAAAACGCTACAAAAACGCTGCTCAAAAACGTGGCAAACATCACAAAAAATACTCCAAAAACCCTCAAAAGCAACATGCATAGGTGTGAATCGAGCTGTAAAAACGCTGCAAAAATGCTGCACTTGCGTTTTTGATGCTGGTCCATTGAATTCTATTACATGCAAATGTTGCATTTTGCATGAAAAAAAGTCCCTGACCCTTTCCAAAAATGCAGAGATACAAAAAGGCATTGATGTGAACATGTTTCATAGGAACCCATGTTAAAAAATTCCCATGCATTTCTGCAAAATGCAAAATGCATCAAAAAACGCGCTAGTGTGAATGGAGCCTTATTACCCACTTCTTCCACCTCCGGGCTTCTCCCGATTCTGACATCACCTGGAGGCCCCGCCCCCTCAGGGCCTCCGGATGATGTCATCCAATGGCAACGCCCCATAAATTTCCTAGAAGTGCTTGACATTGGTGCGGACAGATCAGCGGATGCAGAATCGGAGGTGGGTTGTCGACGGGAGCAGCGGCGTAGGAAGAAGAACACTGAACATAGAAGAGAGGATAAAGAATACCGGAAGAAGAAGCAGGAGGAGGAGAAGACTGGAGGAAAAAGTGGGAGAAGCTCGGAGGAGGAAGAAGTGGGGAAGAAGAAGACATTTTTAATAAAGGACCTGTCAAAAACTGTCTATTGTCTTTTGTCACACTACACTATTTTTTTTTTGGTAAATGGGTAGGGGTACAATGTACCCGATACCCATTTACATGGGGGGGCATGATCTGGGGGCCCCCTTGATAAAGAGGGATTCCAGATTCTGATAAGCCCCCCGCCCACAGACCCTGACAACCACCGGGCAAGGGTTGTCGGGAAGAGGCTCTTGTCCCCATCAACATGGCAAGGTGCTCTGGGGTGGGGGGGTGCAGAGCACCTTGCCCCCATGTTGAGGGCATGCGGTCTGGTATGGTTCAGGAGGGGACCCCACTCCATTTTTTTTATTTTGGCGTGGGGGATCCCCTCCAAATCCATACTAGACCCAAGGGCCTGGTATGGACCTGGGGGGGGGACCCCATGCTGTTTTTTCTGCCCAATTTTCTTTTTGCCAGCAATTCTTTTTTTTTTACATTCAGCTGACAGCTGATGACTCAGCGGTTGTTATGGATACAGCAGCCGGCTTCTCGGCCCCCTCCTTAGCAACCAGCTATATACAGTGTAAAAAAAAAACCCGCAAAATGCAAATCTCTGCAAAATTGCGGTAAAAACGCAGTACTTGTGTTTTGGATGCAGGTCCATTGAAGTCTATTACATGCAAAACGCTGCATTTTGCAGGAAAAAAGTCCCCGACACTTTCCAAAAACGCAGCGGCACAAAAATGCATTGATGTGAACATGTTCCATAGGAACCCATGTTAAAAAATTTCCCTGCATTTCTGCAAAATGCAAAATTTCTGCAAAATGCAAAATGTATCAAACAACGCATTAGTGTGAATGGAGCCTTAAGCCTCGTACACACGATCGGATTGTTGGCCAACAAAACTGCTGACTTTTGTCCGAAGGGCATTGGCCCAAACTTGTCTTGCATATACACGGCCACACAATTGTTGGCCAACAAACACGAACGTAGTGACGTACTACATGGTTTTTCAGCTCTTTAGCGCCACCCTTTGGGCTCCTTCTGCTAATTTTGTGTTAGTAGAAGTTTGGTGAGTGTTGATTCGCACTTTTCATTTCTCACTTTTCATTTCGCACTTTTCATTTCGCGCTTTTCAGTTTATGCTTTTCAGTTCATTTCTGAACGGCCGTTCGTCAACCAGACATGTTGCGGAATCGGAGTAGATAACATGTTATTTAATATTGGCCTTGGAGTTATTCCTTTGACATTATTTTTTTGGTTGAATAATGATTTGATTTGGTATATTTTCTATATTTTTGGATGCATAGAATGCACTTTTGGGTTAAGTTCTATTGGCAGATATCATGTCTAATTTTATTTGTTTTCTTTTTTTAATGCACAATAAAAAAATTGTGGAGAATAATACTTGGCTATGTGTTTTACTTCAAATGACAGTTTGGGAGTAGGCAGTTACATTTTAAAAAATACAATGTAAAATTAATAAGGGACGCCAACATAGTTGTATCTTTGATCATATAAACTACGGGATAATGGTGTTGTGGTAACTTGCCCAAATAAAAAATTTAAAAAAGCATAAAAATATTATTTTTGATATCACTAGAAAAAAAAGCCTTTGAAAATTAGTTTGCAATAACTCCATCAGTATCACCAGCAAAACAGCTTCATTATTATGCCATTAAAGAAGAAGAGAATTGTGAGCTGCATTTGGAGATTTCATAATTTACCGCATCACGAATGTTAATTCTCCATTATGAACGCTCGTTTACAAGACCGACCACTTCCGGCTCGTCCTCGCTTCCGAGCATGCGTGTTTGTACTTTGGACTTTTGTCTCACGGACTTGTGTACACATGATCGGAAAATCCAACAGACATTTGTCTGTGGAAAATTTTAAAACCTGCGATCCAACATTTGTCCGACAACAATTTTTCGATGGGGTGTACACACGGTCGGCCTGACATCCAACATTTCCCGTCAGATTGTGTGTATGGGGCTTTAGTCTTGGAGAGCAGCCCTCAGCTTTGGAAAATTTCTTAAAATTAGGTGTTTTCATCTTTCCAGTATGTACTTGTTGTTTACAGCTTACATCAAATGAAATAATGTTATAGTCACTGCTACAAAGATGTTTCTATATATGAACATTAGTAATAATCTCTGCATAGTTAGCGATTACCAGGTCTAGCAGAGCATCATTAACTACTTGGGGAGTATCTGTACTGTCCTGGTGTTTTCAGGCCTCAAGAAATGAGATAGGCCATCAGTACATGAGGATCGATCAATTTTCTGATAATTACCATAGTTTGTAGACTCTATAACTTTCCTACAGACCATATAATAAATACTGATTTGGGTCAATTTTACCAACAAAAATTTAGCAAAATACAGTTTGGACTAAATCTATGAAGAAAGATTATTTATTTGAAAAATTTTATGCCAGAAACTAAGAAAAACACGTTTCTTTTACAAATTTTCAGTCTTTTTTGTTTATCTGGCAAAAAATAAAAACCCAGTGGTGATTAAATACCACCGAATAAAAACTCTATTTGTGTGAGATTTTTTTTGTGTATAATGTGAAAGATGATGTTGCACTGAGTAAATAGATACCTAACATGTCACGCATTAAAAGTGCATCTGCCCGTGGAATGGCGGCAAACTAACGGTGCCTAAAATTCTCCAAAGGTGATGCTTTAAACTCCTTTACAGATTACCAGTTTAGAGATGCACAGGAAGCTGGTGGTAGAGTTATTGATCTCGCTCTGATGCTCGCAAAAATACCTCACATGTGTGGTATGACCACGTTTACAAATGCGTGCGGGAGTAATGTATGCATAAGCAGTTGCGCCTAAGCACGATGGGATGGGGCGCTTTAATTTTTTTATTTTTTATTTTTTATTTATTTTATACAAAATTTATTTTTTTTACACTTTTTTTTGTACTAACTTTATTGCTATCAAAAGGGATGAACAACACCCCTTGTGATAGCATGAGCTGTGACAGTTCCTTTTTATGGAAATATTTCGGGTATATTAGACCCCAAATCTCTCCTCTGGCCTCCCATGCAGCCGATCAGGCACCGATCGGTCTGACCGTCTGCTCTCCTGGCCGCTAGAAGGTAAACAAAGGGGCGGAACCGGAAGTGATGAACTACTCATCGCTCCCGGTTTCCAGGGTTACAGAGAGAGGGGAACAATGTCAGTTCCTCTCTCTGTGTACAGGACAGCCATCTCCGCCAGCCGCATCGCTCCCGGCCTCCGCAATGGGACCCGTAGAAGTGATCGAGTGGCTAATTAGCCACTCAGATCATTTCTGCATTACTGGGAATCGCCGGTTGAAAAGATTGATACCGGGATGATGATTGTAGGTGCAGGCATTATCCTGGCATAACCACTGAAACCCGAAGACATCCATGGATGTCCTACAGGCGGGAAACAGTGGTTAAAGTGTACAGGCTTTGCGTAGGGGTTGCCACCTGTCCGGGATTCACCCAGACAGTCTGGGTTTTGAATCATGTTCAATATTATTATATTATTATATTCATATTCAGGGGGACTGAAACCTGGACACATTATTCAGACATGAATGTACCTGAGAACATGGCCTGACAGGAGGGTGAGGGGGCACTATGTGCGCTGCATTACTATTCTATTTGGAGCACCCAAAGGTGTCCCAGGTCTGTTATCCTATAGTGTATACTAAAAAAAAAAAAAATTGCTGTGTGCCACAAAAAAAAAGTGTTTGAGTTTGGCTTGAAGAAAAAGTGGCAACCCTAGCTCTGCAGCTGCATCTAGTGCCTAACGGGTGGCAAACACAGCAAAAGGAATCAGCAGATTCCTGCCTCTGCCATTTGCACCATGGATAAATGTGAGTGCAGAAAGTAGCCTAAAGCCTCGTACACACAATTGGATTTTCGGCAGGGAATTGTGTGATGACAGACTGTTGGCCTAAAATCCAACCGTCAGTGCGCTCCATCAGACAATTGTTGTCCAACTTTCTGCCAACAAATGTTGGATCGCAGGCTAGTAAATTTTCGGCGGACAACAGTCTGTTGTCAGATTTTCGTATCGTGTGTACACAAGTCCGTCACACAAAAGTCCAAAGTACAAACACGCATGCTCTAAATCAATGCTCACCAAACACGACATTAGCAGAAGGTGCCCAAAGGATTGCAGCTCAACAGCTGAAATTCCACGTAGTACATCACTACGTTCGTGTTTGTTGGCCGACAATTGTGTACCGTTTGTATGCAAGACAAGTTCCCGGCACACGCCCTTCGGACAAAAGTCTGACGCTCTGTTGGCCAACAATAGGATTGTGTGTAGGAGGCTTTAGACAGAAAGAAAATGAAGCTGCTTATGTCATGTCTGCTTATGTGGAGGATGAAATAAAAGGGGGAGATTTTCTAAAACTGTAGAGTGCAAAATCTGGTGCAGCTATGCATAGAAAACAATCAACTTCCAGGTTCAGCTGAACTCACGCAATTTGAAACCCGCATTTCAGTGCGAGTTCGGGGGGGGGGCGATTTGAAAGACAGCTGTGCGGGTTCATGCACAGATGTCTATTGAAATTGCCCCCCGAAGTCACTAAAAGTAGTGCAGGAACTAATTTTGGAAATCGGTGCGGCGCCGCAAAGTTGGCGTTGCACCTAGGGTTGCCACCTGTCCGGGATTCACCCGGACAGTTCGGGTTTGGAATCTGCCTGAGACTGCCTGAAAACCGGACACATTATTCAGACCGGACTATGGCTTCCCAGCAGGGTTGCCAGCTGCAGTTAGCTAAGATAACTCACACTGCCCAAAGTCAGCACTAACAATCCGCCCCCCCAAAACCACACAGACGGGAGAGGAAAGAAGGCTCGATCTGCACCTCTTCCCCCCACCCCTACCCCTCTGTGTCTGCCCACACTCCAATCCCCGGCACTGTGCCTCAGAAAAAGAAAGTGGGGACCGGAAATTGGAAGTCTAGCAGCCTCAGATACATCTGGATGAGAGGTGTTGACTGCCGAGGGGTGAGTGAGCTCACCATCCATCCCTGTCTGTGACTGAAGTCTCCCCCCTTCAATCTCCTGCTTCTGAGTGAGTACACTAAAGTAAATCAGGGTTCTCAGAGCACTCTTTACATCAGAGTTCCCCTTTACACCAGAGGCCACAGTGTTCCCCCTTACATCAGAGTCCTCTCCGTACATCAGAGTTCTCAGTGTTCCCCATTAAATCAGGGTTCCCAGAGCCCCCCTTATGTCAGAGTCCCCAGAGTTCTCCTTTACATCAGAGTCTGCAGAGTCCCCCCTTACAGTGAAACGGAACTCTGCGAGTTCAGATGTAAAAGGGCAACTCTATGGACTCTGATGTAAAAGGGGAACTCTGTGGACTCTGATGTAAAAGGGGAACTCTGTGGACTCTGATGTAAAGAGGGACTCTTGTTGTTAACGTCATGTGATTAGAAATGTTATTTAATAGCAAAATATATATATTATAGTTTATACTATAAAAAAAAATAATAATTGCTATGCGCTGCTAAAGTATTCGGGTTTGATTTGAAGAAAAGGTGGCAACCCTAGTTGCACCGATTGGGACAGAGCATCAAATCGCAAGTCACATTGCGCCGATGTGAACGAGGGGGCTTATTGTCCAAGCTTAATTGAACAAGCTGAAGTTAGAAGCTGATTGGCTACCATGCACAGCTGCACCTGATTCTGAGTGCTCCAGTTTTAGTAAATAAAACCCAACATTTTGCTGGAGAGAGTGTACAGTATGTAAAAATTTACACCCCCTCAAAAAATTAAATTGTATTCTATTTTCAGTAATAACATCCTGAATACTAAAATTCTGTTATTAGGAAGGAGGAAGGGGGGCACATTTCTCAAAGCACTTCTTGCATGGTAAGTGGAAAGGGGAACTCAGTCACTTGTTTCCCGTCGGTTACACCCCTATTCCCTCAGAGTGATGAATGTCCTTTATTTCTTTGCAGATAGTAAAGATTATTCTCTGATCCATAACTGTGACTGAGGTCGATGAAAAGTAAAAAAGGAAAAACCGCACTGCAGAGCAGAAAAAACTGAAAATAAAAAAGTGAAAGCTGCACCTAAAAACACACCAATATCTGTGTATACCATGAAAAATAAAAAATAATAAAAAGTGCGCTGAAAATATAAAAATGCACAAATGAATATAAATGCATATACGTGGTGGTAAGACCCAGGATCTACTGAGAACAAATTAATGACTCAACAAATGGCATAAGTGAATGCGTGCAAATCATAAAAGCTGAATAAGATGGCAAAGTGAGACTAGTGAAAAGTGTACATATGAAATAAGGAAAAAAAATTTTTTGATATGAAAACGTGAAGATTACAAATCCCAGTCCGTGAATTTAAACATAAAAAGTTCATCGGTGAAGGTACTTCCATCCACTATGCGGCTTTGCAGCAACCACTATCCCTGTAAGTGGATCAACAAAGGAAAAGGGAAGTGCAAGGTGATACCACTCCACTAGCGATGACTCCAATTAATAAAAATAGTAAAGGTGGACCCTTACCCTCCGTGTTGGACCCCCTCGCTGGCAGGGTCTATCAAACATGCAGATATTGCCCTCTGCAGGGACCGTGTGTGAAGAGGATCTCCCCAGCTGCTGTCAGGAATGCTGTCTTCGGTCCGGGCTGGTCCAAGTGAAACGTCTGGAGGGGGGGAAAGGAAAGCTCTCTTGCTCCCAGTGGGATAAAGGGAAAAGCAAAAGAGCGGGGCTCCAATAGTGTAAAAAAGCTTCCAAATGTATTAATGAAAATACAAATCAAAACGGAGAGTGCACGCTCCGTAAAGTGTAGAGACAATTAAAAACAGGCCCCTTTGAAGACGTCAACTAATGACGAAACATGTAGGGCATGGCTACGTTGTAAGCCGTCACGATTGCCCCATGTTATGCATGGGTTACTGAGAGTTTTTTATGCCGGCTTGTTTTTAATTGTCTCTACACTTTACGAAGCGTGCACTCTCCTTTTTGATTTGTATTTTCATTAATAAATTTGGAAGCTTTTTTGTAATCTTCACGTTTTCATATCAAAAAAAATTTTTTTCTTATTTCATATGTACACTTTTCACTAGTCTTACTTTGCCATCTTATTCAGCTTTTATGATTTGCACGCATTCACTTATGCCATTTGTTGAGTCATTAATTTGTTCTGATTCACGTTTTCATATAAAAAATTTTTTTTTTTTGTATTTCATATGTACACTTTTCACTAGTCTCACTTTGCCATCTTATTCAGCTTTTATGATTTGCACGCATTCACTTATGCCATTTGTTGACTGAGGTCGATGAAAATGATCTTGTTTATGTTCCAGTGAGAACTAAAAGCAACCGCAGTGTGATGGGAGAACAAGCAACGTGAAGGTCAGTGTAGGTTAACAGAAAGATGTTCCCATCACACAGAGCACAGGAGATTTCTGCACTTTGTCATTGGAATGTTAGAATCATTTTGTAGCATACCTACACAGTGTATATGAACAGTATGTTCTATATACTGTATGATCATTCTGTCAGTTACACCTCTGTTCCCTCAGAGGAATGAATGTCCTTTATTGTAGCTACCATTTATTAACCACGTTCGGTCTGGGGCATTTTTTTTATTTTTCACACACATGTTAAATCAGCATTTGTTTGCTAGAAATTAACTTAAAAACCTCCAAACATTATATGTTCTGAAAGCAGAGGCCCTGGAGAATAAAAAGGTGGCTGTGGCAGTATTTCATGTCACATAATAGTTTATTGAACACATATTTTTAGGAAAAATACAGTTTAGTGTATGGAAAAACACAAAATAATACCCAATATTTTGTTAAAATAAAAAAGATGATGTTGCATCGTGTGAATAGATACCAAACATGTCAAGATTTAAAATTGTGCATACCCGTGAGATGGCAACAAGCTACGGTACATAAAAATGTCCACAAGTGATGCTTTAAAAATCTTTACAGGTCATCAGTTTAAAGTTAATTATTATTAATTGTCCTAGAATTATTGCTCTCAATCTGATGTTCACAGTGATACCTCACGTGTGGTGCAATAACTGTTTATGTGAAAAACAACAAACCAGTGGACAGCGCTCAATAATCAAAGCAAGAAAATGATTGAAAGTCAATCATACCATAAATAAGAAGATGTTTATTTCCTCAATTTGTAAAGGTTATAAATAAAAGGAATAAAAAGGATAAATAAGCTAAAGATACCACACTGGTTGTTATGGGCGTTGAGGGGTTAATGCCATCCAGAAGACCAGCCCATAGAACATGGAGGGGGACCAATGTCCATGCTATGAGGGATAGAAGCCGGATCCAAGGTGTGGCCATGGAGCTGAGCCGAGGAATCAGCTCGCCTGGATGACATCACTCTGCGGTGACAACAGGGAATGAAGGAAGGTGGATGCCCGTCAACCAGCGTGGAACGCAAGCTTGTCTGTTGCTGTGACTACGTGTTTCGCACACATGCGCTTTGTCAAAGTACACTGGTTTGTTGTTTTCCATGCTACATTTCCCATATGTAATCGGTCAGCTACACTGGCTCTGGATGAGTTTAATCTGCTTGGTTGTCCCATATTATTTTTGATCCACATTTTTAGCACTTGAGGAACAATGTTTCATTTACGTAAGCGTGCCTGACCCATTTGCACATATGCACCACCAGGATAGGGGGGTGCATTTAGATTTTTATTTATTTATATTGTTTTAATTTATTTTAGTTTTAAACTTTTTAATTTTTTTTCATTTAACTTTATTGATACCTTTGGGCAGGTGACCGGTACTCCTTATGGAGACATCAGAGGTCTATTGGAGTCCTAATGTCTCCCCTGCCCTCCAAAGCAATTAACCAAGCACAGGCCGTGCTTGGCTATATACTTCCCTGGGTGTAACAGCCAGGGAATGACAGCTCTGAAACCAGAAGTGACAAAATCATTATCTCTTCTTGGATCATTCTTCACAGAAAAAAAATCAGGATACTAAACAAAACGCTCATAACACAGAATGGCACTTCTCACCCTGCTGTAGTGAGCTCAACCAGCAAGTGACTGAGACAGTACAATCCATGCTAAGAGAAGTAACAGGCATACTCCAACAGGCTGGACTATAGCCCTCTGTTTCCTATAGAATCCCAAAAAGGTTAGAAAAATAACATCTCTACAATGGTAAGATCGATGCTAAAAAATTTATTTTAGTTTGCCAACCATTTTATACAAGTTGCATACAATTTTTTCTCTGAGAGCTTTGGTCCTGATCCCGTAGATTAGAGGGTTTACAGAAGTAGCTATGCCGGTACCGATCAAAGGTATGATAATATCTACTTTTGTTAATACAGAACCTGTGCTTAGACTGTACCTGAAAACAATGAACAAGACCAAGACAATATAAATGGAGAAGGCCAATATGTGAGTCATCAATGTATGCATAGCCTTCTTAGAGGATTCTGCAGAAAGTTTCAGACAAATGATGACTGTTCTTATGTAACAGTACATTATTACAAGCAAGCAGCTAATGAAATTAAACAGGGCCAAAGATGTTCCATAGAGGACGTTAATTGTTATATCGTTACAAGCAAGCGGTTGTATAGACACAATCTCGCAAAAGACATTGTTGATATTTACCCCACAAAAAGTTAGCCTTAATGTCAGCAATACGCTCACAATTATTATCACGACATTGAAAACATATATGGCAAGTGATATTTTCTTAGCTGTACCGTTGGTCATCAGAGTGTGGTATCTCAGGGGGTGGCCTACAGCCAAATATCGATCATAGGCCATTACCGTAAAAGTATACATTTCAACCCATGAATAAAGCTGGAGACAGAAAGATTGACAGAGACATCCTGTGTATGAGATGGTTGAGCATCCAGAGAACAAGTCAATGGCCAGCTTGGGAAAATATGATGCATTCCCAAACATCACATTTATAACCAGGACGCATATTAAGATGTACATAGGTTCATGCAAGCTTTTCTCTGTCCAGGTTACATAGACAATCATAGAAGTCAGAAACAACGTGAATGAAAATAATGCAAGAGCCAAAACAGCACATACATATCCAAATGATTCAATCTCAACAAGCCCCATCAGAACAAAGTTGGTCACAGAGACATTTTTCGTAGACAAGCTCATGACTTGGATTAATGTCTTGCAAAAGCAACAATTCCTAAAATGTTCTATTCAGTCTGAATGCTATAAATGTAAAAACGTAATTCACAGAGGCCCTGTGGATATTAGTGCGACATTTGTCGCATTGCTTTCCTCCTGAATTCAGTTGGGCTTTTATAGGTTTCATAAAGATATCACCTCACTCACAATCTAGATTTAGAAACTTTTACAGTCACTGCGTCCAGGTCTTCCCAATGGACCACATCTGTTACAGCTGCCTCTGATGGACTAATTAGTGTCAGAAATAGAATAAAGTAGTTTGTATTAATGTAACAAGATTTCCCAAGGAGAAATACAACATGAAATGTGAAGTATTATCAAAAGTTAATAGAAAGCTTTTTCTTCATAAATTTTGGCCAAAATTTATACTGCTACATATCTGGTAAAAATAACCCAAATCAGTGTAAATTATTTGGTCTTTGTGAAAGTTATAGGGTCTACAAGCTATGGTGTCAAACATTGAAAATTGACACACCTGATCACACTTGATGTACTGAAGGCCTATCTAATTTCTTGAGACCCTAACAAGCCAGGACAGTACAAATACCCCCCCAAAATGACCCCTTTTTAGAAAGTAGACAGTCCAAATTATTTAGTAAGAGACACGGTGAGTTTTTTTAGGTTATTTTTTCCCATAATTCTTTGCAAAATGAAGATTTTTTTTTCTTTTTTTTTTCCACAAAATTTTGTCTAAGCCTAATTGAACAAGCTGAAGTTAGAATCTGATTGGCTACCATGCACAGCTGCACCAAATTTAGTACGCTTCTTCAGTTTTAGTAAATAAACCCCAAAGTGTCCATTGTAAAATGTCAAAGTGCAATGGTGTTATAAATCCACAATAAAAGTGCAGCTGTGCTTTGTGGTGAGTAATAAGTGTATAAAGGTGGAGGACACATGGTGTGGAAGAGGCACTGAGAAGGCCATTTTTTGGTCAAAGCAGACCTGCACATATAGGCAACTTATAGTAAAGGGCAACTTATAGTTGTAGTTATTATATGGTCATAGACTTCTTTCCCATTCCATAATATAGTGAGGCTGACCTGGGGAGGCAATGTATCAATAGTAGAGAGTATAGAGAGCGTAGAAATAAGATGTTCCAGAATTGTTGCCCCAGAGCACATAACTTCAAAAAGAGTTAGGCTACTTTCACACTGAGGCACTTTACAGGCGCTACAGCGCTAAAAACAGCGCCTGTAAAGAGCCTCTCCTGTGTCTCCAGGAAAGCCTAAGGGCTTTCACATTGGAGCGGTGCGCTTGCAGGACGGGAAAAATAATCCTGCAAGCCGCATCTTTGCAACGCTATGGGAGCGGTGTATTCACCGCTCCTAAAGCGCCCCTTCCCATTGAAAACAATGGAGCAGCACCGCAAACCCACCAGCAAAGCGCCGCCGCAGCGGCGCTTTTAACCCTTTTTCAGGGGTTAAAACCACCCCGCTAGCAGCCGAATAGCACTGTCCCCATGCGTCAAAGGGGGGGGGCGGGGTCACCTGGTAACGTCACCGTGTGGCCCCACCCTCAGTTTATTATTTATTTTTTTCTTTAAATTCTTTATTTAAGGAATGCGGATTATACAAATAAGCAATGAATACAACACGGCAATCATCTGTATCTATTAATAGTTGTTTCACAAAAACTCTGCAGAAGGAGGAGGCTCTAACTAGGCTCTGATCTGAGTGGAGCCGAAAGGACCTATCAGAAAGGACCAGTAAAAAGTCCAGGTGTCCAATTATAGTTGTCAGTGGGGAGGGGAAACTGGACGTCTCCGCTATCCTAAAGTACCTGTGAAGCTCCTGTAGGGTGGGCTCAATTAATGGTTGGGAAGAGGAGAATCTGCAAGAAGGAGTTCCACTCCAGGGTAGGCTCCCAAGGGGGAATGGTACTGTTTCCTGTTCTAGACCGACCCATAACTTATGTGATGAATGCCTGCACCAGTCTACCACTCTGTTCATGTGGCCTGCTGTGTAGTACAAGGCTGGGTCAGGGAGACCAACCCCTCCTCTGGATCTTGGCCATTGTAATAGAGATCTCTTGACCCACGAGGGTTTGCCCTGCCAGACATATCTAATAAAGACTTTGCGTAGCTTACGAAAGAAGTTCTGCGGTATCCTAACCGGTAGTGCTTGTAAGAGATAAAGCAGTCTCGGCATGATATTCATCTTTAAGACATTGCATCTACCAAAGCAGGAAATCGCCAGGCTCTTCCATCTGTCTAGGTCTGAGGAGAACATGCTCAGGAGTGGCTGAAAGTTGAGTTGGTAAATGAGGTGCAAGTCAGAGGGGATTTTAGTGCTTAAATATTGGATGGCTTGAGGAGTCCACCGGAAGGGAAAATTGCCACTAAGGGAAGCCCGGGAGCTAGGGGTAAGAGAGACGTTCAGCGCCTCTGACTTTTGCAGGTTGATTTTAAAATCTGATAGCTGCCCGTACTGACGTATTGCCTATAATACGATTGGGAGAGAAGTATGCGGGTCTGAGATATAAAATAGCAGGTCATCCGCATATGCAGCAATTTTATGGTGGTATGTGCTTGCTTCAAGTCCTCTGATGTCCGGGTTAAGCTTAATGTGTTGTAGTAGGGGTTGTAGGGAAATTGTGAAAAGGAGCAGGGAGAGTGGGCACCCCTGTCTCGTACCATTACTTATCTTAAAGGGGTTGGAAGCCACCCCGTTTACTCTAACCAACGCGATAGGGGAAGAATATATGGCAGATATCCAGGACAGAATGGAGGCCGGCATACCAAGGCGTTGCAGGGTGGCCAGTAGGAAAATCCAATTCACCCTGTCAAATGCCTTTTCGGCATCTGTGGACAACAGGATGAGCGGAACGTTAACCCCCCTGGCGGTATTCCCGAGTCTGGCTCGGGGTGGATTTTACATACCAAAAGCGGTATCCCCGAGCCAGACTCGGGCTTGCATCGCAGGATCCAGGAAGAGTTTACTTACCTTGTCCCCAGGATCCTGCGATGTCTCCCCGCTGTGATCAGCAAGCCGCTGTGTCTCGCTCGATTCACAGTGCCGAGCTCCGTTCCCTGCGAGCGTTGCGACGCATGGGGACGGAGTTCGGCGGTAAATTCAAAAGTGAAACACACAGTATAGATACAGCATACTGTAATCTTACAGATTACAGTACTGTATCAAATAACTACACATCCCCTTTGTCCCTAGTGGTCTGCCCAGTGTCCTGCATGCAGTTTTATATATATAAAACTGTTCTTTCTGCCTGGAAACTGGAGATTGTCCATAGCAACCAAAACTGTCTCTTTACATCAAAAGTGGTTTTAGACCAGCTAGAAAAAAGCGATAATAAATTATAATCACTTGCAGAATTGAGCGATAGTGATTTGTGGGGAGATCCGTCATCAAACACTAAAAGTAATAAAAGCTAAAATTCTGGAACTGAGCAAATTTCAGTGTTTTTGATTTGATTACATTATTATATAATTTTTATTATTATTATATTATTATGTGTTTTAATTATTTATAGTTATTTATTATATTATAATTTTTTATTTCGTTTTTCAAACTTTATCATACCCGGGATGTCTACTAGACTCTTGTTTGGACAGATTTAAGTGAACTATTCCTACAATATAAAACGCCAAATTTCTGTGCAAAATAATGGTACCGCTTTCAGCACCTAAAATCTGAAATAATCATACCGCCAGGGAGGTTAAGGCGTTTGGCCCTTGCTACCACATTTATCATCCTAATAGTGTTGTCCCGCGCCTCTCTGTTGTGGATGAAGCCGACCTGGTCCAGAGGGATTATGTGTTGGAAGACAGAACCTGTTCGTTCAGCCAGGATTCTCGTAAATAATTTCAAGTCACAATTAAGTAGGGAGATAGGCCTGTAACTTGAAGTGGGTCCTTCTCAGGCTTAGGGATAACAGAGATGCTGGCTTGCAGCAGGTCTGGAGTAGGGATGAGCCGAACACCCCCCGGTTCGTTTCGCACCAGAACCTGTGAACGGACCGAAAATTTGCACGAACGTTAGAACCCCATTGAAGTCTATGGGACTCGAACGTTTGAAATCAAAAGTGCTCATTTTAAAGGATAATTTGCATGGTATTGTCCTAAAAAGGGTTTGGGGAACCGGGTCCTGCCCCAGGGGACATGTATCAATGCAAAAAATTTTTTAAAAACGGACGTTTTTTCGGGAGCAGTGATTTTAATGATGCTTAACCACTTGCCGACCGCCGCACGACGATGTACGTCGACAGAGCGGCACGGGCAGGCAAAAGGACTTACAGGTACGTCCTTGCCTGCCCGCGGGTGGGGGGTCCGATCGGACCCCCCCCCGGTGCCTGCGGCGATCGGCAAATCTCCCCCGGCGATCGGTGGTGAGGGGGAGGCCATCCATTCGTGGCCCCCCCCTCGCGATCGCTCCCAGCCAATGGGATCATTTCCCTACCTCTGTATTGTACACAGAGGCAGAGGAAATGATGTCATCTCTCCTCGGCTCGGTAATTTCCGTTCCGGCCCGAGGAGAGAAGACAGGTATGTGAGTGCACCAACACACACACACACACAGTAGAACATGCCAGGCACACAAAACACCCCGATCCCCCCCCCGATCGCCCCCCGATCCCCCCCCAATCACCCCCCCCTGTCACAAACTGACACCAAGCAGGTTTTTTTTTTTTTCTTTTTTTCTGATTACTGTATTGGTGTCAGTTTGTGACAGTTACAGTGTTAGGGCAGTGAGTGTTAGGCCCCCTTTAGGTCTAGGATACCCCCCTAACCCCCCCTAATAAAGTTTTAACCCCTTGATCACCCCCTGTCACCAGTGTCGCTAAGCGATCATTTTTCTGATCGCTGTATTAGTGTCGCTGGTGACGCTAGTTAGGGACGTAAATATTTAGGTTCGCCGTCAGCGTTTTATAGCGACATGGACCCCCATATACTATCTAATAAATGTTTTAACCCCTTGATTGCCCCCTTGTTAACCCTTTCACCACTGATCACCGTATAACCGTTACGGGTGACGCTGGTTAGTTCGTTTATTTTTTATAGTGTCAGGGCACCCGCCGTTTATTACCGAATAAAGGTTTATCCCCCCGATCGCCCGGCGGTGATATGCGTCGCCCCATGCAGCGTCAGATTAGCGCCAGTACCGCTAACACCCACGCACGCAGCATACGCCTCCCTTAGTGGTATAGTATCTGATCGCATCAATATCTGATCCGTTCAGATCTATACTAGCGTCCCCAGCAGTTTAGGGTTCCCAAAAACGCAGTGTTAGCGGGATCAGCCCAGATACCTGCTAGCACCAGCGTTTTGCCCCTCCGCCCGGCCCAGCCCAGCCTACCCAAGTGCAGTATCGATCGATCACTGTCACTTACAAAACACTAAACGCATAACTGCAGCGTTCGCAGAGTCAGGCCTGATCCCTGCGATCGCTAACAGTTTTTTTGGTAGCGTTTTGGTGAACTGGCAAGCACCAGCCCCAGGCAGCGTCAGGTTAGCGCCGGTCGCGCTAACACCCACGCACGCACCGTATCCTCCCTTAGTGGTATAGTATCTGATCGGATCAATATCTGATCCGTTCAGATCTATACTAGCGTCCCCAGCAGTTTAGGGTTCCCAAAAACGCAGTGTTAGCGGGATCAGCCCAGATACCTGCTAGCACCAGCATTTTGCCCCTCCGCCCGGCCCAGCCCAGCCCACCCAAGTGCAGTATCGATCGATCACTGTCACTTACAAAACACTAAACGCATAACTGCAGCTTTCGCAGAGTCAGGCCTGATCCCTGCGATCGCTAACAGTTTTTTTGGTAGCGTTTTGGTGAACTGCCAAGCACCAGCCCCAGGCAGCGTCAGGTTAGCGTCGGTCGCGCTAACACCCACGCACGCACCGTACACTTCCCTTAGTGGTATAGTATCTGAACTGATCAATATCTGATCCGATCAGATCTATACTGGCGTCCCCAGCAGTTTAGGGTTCCCAAAAACGCAGTGTTAGTGGGATCAGCCCAGATACCTGCTAGCACCTGCGTTTTGCCCCTCCGCCCGGCCCAGCCCAGCCCACCCAAGTGCAGTATCGATCGATCACTGTCACTTACAAAACACTAAACGCATAACTGCAGCGTTCGCAGAGTCAGGCCTGATCCCTGCGATCGCTAACAGTTTTTTTTGTAGCGTTTTGGTGAACTGGCAAGCACCAGCGGCCTAGTACACCCCGGTCGTAGTCAAACCAGCACTGCAGTAACACTTGGTGACATGGCGAGTCCCATAAGTGCAGTTCAAGCTGGTGAGGTGGCAAGCACAAGTAGTGTCCCGCTGCCACCAAGAAGACAAACACAGGCCCGTCGTGCCCATAATGCCCTTCCTGCTGCATTCGCCAATCCTACTAATTGGGAACCCACCACTTCTGCAGCGCCCGTACTTCCCCCATTCACATCCCCAACCAAATGCAGTCGGCTGCATGAGAGGCATTTTTATGTCCTCCCGAGTACCCCTACCCAACGAACCCCCCAAAAAAGATGTTGTGTCTGCAGCAAACGCGGATATAGGCGTGACACCCGCTATTATTGTCCCTCCTGTCAATCCTGGTCTTTGCATTGGTGAATGTTTTGAACGCTACCATTCACTAGTTGAGTATTAGCATAGGGTACAGCATTTCACAGACTAGGACACACTTTCACAGGGTCTCCCAAGATGCCATCGCATTTTGAGAGACCCGAACCTGGAACCGGTTACAGTTATAAAAGTTACAGTTACAAAAAAAGTGTAAAAAAAAAAAAAAAACCACAAACAAAAACATAAAATAAAAAATAATAGTTGTCGTTTTATTGTTCTCTCTCTATTCTCTCTCTCTCTATTCTCTCTATTGTTCTGCTCTTTTTTACTGTATTCTATTCTGCAATGTTTTATTGTTATTATGTTTTATCATGTTTGCTTTTCAGGTATGCAATTTTTTATACTTAACCGTTTACTGTGCTTTATTGTTAACCATTTTTTTGTCTTCAGGTACACCATTCACGACTTTGAGTGGTTATACCAGAATGATGCTTGCAGGTTTAGGTATCATCTTGGTATCATTCTTTTCAGCCAGCGGTCGGCTTTCATGTAAAAGCAATCCTAGCGGCTAATTAGCCTCTAGACTGCTTTTACAAGCAGTGGGAGAGAATGCCCCCCCCCACCGTCTTCCGTGTTTTTCTCTGGCTCTCCTGTCTCAACAGGGAACCTGAGAATGCAGCCGGTGATTCAGCCAGCTGACCATAGAGCTGATCAGAGACCAGAGTGGCTCCAAACATCTCTATGGCCTAAGAAACCGGAAGCTACGAGCATTTTATGACTTAGATTTCGCCGGATGTAAATAGCGCCATTGGGAAATTGGGGAAGCATTTTATCACACCGATCTTGGTGTGGTCAGATGCTTTGAGGGCAGAGGAGAACTCTAGGGTCTAATAGACCCCAATTTTTTCAAAAAAGAGTACCTGTCACTACCTATTGCTATCATAGGGGATATTTACATTCCCTGAGATAACAATAAAAATGATTAAAAAAAAAAAAAAAATGAAAGGAACAGTTTTAAAATAAGATAAAAAAGCAAAAAAATAATAAAGAAAAAAAAAAAAAAAAAAAAGCACCCCTGCCCCCCCTGCTCTCGCGCTAAGGCGAACGCAAGCATCGGTCTGGCGTCAAATGTAAACAGCAATTGCACCATGCATGTGAGGTATCACCGCGACGGTCAGATCGAGGGCAGTAATTTTAGCAGTAGACCTCCTCTGTAAATCTAAAGTGGTAACCTGTAAAGGCTTTTAAAGGCTTTTAAAAATGTATTTATTTTGTTGCCACTGCACGTTTGTGCGCAATTGTAAAGCATGTCATGTTTGGTATCCATGTACTCGGCCTAAGATCATCTTTTTTATTTCATCAAACATTTGGGCAATATAGTGTGTTTTAGTGCATTAAAATGTAAAAAAGTGTGTTTTTTCCCCAAAAAATGCGTTTGAAAAATCACTGCGCAAATACTGTGTGAAAAAAAAAAAATGAAACACCCACCATTTTAATCTGTAGGGCATTTGCTTTAAAAAAATATATAATGTGTGGGGGTTCAAAGTAATTTTCTTGCAAAAAAAAATAATTTTTTCATGTAATCAAAAAGTGTCAGAAAGGGCTTTGTCTTCAAGTGGTTAGAAGAGTGGGTGATGTGTGACATAAGCTTCTAAATGTTGTGCATAAAATGCCAGGACAGTTCAAACCCCCCCAAATGACCCCATTTTGGAAAGTAGACACCCCAAGCTATTTGCTGAGAGGCATGTCGAGTCCATGGAATATTTTATATTGTGACACAAGTTGCATGAAAGTGACAATTTATTTATTTATTTATTTTTTTTTGCACAAAGTTGTCACTAAATGATATATTGCTCAAACATGCCATGGGAATATGTGAAATTACACCCCAAAATACATTCTGTTGCTTCTCCTGAGTACGGGGATACCACATGTGTGAGACTTTTTGGGAGCCTAGCCGCGTATGGGACCCCGAAAACCAAGCACCGCCTTCAGGCTTTCTAAGGGCGTAAATTTTTGATTTCACTCTTCACTGCCTATCACAGTCTCGGAGGCCATGGAATGCCCAGGTGGCACAAACCCCCCCCAAATGACCCCATTTTGGAAAGTAGACACCCAAAGCTATTTGCTGAGCGGTATAGTGAGGATTTTGCAGACCTCACTTTTTGTCACAAAGTTTTGAAAATTAAAAAAAAGGAAAAAAAAAATTTTTTTTTTGTCTTTCTTCATTTTCAAAAACAAATGAGAGCTGCAAAATACTCACCATGCCTCTCAGCAAATAGCTTGGGGTGTCTACTTTCCAAAATGGGGTCATTTGGGGGGGGGTTTGTGCCACCTGGGCATTCCATGACCTCCGAAACTGTGATAGGCAGTGAAGAGTGAAATCAAAAATGTACACCCTTAGAAATCCTGAAGGCGGTGATTGGTTTTCGGGGGCCCGTACGCGGCTAGGCTCCTAAAAAGTCCCACACATGTGGTATCCCCGTACTCAAGAGAAGCAGCAGAATGTATTTTGGGGTGCAATTCCACATATGCCCATGACCTGTGTGAGCAATATATCATTTAGTGACAACTTTGTGCAAAAAAAAATAAATAAATAAATAAATTGTCACTTTCATGCAACTTGTGTCAAAATATAAAATATTCCATGGACTCAACATGCCTCTCAGCAAATAGCTTGGGGTGTCTACTTTCCAAAATGGGGTCATTTGGGGGGGGTTTGTGCCATCTGGGCATTTTATGGCCTTCAAAACTGTGATAGGTAGTGAGGAGTAAAATCAAAAATGTACGCCCTTAGAAATCCTGAAGTCAGTGATTGGTTTTCGGGGCCCCGTATGCGGCTAGGGTCCCAAAAAGTCCCACACATGTGGTATCCCCATACTCAGGAGAAGCAGCTAAATGTATTTTGGGGTGCAATTCCACATATGCCCATGGCCTGTGTGAGCAATATATCATTTAGTGACAACTTTTTGTAATTTTTTTTTTTTTTTTTGTCATTATTCAATCACTTGGGACAAAAAAAATGAATATTCAATGGGCTCAACATGCCTCTCAGCAATTTCCTTGGGGTGTCTACTTTCCAAAATGGGGTCATTTGGGGGGGTTTTGTACTGCCCTGCCATTTTAGCACCTCAAGAAACGACATAGGCAGTCATAAATTAAAGGCTGTGCAAATTCCAGAAAATGTACCCTAGTTTGTAGGCGCTATAACTTTTGCGCAAACCAATAAATATACACTTATTGACATTTTTTTTACCAAAGACATGTGGCCAAATACATTTTGGCTTAAATGTATGACTAAAATTGAGTTTATTGGATTTTTTTTAGAACAAAAAGTAGAAAATATCATTTTTTTTCAAAATTTTCGGTCTTTTTCCGTGTATAGCGCAAAAAATAAAAACGGCAGAGGTGATCAAATACCATCAAAAGAAAGCTCTATTTGTGGGAAGAAAAGGACGCAAATTTCGCTTGGGCACAGCATTGCATGACTGCGCAATTAGCAGTTAAAGCGACGCAGTGCCAAATTGGAAAAAGTGCTCTGGTCAGGAAGGGGGTAAATCCTTCCGGGGCTGAAGTGGTTAAAGTAAAAAAAAAAAAAGTGAAATATTCCTTTAAATATCGTACCTGGGGGGTGTCTATAGTATGCCTGTAAAGTGGAGCGTGTTTCCTGTGCTTAGAACAGTCCCTGCACAAAATTACATTTTTAAAGTAATAAAAGTCATTTAAAATTGCTTACAGCTTTAATGTAATGTCCGGTCCCGGTAATATGGATGAAAATCAGTGAGACAAACGGCATGGGTACCCCCCAGTCCATTACCAGGCTCTTTGGGTCTTGTATGGATATTAAGGGGAACCCCGCACCCAAATTAAAAAAAGGAAAGGCGTGGGGCCCCAGGACCTCTGAACAGCAGTATACAGGCGGTGCAAACAAGACAGGGACTGTAGGTTTGTTGTTAAGTAGAATCTGTTTGTAATTTTTTGGTACATTTACTGGTACATTTTTAAAGTGTAGCTCCAGCCAAGAAAATCTATTTTTAAGCTTTTTGGAAAACATAGGGAAGGGTTATCACCCCTGTGACATTTGTTTGCTGTCTGTGCACCTCTTCAGAAGATTTTACCTCACTTTCTGTCCAAATGACAAATGTTTTTTGACAATTTGGGGTTTTTAGTGAAACAAGGATTGGTGATAAAGCATCAGTGGAAAGGAGACACGTTTTTCCCATATTAACTCTTACAGGAGAGAATTTCCCTTTCTAGGGGTAGATTTCATCTCACTTCCTGTTGTCTCCTTCTGTTTGCAAGTAGGAGTCGTTTGTAAGTTGGATGTTTGAAAGTAGGGGCCTGCCCTATATACTCTGCAGAAATTGGGGCCTTAGGTGTTAGTGTTGCCACAACACTGTAAGCCCACACAGTTACTCTTAGTGGGCGCAGGAACGGGCTCTGCTGTGAAATATTAGATCAAGAATTGTAATTACATGCCCCTGTTGAACAGGGTCAGAAAAATTGGGCCTTTGGTGGTGGTGGTGGTGGTGGTGCTGGTGCCACAACACTGTAAGTCCTCACAGTTAGTCTTGGTGGGCGCAGAAACGGCCCTGCTGTGAAATATTAGATCAAGAATTGTAATTACATGCACCTGTTGAACAGGGGCAGAAAAATTGGACTTTGGTGGTGGTGGTGGTATTGCAACAACACTGTAAGTCCTCACAGTTACTAATGGTGGGAGCTGGAACGGACCCTGCTGTGAAATATTAGATCAAGAATTGTAATTACATGTCCCTGTTGAACAGGGGCAGAAAAATTGGGCCTTAGGTACTGGTGCCACAACACTGCAACCCCTCACAGATACTCTAGTTGGAGTGCAGGAATGAGCCCTCCTGTAAAGTATTGCGTTAAACAGGGGCTGAAAAATTGGGCCTTAGCCACTGGTGGCAGCGCCCAGAACCAAAAATATTCTTACAAGCTATCAGCATGTTTATTGAGGAGGAAGAGGATAGTCACTCAGCATAACAGGATAGTCACTCAGCATCAGCATAGGCAGTCTTGAAGGGATCTGACATTTCAAAAAAAATTATTCGGTTACATCAGCATCAGGTGCTTGGTAGCTGGTGGTGATCTAAGACTGATTCATTTTTATGAAGGTAAGTCGATCGATCGAGTCGGTGGACAGGCGCACCCTGTGATGGGTTACAAAGCCTCCAGCAGCACTGAATGTGCATTCCCAAAGAACGCTGGATGCAGGACAGGCCAGTAGCTCAATTGCATACTATGCAAGCTCTGGCCAGTTATCCATCCTCAAGACCCAGTAACCCAGAGGATTTTCAGTGGGAAAGGTGTCCAAGTCAGATCTTGTCCCTAGGTATTCCTGCACCATGTAAAACAGACGCCGGCGATGGTTGCTGGAACTGATCATACCTTGGGGCTGCGGACTAAAAAATTGTCTGAACGCATGTGTTCTGAAAGGACGCTGGATGCAGGACAGGCCGGTAGCTCAATTGCATACTGTGCAAACTCTGGTCAGTGATCCATCCTCAAGAGCCAGTAACCCAAAGGATTTTCGGTGGAAAAGGTGTCCAAGTCAGATCTTGCCCCTAGGTATTCCTGCACCATATAAAACAGACTGGAAATGGTTGCTGGAACCGATCATACCTTGGGGCTGCGGACTAAAAAATTGTCTGAACGCATCGGTCAGATGGCCACCTTCTCCACCGCTCCTTCTTTGACTGACCGAAGCCTCAGCAACACATTGTCCAGGAACAGGAGTTTGTAACCTCCCAGTCTCTGGGAACGCGTTGCACAGACCTTTCTGCAAGGCCTCCCGAAGATGTTTCATCCTCTGCTCCCTTACCCTTGTAACATGGATCAAGGAGGGTTGCCAGCCAGTATTGATCCCTCTCCTTGATACCACGAATACGAGGATCCTTCCGCAGGCTTTGCAGGATCAGGGAGGTCATGCAGCGTAGGTTTGCTGAGGCATTCGATCCGGAGTCCTCTGGGTCACTAAGGACAACATGATCCGCAGCCACCTCCTCCCAGCCATGTACAAGTCCATGGGTTTCTTGGGACTGTAAATGATCCCTTAAAGACTGCTACTGATGCTGAGTGCCAGGCTCCACCTCCATGCTGACACAATCCTCCTCTTCCTCCTCCTCCTCCTCCTCCTCCTCTTCCTGTGTGATCAGCAGGCATGCAGGAACACTGTCTGGATAAAGGGGGCCTTGAGAGCTAAGGTAGTCCTCCTCTTCCTGCCTCTGTTCTGCCTCAAGTGCCCTGTCCATTATTCCACGCAGCGTGTGTCCCAACAGGTGGACAAGGGGGACAGTGTCACTGATGCATGCACTCTCACTGCTCACCATCCTTGTGGCCTCCTCAAATGGTGACATCCCTGATCATGGCCCACTGGCGTGGGGAAAAAAAAACAAGCTCCCCTGACCCTGTCCTGGTGCCATAGTCGCACAGGTACTCATTGATGGCCCTCTGCTGCATGTGTAGCTGCTGCAGCATGGCCAACGTTCAGTTCCACCTGGTGGGCATGTCACAGATTAGGCGGTTCTTGGGCAGGTTAAATTCCTTTTGGAGGTCAGCCAGCCAAGCACTAGCATTATATGACCTGCGGAAATGCACACAGACTTTCCCGGCCTGCCTCAGGACATCCTGTAAGCCCAGGTACCTGTCCAAGAACTGCTGCACCACCAAGTTAAGGACATGAGCCAAACAGGGCACATGGGTCATTTGTCCCTGTCGGACGGAGGAGAGGAGGTTGGTGCCATTGTCGCAAATCACCATACCTGCCTTAAGCTGGTGTGGCGTCAACCACCTCTGAACCTGCCCCTGCAGTGCTGACAGAATCTCTGCCCCAGTGTGGCTCCTGTCCCCCAAGCACACCAGCTCAAGCACCACATGGCATCTTTTGGCTTGCAGGCTTGCATAGCCCCTTGAACGGCTACGGAGCACCGCTGGTTCCAAAGTCAAATCAGCACTAGTAGTATTTTGGAGGCGTGGTGGAAGAACAACCTCCAACACTACTGCACCCTGTCCTGCATCCTTCCCAGCTGCCAGAAGAGTCACCCAGAGTGCGGTGAAAGATAGGTAACGTCCCTGTCCATGCCTGCTGGACCATGAGTCAGTGGTAATATGCACCTTACCACTGACCGCCCTGTCCAGGGAGGCCAAGACATTGCCTTCCACATGCCGGTAGAGAGCCGGAATCACCTTCAGTGAGAATAAGTGGCGTTTGGGAACCTGCCACTGAGAAACCACACATTCCACAAACTCACGGAAGGGGGCAGAGTCTACCAACTGAAAGGGCAGCAGTTGAAGTGCTAGCCATTTGGCCAAGCTAGCATTTAACCGCTGGGCATGTGGATGGCTGGGAGCGAACTTCTTTCAGCGGTGCAGCAGCTGGGGCAGGGAAATTTGCCTGGTACAATATGACGTCGGTGTACCAATAGCAGATTGCCCCCAAGTACTTGGCTGTGATAAACCTAATTCTACACCTTCATTCCTCTCAATGTAGGTCTCAGAGAGGACTGAAGGTATAGTGGGGTTGGAGATCCCAGCTGATGAGGAGCAAGGAGAGGTCCTCTTTGTTCTTTGGTGTGGGTCTTTTAGGTACGCTTGCCAATGAACTGCATGGCAGGTCAACATATGTCCGGTCAAGCATGTGGTGCCCAAGCGGAAGATGTTTTGGCCACGAGAGATACGCTTGAGACATATGTTGCAAATAGCAGCAGTGGGATCTGATGCGCTTGTCTCAAAAAAGGCCCACACCAAAAAACTTTTGGAATAACGCGCAGAGACAGCAGCGCCCTGCACATGCGGAGCTCTGCAGTGTGATGCAGTCGGTGTGCTGCCCTTAAGCTGGCCCCTGGAGGGCATCCTGCCTCGTTGGTGATGTGTCTCCTCCTCCTCCTCTCTCCTATCAGGCACCCACGTGGAGTCCAGGCACCCACGTGGAGTCAGTGACCTCATCATCCCCTCCCTCCTCATCACTGGAGCAAAGCTGGCAGTATGCTGCAGCTGGGGGAACATGACTGCCAGATTGCTTTCCTTCTTGGGCACCCCCTCTCTCTGGGATCATGTTACTGCCTTCCTCTAGCTGGGTACCATCATCGGAGCCTTTAGAACGCTGGGCATCCTCCTGGAGCATGTACCCAACAATGTGGTCAAACAGTACGGGGGACTCCTCAGGAGGACATGGTGGGGCTGGGGAAGGAGTGACTGATGCCATTGAGCCGAGGGAAGAGGCCGCGTCGGCAGCTGCTTTGCCAGACAAAGTACCCTGAGCCTAGGTGAGAGAGGATGAGGACGGCTTGGTCATCCACTCTACCAAGTCTTCTGCATGTTGCGGCTCAACACGGCCAGCTGCCGAAAAAAAGGACAAGCGTGTCCCACGGCCACGTGCTGATGAGGATGCACCGTCTCCACGACCAGCACTGTTGCCTCTAGACACAGAGCCTGCTTGCCCTCTTTTATTGGCTTTTGACTGTCTGCCTCTCCTTGTTGGCCTTCCAGACATACTAATGGCCTGCAGTGAGATGTAGCTGCACAAAGCTGCGATGTATATATATACACTGATAATGCAGCTAGCATAATCAACTGCCTGCCTGTAGTATTATTAGTATGAGAACACCAGCAATTGTCTTCAGGTAGCTTTAAGTGCACACTGTGCAGAGGACGCAGTACACTAACTGTAAATACTGTAACTGCCTGCCTGTGGTATTAATAGGAGCAGAACAGCAGCAATTGTCTTCAGGTAGCTTTAGGTGCACACTTTGCAGAGGATGCAGTACACTAACTATACATACTCTAGCTGCCTGCCTGTGGTATTAATAGGATCAGAAGAACACCACCAATTTTATTCAGGTAGTTTTAGGTGCAAACTGTGCAGAGGACACAGTACACTAACTGTAAAAACTGTAGCTGCCTGCCTGCGGTATTAATATAGGATCAGAAGAACACAACCAATTTTATTCAGGTAGCTTTAGGTGCACACTGTGCAGAGGACACAGTACACTAACTGTAAATACTGTAGCTACCTGCCTGTGGTATTAATAGGAGCAGAACAACAACAATTGTCTCCAGGTAGCTTTAGGTGCACACTGTGCAGAGGATGCACTACACTAACTGTAAATACTGTAGCTGCCTGCCTGTGGTATTAATAGGATCAGAAGAACAGCACTAATTTTCTTCAGGTAGCTTTAGGTGCACACTGTGCAGAGGACACAGTGCACTAACTGTAAATACTGTAGCTACCTGCCTGTGGTATTAATAGGAGCAGAAAAACAGCAATTGTCTCCGGGCAGTTTTAGGTGCACACTGTGCAGAGGACGCACTACACTAACTGTAAATACTGTAGCTGCCTGCCTGTGGTATTAATAGGATTAGAAGAACACCACTAATTTTCTTCAGGTAGCTTTAGGTGCACACTGTGCAGAGGATGCACTATACTAACTTGTAAATACTACAGCTGCCTGTGGTACAGTACTAATAGGATCAGAAGAACACCACTAACTTTCTTCTGGTAGATTTAGGTGCACACTGTGCAGAGGACGTACTACACTAACTTGTATATACTACAGCTGCCTGTGGTACTGTACTAATAGGATCAGAAGGACACCACTAATTTTCTTCAGGTAGCTTTAGGTGCACACTGTGCAGAGGACACACTACACTAACTTGTAAATACTGCAGCTGCCTGCGGTACTGTACTAATAGGATCAGAAGAACACTACTAATTTTGTTCAGGTAGCTTTAGGTGCACACTGTGCAGAGGACACTTTAAACTAACTTGTAAATACTGCAGCTGCCTGCGGTACTGTACTAATAGGATCAGAAGAACACCACTAATTTTCGTCAGGTAGCTTTAGGTGCACACTGTGCAGAGAACGCACTACACTAACTTGTAAATACTGCAGCTGCCTGTGGTACTGTACTAATAGGATCAGGATCAAGTTCATTTGGGGAAAGGCTATAGAATCCCCCAACAAACCCCTCCTACATAAATACTATCTGGCAGCCAGAAAAGCCCAAATGTCAGTGATTTACTCCAGATACGAGAAACCGGACTGGGTGCAAATAGAAAAACAGGCAGTGCCCCGATTTACCCTAGACTATCTACTCTGGAGCTCCCAAGAAATCCTGCCCCCTGATTATGGCCCCCACCCTTTCTCATACTTTTGCCCTCTGGGACACCTTGCGTTCGAACCCTTCTCTTGTGTCAGTATATAAACCATTGACCCACATCTTTAACAACCCAGACTTCCCTCCAGGAGGGAATATCCTGGCATTTAAATGGTGGTTGGATAAGGGATTATACCGAATCAGACACTTCTTCACGGCAGTGGGTCCTATCACCCTCGCCCACTGCACCAAAAAGCTAGACTTAATCACCTTGAAAAGATTTAGGTTTTGACAGATTTCTAATTTCTTAAATACGATTTGGAAGAACAAACCCCTTCCTCCCCAGTTCACCGATTATGAGCTATGGTGTGGTCAGGCCATGGATCAGAAGGGGGGTCTCAATAGTCTACTCGTCACTTACATCTCATTCTACTAAATCATCCTATATGCAATCCTGGGAGTCTGACTTCCAATTACAGTGGGACCTGGGGGTCTGGCAGAAGGCAAGCTTCAATTCCTTCAAAGGCATTTTGAACACTACTTTAATGGAAGCAAGTCTAAAAGTTATATCTATATGGTACTATACCCCCTCAAGACTTACCTCAATTTTTCCTGCAGCTGATCCTCTGTGTTTCAGAGGATGCAAACTTATATGGACTATGGCCCACGTCTGGTGGGAGTGCCCCAGAATAAGACCCTTCTGGAAAAAACCATTCAACTTGATCGACAAGCTTTCAGGAAGTCAGATCCCCAGAACCCCATTGGTCGCCCTCCTAAACGCTTACATCCCAAAAACGCCCAAAGCCTCCCACAGGCTCATTCACTTCGTTCTCCTAGAGGCTAAACTTAGTGTGGCAAAAGCCTGGAAAAGCCTGAAAATCTCCTTTCCAGCTGTAATCAGAAAGGTCTCCTGGATATTGTCGCAGGAGAAACTCTCCAGCATACTTTTAGATACCTTCAGCAAATTTGAATCCATCTGGGAACCCTGGGCTAAACATGTGGGAACCCAACATACCACTAACTCACTTTCAGCTTAAATTAAAATAATATCTGGAATGGATGCTCCTCTCTCTCTCTTTCCCACTCTCTTCTCTCTTTCCTAGCTTTCCTCCCCTCCTTTCCTCTCTTCCTCTCCCAACCCTACCCACATATGGTACAAAAGTTTAAAGAAAGAAAACGACAAGTTGCCTTATACAATTTCATCATTGTGAAGTTTATTATGAGTAACATGATCCATGGCAATCTCCTCCCCCCTACTAGGTATATCTCATTAGAAGTCGGGAGCTGGATCCATCCATGGTACAGTTAGTTCCCATATGGGGTGCCGGAAAATGGGGGATCCTCCTCCTGACTGTCTGAGTAGTTACCTATTGCCTTAATTCTCCCATGGACATCTAGTCTCAGGTTTTATAATAATCTTCTTGTTTATAACAACCAATCATTTTCATTCTGCTCAGCTACAGTGTATTTATACATCAGCATTATATGTCATGTCATTTTCAAATGTACCGTATTCATTTTTTCTCTAAAAATGTATTTTTTTATAAAAAAATTATTTATTTATTTGTTTTAAAAAATAAAATACTTTGAAATTAAAAATGTCCACAGGCGATGCTTTAAAAATCTTTACAGGTCATAAGTTTAAAGTGATTGTAAGGGTTTGTTTTTGTTTTTTTTTTAAATAACAACCATATCATACCTCCACTGTGCAGCTCATTTTGCACAGAGTGGTCCCAGAACCTCGTCTTTTGGGGTCCCCCAGTGGCTCTCGCGGCTCCTCCCTGCATCAGATAACTCCCCCTAGGGGGTTACCTTGTGGGCGCGCTCCTGAGTCCAGCATTCGGCGTTCATATGACTTGGCCCCACCCCTCGGTGCCCGCGTCATTGGATTTGATTGACAGCAGCGGGAGCCAATGGCTGCACTGCTATCAAACTATCCAATCAAGAGCCGAGAACCCCGGACAGAGAGACAGCGTCTCCCGCTAGGTCAAGCTCCAGGGCTCAGGTA
The DNA here is from genome assembly GCF_042186555.1 of Aquarana catesbeiana. NCBI lineage: Eukaryota > Metazoa > Chordata > Amphibia > Anura > Ranidae > Aquarana > Aquarana catesbeiana. Next base: position 34,980,109 of record NC_133325.1, on the reverse strand, counting down.
GATAAAACTGCCAGGTGTTTTTTCACTCTAATGCATAGGATGTATTAAGGTGAAAAAACAGGTAGGTTTACAACCCCTTTAAAGTTAATCATTGACTGAGCATATTGATGGGATGAGGGCAGAAATGTCTTTTCTGAAACAGGATGTGCAGACCATTAGAGAGAGGGCCTCGGAAGCTGAGCAAAGAATTAATGACATGGAGAATTGGTGCATCCTATGGAGGATAAGGTACAACATCTACATAGAGAAATAAATGCCCACACGGATAAGCTGGGGGACATGGAAGACAGACAAAGGAGGAACAATATCCGTTTTGTAGGTTTCCCTGAAAAAGCTGAGGGAACACAGCCGGAAGATTTTTTAGAGCTTTGGCTTAAAGATAATATGGCTGACACTACTTTCTCCCACTTATTCGCTATAGAAAGGGCACACAGGATTCCTTCTAAACCTCCTCCTCCTGGAGCACATCCGTGCCCCATGATTGCCCGCATTTTACACTTCAGGGATCGTGAAAGCATACTTAGAGCAGCTCACACTGGAGGTGAATTGCAATACAATGGAAATCGTATCTCCAATCCATCTATCCCGACTTTTCTGCTGCCACGCAGAAACAGAGAGCCAGCTTCATGCATGTAAAAAAAAGACTCAGAGACTTACAACTTACTTACAGTATGCTGTACCTGGCGAAACTAAGAGTGGTGGATGGAGGAAAGGTGTCATTTTTTAATAATCCCACTGAGGCCTCAAGATGGCTGGATACCAGAGGGCGTCGCAGCCCAAACGAACACTGTTAACTGTATAAGGAGTTAATTGATGAGTACACATGATGTTTATTACAGGACACCCTATACCAGCCTGTAGAGGAGACTGTGCTCATGATACCTTCTGACACTACAATGCTATGGTGCAACGTCCCGCCTGGATCGACATACAGTGTATAACACCACTTACCTGGACTGTTCCTGATATAGGAGAGAGAGGGAGGAGATAGGGACTACTAGAGAAAATTTTTTTTTTTTTTTTCTTTAAGAGGGACAATTTTTTGTTCCCCCATTAGGTTGTTATTTTTATTATTATATTTTTTTTTCATTCTCTTTTTCTCTTCACTCATATCTCCTTTCCCTCGGGTATTTTCCCTATACTCTATAGGAAGATATCCCCTGGTTGAACTGTCTCAGGATTTTAAGTTGGTCGATTTTACACCTTTATATGACACATCATATGTGATTATGTGGTGTTTTTGTTCTTCTTAGAGAACCCTGACCCCCTGAGGTCACTTTAATTCTTCTGCCTTTTTGTTATGGGAGTCAGGCACACAACAAGTTGGGGGTGTGTGCAGGGTGGGGGGGACGGGGTTCATGTTACTGTTACTGTTCATTGTTGGTTTGTGCTGTGTGCTGCTAGTGTGTTTTGTTCTCTCCCCACAGGAGATCTGTCCATTCAGAGTGTGGCTTGCAAGCAAGTATTCCCGGGTACCCTACAGTTTTTTTTTTTACATGTAAATGGAGGGTAAGATAATGCTGTTGTCATGGAATGTGCGTGGTATGAACTCCAAGATTAAGAGATCTCTCATCTTTGACTTCATAAAACGATACAAACCTCATATCATACTCTTGCAAGAAACGCACTTGCAGGGATCTAAGGTCATAGCACTAAATAATGTAATGAGAGTACTTCATGCCGAATACTCAACGTATTCTAGGGGTGTAGCTATTCTAGTCACCAAAAAAGCCGCAGCGCACATATTGCAAGTCAAACTAGATCCGAATGGCAGATATGCTATCTTGGTTTGTCGAATGTATAATGTGTCTTTACGTTGGTATGTGTCTATATTCCGCCCCCATTCTCCTTCCCAATATTAGATAATATCATTAAGGAGGCTATATTGATTGCTCAGGGTCCATTACTACTTTTAGGAGATTTTAACGCAGTGTCTGTTGGAGCTCTAGATAGACATGGGACCGTTTCTGAATCCCGACATAATTTATCCTCATGGTTGGAGAGTTATGCACTCACTGATGTTTGGAGACAGAGGAACCCGGGTGTCAGGGAGTACTCATGTCATTCTGAGACTCATAAGACACTCTCTAGAGTAGACTTGGCACTGTCATCTATGGATGGCCTTCCTTATATATCCGCTGTCAGTCATCTCCCTAGAGCTATATCAGACCATTCCCCTTTGGAGGTTACGTTGGATCTGAACGCTCCACAGGGAAGGAGACAATGGCGGATGAATACAAAATGGCTCCAGGAGGACTATATTACTATAAAATGCAAAGAGAACATTGATCACTATTGGAAGGAGAATGGGAAGGAAACATCATTGTCCAATCAGTGGGATGCCTTTAAAGCAACTATGAGAGGGGCATTTGCCTCGGAAACGAGGAGTTTCACCAAGGCACTCAATTCTGATAAGAAAGATGCAGAAATTAATGCCTCAGAAGCTGAAAGGGAATATATTCCTGATTCCTCTCCAGGTAGATACCAATCTTGGCAAGACAAAACACGACAATATAACTTACTTCTAACTGAGCACACTGTTAAAACACAATTACGTCAGACTAGATCTTTCTTTGAATTTGGCGATAAGAGTGGACGCCTCCTATCCTTTCTGGCGAGCCTGCTTTATGCCCCAGTTTCGATAGGGAAGATCAGGAAACTAACTGGCGAGGTGGTTGAGGAACCCCAAGAGATTCTAAATGCTTTCGTGAATTTTTACGAAACTCTTTACCAGACACAAACCCAACACACTAATCAGGAATTGGAGCTATATATTGGGAATTTAATTCTTCCATCCCTAGATCGGGAAGACAGTGCACTTTTGGAACAGCCGATATCACTGGAGGAGATTAGTGGCGCAATCTCCTCCTTCAAGCGGGGCAAATCGCCTGGCTTGGATGGGTTCCTGGCTGAGTGGTACCAGTTGCATAAAGAGCAGCTGGTGCCAACACTACAAAAAGTTTTTATAGCTGCAGAAAGAGAAGGCATATTACCGGAGTCTATGCGGGAAGCTTTAATTGTAGTATTACCCAAACCGGGGAAGGATCTGCAGGAATGCAAGTCATACAGGCCAATCTCTTTGATAAATTCCGACGTTAAGATACTGGCCAAAATCTTGGCCGGTAGGCTGAAGTCAGTGATCCTTAAACTAATTAATTCAGATCAAACTGGATTTATACCCGGCCGTTCTACTCAAATTAACTTACGTAGACTGTATGTTAATCTTCAGACCCATCACCTAAACAAGGGTAAACGAGTTGTAGCGTCTTTAGACACCAAAAAGGCGTTTGATTCTGTTGAATGGAATTATTTATTTTCCCTTCTAGGTAAATTGGGTTTTGGACCCAAATTTATCTCATGGTTTAGACTCTTGTATAATGACCCTCGAGCAAGTATTAGAGTAAATGGCTCTGTTTCTGCTTCTTTCAAGATTCATAGGGGAATGACCTATTTGCTATGGCCATAGAGCCACTGGCTGCTAAACTCAGAACTAATGACACATTACAGGGGTTTCTGGTTGGAGACCTGGAAGAGCGTGTATCGCTATACGCGGACGACATGCTCCTATATTTGAGAGATTTAGAAACGTCACTGGCCACGGCAGTCTCATTGATTCGGGAGTTCAGAGATTTCTCTGGCTTCCGAATCAATTGGACCAAGTCAGTCCTCTTTCCGCTGGATCCGCAGCCGGACTTAATACTTCCAGCCTAGTGCCCTTTGGCCATTGTAGAGAAGTTTAAATACCTGGGTATAATGGTCCAACTACCAGTAGATTAATTCATTGAGGCCAATTTGTGGCCTGTAATTAGAACATTTAGTGAGAGAATACAGAAATGGAAAGATTTTCTGCTTACACTCTATGGTAGGGTCAATTTATTTAAAATGGTTTTCCTCCCGAAATTTTTGTACATACTTTCTAATGAACCAATATATATCCCAAAAAAAATTCAAACATATAAATTCCCTATTGACATATTTTCTATGGGGTAATAAGGCTGCTAGGGTCTCTCTGGAAATGTTACAGTTACCAGTTCAGAGAGGTGGTTTGGCAATACCTGACCTACTATTATATTATTTAGCATCTCAATTAGTATTTATCCACTGGAGAATGTTGCCACAATTAAATAATGCTGCGGTTGCAGTAGAAGCAGCAGCAGTGACCTCATATGAAACCTTACTGAATTTCTTTTTTCGGGAAGAAGTCCCCACTGAAGGGGGCAAAGAGATACTCAAATCTGCTAAAAGGATATTGGGGACCTGTATAAAACATATAATAGATAATCCTCTTCACTTATCCCCTAATGCTCCGCTATGGTTCAACCCTAACCTAAAATAATTTTTCTGTTTGGAAGACGGATTTCAATGGGCCAAGTATGGGCTCACTGAAAACCTTTTCACAGTTGAGAAGAGAATTGAATATTCCAGAGGCATGGGAATACCAATATATTAGATTGAGACACGCTGCCCACGCTAAGTTTGGTGTTGGACCGGTGTCACTGGAGAACTCTAAGATAGAAAGACTACTTGCAAATCCAGATCATACTAAACGATTATCTACATATTACAATACACTAGCAGAAAGGGAGAATTCTAGAGAAAGCAAACTTAAAGAAAATGGGTGGAGATCATTCCAGAAATTACAGACGATCAGTGGGAGGGAGTTCTTGCATCATATTTGCCTACGGTTATTTCTGCCAGAGACAAACGAATACAGCTTAGGTACTTGCATCAAATGTATTATACCCCTCTGAGGCTCTATAAAATGGGACGAAGGGAAGATCCCATTTGTCATAAATGTCTGATGGCAGAAGGATCTTTTATACACATTATATGGGAGTGTGACAGAGTGAGACCATTATGGTCACAGGTGACCCAATTTATTTATTAATTAATTAATTGATTAATTATATCTGACACTTTAGATATACCAAACATATGTAGCCCACTTCTGGGCCTACTAGCGATCATAGAAGATGAAGTTATGAGCAATAACATGAGAACACTACTAAGATTACTGTTTTACTATGTAAGAAAACTAATTATACTTCACTGGATCAGAAGACTACCTAACCTTGAATGCCTGGAAAGGTTTAGTTAATGCCAACATCACCATGTATAAAATGACGTATGAATCCAGAGGGTCGAACAAAAAATTTAATAAAATCTGGGGAGGATGGATTAACTCTGAAAACACGCTACAATCTGTCTTGTAACTGCGCAAGGTAACCATATCCTTCAGATGTTAACTAAGAGATCTCGTGGGGAGTTGAATCACAGCAGCACACGGCACAAAGGGTTTATGAGGGACATTTCCCTCTGGCCTTTTTTTTTTTTTTTTTGGAGTACTGTATGAATATAATAGTTTCTGCCTATAGGAATGTAAGATATCTTTTTTGCTGTACTACTGTTTAGACAAAGTATAGTTTTGTCTTTTTTTTTCAAAAAAAAACAGCCAAATGTTTAAAGAGCAATGACAAAAGCAATATAATAAATGTACTAATCTTTTATATGTATGCAAATATTAGAATCTGGATACACCTTGAATTGTACTATACATATATGTCCATTGCATTTTGCTAACAACATGTATAACTATTTGGCAAATAAAAATCTTAAAAAAAAAAAAAAGTTAATCATTAATTATTGTCCTAGAACTATTGCTATCAATCTGATGTTCACAGTGTGTGGTGCAATAACTGTTTAAGTGAAAAACAACAAACCAGTGGACAGCGCTCAATAGTCTGAATAATTAAAGCAAGAAAACCATTGAAAGTCAGTCATACCATAAATAAGAAGATGTTTATTTCCTCAATTTGAAAAGGTGATAAATAAAAGGGATAACAAGGATAAATAAGCTAAAGATACCACACTGGTTTCTATGAGCGTTGAGGGATTAATGCCATCCAGAAGACCATAGAACATGGAGGGGGAACAATGTCCATGCTATGAGGGATGGAAGCCTGATCCAAGGTGGGTCTTTGTGGCCCTGGAGCCGAGCTGAGGAATCAGCGCACCTGGATGACATCACTCTGCAGCGACAAAAGGGAATGAAGGAAGGATGATGCCCTTCAACCAGCGTGGAACACAAGCTCGTCTGTTGCTGTGACTATGCGTTTCGTACACATGCGCTTTGTCAAAGTCCACTGATTTGTTGTTTTCCATGCTACATTTCCCGAATGTAATCGGTCAGCTGCATTGGCTCTGGATGAGTTTAATCTCCTTGGTTGTCTGTCCCATACTATTTTTGATCCACATTTTTAGCACTTGAGGAACAATGTTTCGTTTACGTAAGCGTGCCTGACCCATTTGCACATATGCACCACCAGGATAGGGGGGTGCATTTAGATGTTTATTTATTTATATTGTTATAATTTATTTTAGTTTTAAACATTTTTATTTTTTTCATTCATTCATATAAACATTTGGGCAGGTGACCGGTACTCCTTATGGAGACATCAGGGGTCTATTGGATTCCTAATGTCTCCCCTGCCCTCCAAAGCAATTAACCAAGCACAGGCCGTGCTTGGTTATGTACTTCCCTGGGTTTAACAGCCCGGGAATGACGGCTCAGAAACCAGAAGTGACAAAATCATTATCTCTTCTTGGCTCATTCTTCACAGAAAAAAAAATCAGGATACTAAACAAAACGCTCATAACACAGAATGGCACTTCTCACCCTGCCGGAACGAGCTCAAGCAGCAACTGACTGAGACAGTACAATCCATGCTAAGAGAAGTAACAGGCATACTCCAACAGGCTGGACTATAGCCCTCTGCTTCCTATAGAATCCCAAAAAGGTTAGAAAAATAACATCTCTACAATGGTAAGATTGATGCTAAAAAAATTATTTTAGTTTGCCAACCATTTTATACAGGTTGCATACAATTTTTTCTCTGAGAGCTTTGGTCTTGATCCCGTAGATCAGAGGATTTACAGAAGTAGCTATGCCGATACCGATCAAAGGTATGATAATATCTATTTTTGTTAATACAGAACCTGTGCTTAGACTGTACCTGAAAACAATGAACAAGACAGTGACAATGTAAATGGAGAAGGCCAATATGTGAGTCATCAATGTATGCATAGCTTTCTGGGAGGATTCTGCAGAAAGTTTCAGACAAATGATGACCGTTCTTATGTAACAGTACATTATTACAAACAAGCAGCTAATGAAATTAAACAGGGCCAAAGTCGTTCCATAGAGGACGTTAATTGTTATATCGTTACAAGCAAGTGGTTGTATAGACACAATCTCGCAAAAGACATTGTTGACATTTACCCCACAAAAAGTTAGCCTTAATGTCAGCAATACGCTCACAATTATTATCACGGCATTGAAAACATATATGGCAAGTGATATTTTCTTAGTTGTACCAATGGTCATTAGAGTGTGGTATCTCAGGGGGTGGCCTACAGCCAAATATCGATCATATGCCATTACTGTAAAAGTATACATTTCAACCCATGAATAAAGCTGGAGACAGAAAGATTGACAGAGACATCCTGTGTATGAGATGGTTGAGCATCCAGAGAACAAGTCAATGGCCAGCTTGGGAAAATATGATGCGTTCCCAAACATCACATTTATAACCAGGACGCATATTAAGATGTACATAGGTTCATGCAAGCTTTTCTCTGTCCAGGTTACATAGACAATCATAGAAGTCATAAACAATGTGACTGAAAATATTGCGAGAGCCAAAACAGCACATACATATCCAAATGATTCAATCTCAACAAGCCCCATAAGAACAAAATTGGTCACAGAGACATTTTTCGGAGACAAGCTCATGACTTGGATTTATGTCCTGCAAAATCAACAAGTCCTAAAATTTTCTATTCAATCTGAATACTATAAATGTAAAAACGTAATTCACAGAGGCCCTGTGGATATTAGTGCGACTCTTGTCGCATTGCTTTCCTCCTGAATTCATTTGGGCTTTTATAGGTTTCATAAAGCTGTCACCTCACTCACAATCTGGATTTAGAAACTGTTACAGTCACTGCGTCCAGGTCTTCCCAGTGGACCACATCTGTTACAGCTGCCGCTGATGGACTAATTAGTGTCAGAAATAGAATGAAGTACCGTAGTTTGTATTAATCTAACAAGATTTCCTAAAGAGGAATACAACATGAAATGTGAAGTATTATCAAAAGTGAATAGAAAACTTGGATTAAAAAAATGAACTGATTTTAGTTTTGTATAGTTATGGTTTAAAACACTAAATCATGCACAATCATGTAGGCAACCCAGAACAAGGTGAACGGTTTACACCCAAAACTTCAGCCTAGAACCCACAAAATTCTTCAACATTTGAAACCTTTATGGGCAAAGGGAAAACTGGACTGCTCTCTTCCTCCAATGACTCCCCCTAGGACCAGCAGAAAGTTAATTATGATGATGATTATTATTATAATTATTAAGTGCCATCAAGTCTTTGTCATCTCCAGGTGACCCCATGAATAGTGTTTTTTCAAAATGATTTGTCTTCTGTTTAAAGTGGTTCTAAAGGCAGAAGGTTTTTTTTTTGTTTTTGTTTTTTATCTTAATGCATTCTATGCATTAAGATAAAAAACCTTCTGTGTGCAGCAGCCCCCCTAATACTTACCTGAGCCCCTCTAGATCCAGCGATGTTGCACAAGAAAACCAAACAATAATTGCGCTATTACAGAAAATTATGTAAATAAAAGCTGCTGGCATGTAACAAGGTGGTGGACAATGTACGAAAAAATAAGATAAAAAACATGCAGCGCTCAAAAGGTGCATATAAATTAACAATTTATATCTGTGAGGAAGTGCTAAAAAGAAAAACTATACCCATGAAATAAGGTGACAGGTAAAAATCAAATGTGTAACCATATTATGAAAAAAGTCCATAAGTGTATAGTGAATCATCTGTTAGTCCCAAACGCACATGGGGGTTCCTGGGCTTGGATGGTGTCGTGCCTCCACGTAAAGTGGGGACTGGGGAGGACTCTGTATAAGGAGACACTCTGCACATGGGTCTTCTAATTTCACAGTGGAAACTTATTGAAGTGCACTGTTTAGTAGGGATGAGCTTCGAGTTCGAGTCGAACTCATGTTCGACTCGAACATTGGCTGTTCGCAAGTTCACCGAACAGCGAACAATTTGGGGTGTTCGCGGCAAATTCGAATGCCGCGGAACACCCTTTAAAAGTCTATAGGAGAAATCAAAAGTGCTAATTTTAAAGGCTAATATGCAAGTTATTGTCATAAAAAGTGTTTGGGGACCTGGGTCCTGCCCCAGGGGACATGGATCAATGCAAAAAAAAGTTTTAAAAACGGCCGTTTTTTCAGGAGCAGTGATTTTAATAATGCTTAAAGTCAATCAATAAAAGTGTAATATCCCTTTAAATTTCGTACCTGGGGGGTGTCTATAGTGTGCCTGTAAAGGGGCGCATGTTTTCTGTGTTTAGAACAGTCTGACAGCAAAATGACATTTTGAAGGAAAAAACTCATTTAAAACTACCCGCGGCTATTGCATTGCCGACAATACACATAGAAGTTCATTGATAAAAACGGCATGGGAATTCCCCAAAGGGGAACCCCGAACCAAAATTAAAAAAAAAAAAATGACGTGGGAGTCCCCCTAAATTCCATACCAGGCCCTTCAGGTCTGGTATGGATATTAAGGGGAACCCCGGCCAAAATTAAAAAAAAAAAATGACGTGGGGTTCCCCCTAAATTCCATACCAGACCCTTCAGGTCTGGTATGGATTTTAAGGGGAACCCCGCGCCAAAAAAAAAAAAAAAAAAACGGCGTGGGGTCCCCCCAAAAATCCAGACCAGACCCTTATCCGAGCACGCAACCTGGCAGGCCGCAGGAAAAGAGGGGGGACGAGAGTGCGGCCCCCCCTCCCTCCTGAACCGTACCAGGCCACATGCCCTCAACATTGGGAGGGTGCTTTGGGGTAGCCCCCCAAAACACCTTGTCCCCATGTTGATGAGGACAAGGGCCTCATCCCCACAACCCTGGCCGGTGGTTGTGGGGGTCTGCGGGCGGGGGGCTTATCGGAATCTGGAAGCCCCCTTTAACAAGGTGACCCCCAGATCCCGGCCCCCCCCCTGTGTGAAATGGTAAGGGATGTACCCCTACCATTTCACGAAAAAAGTGTCAAAAATGTTAAAAATGACAAGAGACAGTTTTTGACAATTCCTTTATTTAAATGCTTCTTCTTTCTTCTATCTTCCTTCATCTTCTGGTTCTTCTGGTTCTTCTGGCTCTTCTGGTTCTTCTTCCGGCGTTCTCGTCCAGCATCTCATCCGCGGCGTCTTCTATCTTCTTCTCCTCGGGCCGCTCCACACCCATGGCATAGGGGGGAGGCTCCCGCTCTTCTCTTCTTCTTTTCTTCTCTTCTTCTCTTCTTCATTTTCTTCTCCGGGCCACTCCGCAATCCATGCTGGCATGGAGGGAGGCTCCCGCTGTGTGACGGCGCTCCTCGTCTGACAGTTCTTAAATAACGGGGGGGCGGGGCCACCCGGTGACCCCGCCCCCCTCTGACGCACGGTGACTTGACGGGACTTCCCTGTGACGTCACGGGGAATGCCACAGGGAAGTCCCGTCAAATCACCGTGCGTCAGAGGGGGGCGGGGTCACCGGGTGGCCCCGCCCCCCGTTATTTAAGAACTGTCAGACGAGGAGCGCCGTCACACAGCGGGAGCCTCCCTCCATGCCAGCATGGATTGCGGAGCGGCCCGGAGAAGAAAATGAAGAAGAGAAGAAGAGAAGAAAAGAAGAAGAGAAGAGCGGGAGCCTCCCCCCATGCCATGGGTGCGGAGCGGCCCGAGGAGAAGAAGACAGAAGACGCCGCGGAGGAGATGCTGGACGAGAACGCCGGAGGAAGAACCAGAAGAGCCAGAAGAACCAGAAGATGAAGGAAGATAGAAGAAAGAAGAAGCATTTAAATAAAGGAATTGTCAAAAACTGTCTCTTGTCATTTTTAACATTTTTGACACTTTTTTCGTGAAATGGTAGAGGTACTTATGTACCCCCTTACCATTTCACACAGGGGGGGGGCCGGGATCTGGGGGTCACCTTGTTAAAGGGGGCTTCCAGATTCCGATAAGCCCCCCGCCCGCAGACCCCCACAACCACCGGCCAGGGTTGTGGGGATGAGGCCCTTGTCCTCATCAACATGGGGACAAGGTGTTTTGGGGGGCTACCCCAAAGCACCCTCCCAATGTTGAGGGCATGTGGCCTGGTACGGTTCAGGAGGGAGGGGGGGCCGCACTCTCGTCCCCCCCTCTTTTCCTGCGGCCTGCCAGGTTGCGTGCTCGGATAAGGGTCTGGTATGGATTTTTGGGGGGACCCCACGCCGTTTTTTTTTTTTTTTTTTGGCGCGGGGTTCCCCTTAAAATCCATACCAGACCTGAAGGGTCTGGTATGGAATTTAGGGGGAACCCCACGTCATTTTTTTTTTTTAATTTTGGCCGGGGTTCCCCTTAATATCCATACCAGACCTGAAGGGCCTGGTATGGAATTTAGGAGGACTCCCACGTCATTTTTTTTTTAAAATTTTGGTTCGGGGTTCCCCTTTGGGGAATTCCCATGCCGTTTTTATCAATGAACTTCTATGTGTATTGTCGGCAATGCAATAGCCGCGGGTAGTTTTAAATGAGTTTTTTCCTTCAAAATGTCATTTTGCTGTCAGACTGTTCTAAACACAGGAAACATGCGCCCCTTTACAGGCATACTATAGACACCCCCCAGGTACGAAATTTAAAGGGATATTACACTTTTATTGTTTGACTTTAAGCATTATTAAAATCACTGCTCCTGAAAAAACGGCCGTTTTTAAAACTTTTTTTTGCATTGATCCATGTCCCCTGGGGCAGGACCCAGGTCCCCAAACACTTTTTATGACAATAACTTGCATATAAGCCTTTAAAATTAGCACTTTTGATTATTCATGTTCGTGTCCCATAGACTTTAACGGTGTTCGCATGTTCGAACGAACTTTTTTTCTGTTCGCATGTTCTGGTGCGAACCGAACAGGGGGGTGTTCGGCTCATCCCTACTGTTTAGCACTTTTTCAGCTTTTAAATAAAGCTTCTCTTTTTAACTGATTCATGCCCTATGTGGAGGATTTTTTTCTTATCTCCCCTCATGAACGGGACCTTGCTGAGCCCCAACTATTTCCACTTCCAAACCTCTTCCATCTGAGAGAGAGACCCTGAGAGACTGGGAATCCCCATACCATCGCGATTCTGATCCTGGATGCGACTCCCCATCAGGACTCTCTTAGCCGGATACCTTTGGGATTGGTGTATCCCTCAAGCCTGTATGACACTCCACTATATGGTGACTGTGTCCACCTTTTCCGGTAAGGATATTCATTTCTACTGATTACAGTTTCCACTGTGAAATTAGAAGACCCATGTGCAGAGTGTCTCCTTATACAGAGTCCTCCCCAGTCCCCACTTTACGTGGAGGCACGACACCATCCACGCCCAGGAACCCCCATGTGCGTTTGGGACTAACAGATGATTCACTATACACTTATGGACTTTTTTCATAATATGGTTACACATTTGATTTTTACCTGTCACCTTATTTCATGGATGTTGCACAAGAGCCTCACCTGTCCAGGACTCTCATTGGCTGAGACACACAGCAGGTGCCATTGTTTCCCCTCCGCTGCTGTCAATCAAAGTCAATGAGCCAATGAGGAGAGAGAGGGGGCGGGGCTGAACCGCAGATTCATGTCTGCATAGACACATGGAGCTGCGGATCGTCTTGGGTGCCCCCATAGCAAGCTGCTTGCTATGGGGGCATTCAGAAGGAAGGAGGGGCCAGGATTGCTGAAGGGGGACCCGAGAAGAGGAGGATGCTGCTTTGTGTAAAACCACTGTACAGAGAAGCTAAGTATAACATGTTCGTTATTTTTAAATGAAAAAAAAAAAAACAAGACTTTAGTATCACTTTAAGTAGGCATGGGAAAATCATCTCAAGTTCATTCAAAAAATCATGCTTAACCACTTGCTCACTGGGCACTTAAACCCCCTTCCTAACCAGACCAATTTTTAGCTTTCAGTGCTTTCACATTTTTAAATGACAATTACTCAGTCAACATTGTACCCATATGAAATTTTTGTCCTTTTTTCACACAAATAGAGCTTTCGTTTGGTGGTATTTGATCACCTCTGGGTTTTTTGCGCTATAAATGAAAAAAGACCGAAAATTTTGTAAAATAAAGCTTTTTTTTATTCGTTTCTGTTTTAAAAATTTGCTAAATTTGAAATTTTTCTTTATAAATTTTGGCCAAAATTTATACTGCTACATATCTTTGGTAAAAATAACCCAAATCAGTGTAAATTATTTGGTCTTTGTGAAAGTTATAGGGTCTACAAGCTATGGTGTCAATCATTGAAAATTGACACACCTGATCATACCTTGCGGCCTATCTCATTTCTTGAGACCCTAACAAGCCAGGAAAGTACAAATACCCCCCAAATGACCCCTTTTTAGAAAGTAGTCAGACCAAATTATTTAGTAAGAGGCATGGTGAGTTTTTTTAGGTTATTTTATCCCAGAATTCTTTGCAAAACAAAGATTTTTTTTTCTTTCTTTTTTTCACAAAATTGACATAATCTGGTGCAGTTCTGCATAGAAACCAATCAGCTTGAATTTTTTTTTTTTTGTCAAAGCTTAATTGAACAAGCTAAAGTGAGAATCTGATTGGCTACCATGCACAGCTGCACCAAATTTAGTACACTTCAGTTTTAGTAAATCAACCCCATAGTGTCCAATGTAAAATGTCAAAGTGCAATGGTGTTATAAATCCACAAAAAAAGTGCAGTTGTGCTTTGTGGTGAGTAATCAGAGCGTAAAGGTGAAGGACACATGGTGTGGAAGAGGCATGAGAAGACCATTTTTTTGGTCAAAGCAGAGCTGCACATATAGGCAACTTATAGTAAGGGGCGACTTATAGTTGTAGCTATTATATGGTCATAGACGTCTTTCCCATTCCATAATTTAGTGAGACTGACCTGGGGAGGCAATGTATCAATAGTAGAGAGTATAGAGAGTGTAGAAATAAGATGTTCCATAATTGTTGCCCCAGGTCACATAACTTCAAAAACAGTTAGAGGTCTATGTATAAGGGCCTCTCCTACATATGGTCAGGTAATAGTTTCTAAGGTGAAAATAAGTCCTCCATTGACCTGGGGACTTTTATGCATTTATCATGAGCAATATATAAGGTTGTATAGCGTTTGATGATAAAGCTGTGCTGATTGGGGAAATAATTAAGGAGAACCATCTGAGTAGCTTTGATGAAGAGAGTCCAGGAGGAAACTCAGGAATGCCCAGGATAGGGGTCATAGGATGGATGTGATTTGAGATTTATAGCTCCCTAACCAAAGAGTCCCACATTTTTAGGAAGGAAGATATGCAGAAGGGTAGAGAAATATGGTGTGGATGGAGATATTCATGGTAAAGAAGTTGGAGGAATAGGTGATATCGATTCAAGCCAAACCCATTGTTATTACATTATTACGGGGTATTATACACAGGTCCATTAAAGTTACATTGTTGAGGAGAGTTTGTGGTGGTCCCCAGGTTGATGAATTGTACCAGTACCTTTCCCTTGTGAACCTCAAACAAGGTGCACACAACCAGCCATTTCCTGGGCACCACTGGGTCTTTGCATGGTTCTATCATCACTATGATCCTTTGAAGTCTCTTGTGGACGTCTATGGGGAGGGACCAGACTACCTCTTGGAGGGGTGCTATTAGTTGCTTCTGTTCAGGGGTGTATGAACAACCCCAACTTGCTTGGGCTACTTCCTGACCGCTCTCTGAGCTTCACAAGCTTGGATGATGTTGAGTCATACCGCTCATAGACCACAACACTGTGCCCACTGTCCGGAACATTCACACTTGGCCAGCAAACAGGGCAAGTCCAAGTTCTTTAACACAGTCATAGTCTGGATCTTTACCCAAGTGATGCCTTCCACCACAATGGGCAAGTTATTGGCTGCCTTAAGGGATAGCCAGGAGGGGTTCAGTTGGTCTCACGTCCCGAACCGATGGATATTGAAGTCATAAGCCATATGACTGTGACTTCCGACCTGGTGTAGATTAGGTATGGGACCTCCAATCCATGGACAATGGCAGACACCACTGGGCTTTATGGAAACCATGGTCTGTGGTTGGCTGGGACCTTGTGTGGCATGTCCCGGGGGCCATTAGTTTAACAGCAGCCTGTGTCAGGCCTGCCACAGTTTTTGCTCACATGCCCATAATAACCACACTGCTAGGACTTACGGTCTAGCTAAATCCCGTTATGGACTCTGTTGCTTCAGGGAGACCACTTCCAATATGAGTTCCCTTAAGACTAAAAGATATGCCAGACAGAGGTGAACTGGCCAAGGCCTCTTCCAGCACGCTGTGGGATCACTCGTACATGCTCACTCCTTTATATATGGACCTGTATATAATACCCCATAATAATGTAATAACAATGGGTTTGGCTTGAATCTATATTATCTCCTATTCCTCCAACTTCTTTACCATGAATCTCCCCATCCACACCATATTTCTCTACCCTTCGTCATACCTTCCTTCCTAAAAATGTGGAACTCTTTGGTTAAGGAAGCTATACATCTCAAATCACATACATCCTATGAACCCTATCCTGGGCATTCCTGAGTTTCCTCCTGGACTCTGTTCACATAAGCTATTCAGATGGTTCTCCTTAATTATCTCCCAAATCTGCACAGCTTTATAATCAAACTCTATACAACCTTATACATTGCTCATGGAAAATGCATAAAAGTCCCCAGGTCAATGGAGGACTTATTTTCACCTTAGGAACCTTATTACGTGACCATACGTAGGAGAGGCCCTTCTACATAGACCTCTCACTGTTTTTGAAGCTATGTGCTCTGGGGCAACAATTATGGAACATCTTATTTCTACACTCTCTATACTCTCTACTACTGATACATTGCCTCCCCAGGTCAGCCTCACTACATTATGTAATGGGAAAGAAGTCTATGACCATATAATAGCTACAACTAAAAGTCGCCCCTTACTATAAGTTGCCTATATGTGCAGGTCTGCTTTGACCAAAAAAATGGTCTTCTCAGTGCCTCTTCCACACCATGTGTCCTCCACCTTTACACACTGATTACTCACCACTAGGAATGAGCTTCGAGTTCGAGTCGAACTCATGTTCGACTCGAACATCGGCTGTTCGCCAGTTCACCAAACAGCGAACAATTTGGGGTGTTCACGACAAATTTGAAAGCCACTGAACATCCTTTAAAAGTCTATGGGAGAAATCAAAAGTTCTAATTTTAAAGGCTTATATGCATGGTATTGTCATAAAAAGTGTTTGGGGACCTGGGTCCTGCCCCAGGGGACATGTATTAATGCAAAAAGAATTTTTAAAAACAGCAGTTTTTTCGGGAGCAGTGATTTTAATAATGCTTAAAGTGAAACAATAAAAGTGTAATATTCCTTTAAATATCATACTTGGGGGGGTGTCTATAGTATGCCTGTAAAGGGGCACATGTTTCCTGTGTTTAGAACAGTCTGACAGCAAAATAATATTTCAAAGGAAAGAATGTCTTTTAAAAGTACTCGCGGCTATAATGAATTGTCGGTCCGACAATACACATTAGAGTTCATTGATAAAAACGGCATGGGATTTTCCCACAGGGGAACCTCGACCCAAAATTTAAAAAAAAAATGGCGTGGGGGTCCCCCTAAATTCCATACCAGGCCCTTCAGGTCTGGTATGGATATTAAGGGGAACCCCGCGCCAAAATTTAAAAAAAAATGGCATAGGGGTCCCCCTCAAAATCCGGGTCTGGTATGGATTTTAAGGGGAACTCTGCTCCAATTTTTTTTTTAAAAATGGCGTGAGGTCCCCCCAAAAATCCATACCAGACCCTTATCCGAGCATGCAACCTGGCAGGCCGCAGGAAAAGAGGGGAGACGAGAGAGCGCCCCCCCCTCCTGAACTGTACCAAGCCACATGCCCTCAACATTGGGAGGGTGCTTTGAGGTAGCCCCCCAAAGCACCTTGTCCCCATGTTGATGGGGAGAAGGGCCTCATCCCCACAACCCTTGCCCGGTGGTTGTGGGGGTCTGCGGGCGGGGGGGCTTATCGGAATCTGGAAGCCCCCTTTAAGGTGGGGACCCCCAGATCCCAACCCCCCTATGTGAATTGGTAATAGGGGAACAAATGTACCCCTACCATTTCACAAAAAAAGTGTCAAAAAGTTTAAAAAACACAAGAGACTGTTTTTGACAAGTCCTTTATTAATTTCTTCTTCTTTCGGCTTCTTCTTCTATATTCTTTCTTCTGGTGTTCTTTCGGTGTTCTTCTTCTTCCTCCATCTTCTTCTTCATCTTCTTCTTCTTCATCTTCTTCTTCCTCCGCTCTTCTCGTCCTGCATCTTCCTCCAGGGTTCTTCTCCGCTCCGTCCGCACGATCCCCCTCAGTGGGAGTTTTCAGCTGTGTGACGCTTCGCTTCTTCTGCCAATTCTTATATAACGGAGGGCGGGGCAATTCACGGGACTTCCCTAAGGCTTTCCCCATGTTGTCAGAGGGGGGCGGGGTCACCCGGTTATGTGACTCCGCTCCCCCTGAGCCTCAAGGAAAGTTTTTATCAATGAACTTTTATGTGTATTGTCGGACCAACAATTCATTAATAGCCGCGAGTAGTTTTAAATGACTCTTTTACTTTTGAAATGTCATTTTGCTGTCAGACTGTTCTGAACACGGGAAACATGCGCCCCTTTACAGGCATACTATAGACACCACCAGGTATGAAGTTTAAAGGAATATTACACTTTTATTGTTTCACTTTAAGCATTATTAAAATCACTGCTCCCGAAAAAATGTCAGTTTTTAAAAATTCAGGGGGGGTGGGATCTGGGGGTCCCCACGTTAAAGGGGGCTTCCAGATTCCGATAAGCCCCCCACCCACAGACCCCCACAACCACCGGGCAAGGGTTGTGGGGATGAGGCCCTTCTCCCCATCAACATGGGGACAAGGTGCTTTGGGGCTACCTCAAAGCACCCTCTCAATGTTGAGGGCATGTGGCTTGGTACGGTTCAGGAGGGGGGGCGCTCTCTCGTCCCCCCTCTTTTCCTGCAGCCTGCCAGGTTGCATGCTCGGATAAGGGTCTGGAATGAATTTTTGGGGGGACCCCATGCCATTTTTAAAAAAAAATTTGGAGCAGAGTTCCCCTTAAAATCCATATACAGAGGTTAAGTACAGCGCTGCGCTAAAAATGACAAACAGCAGCCAACACACCCGTAGACTCAGGATCAAACTAACAAAAAAAATTCAAAAGTGTGGCGCTAAAATTTACGGAAAAAATGAATATATAATATTTTAAATAAAAATACAGTGACTACAAAGCAGGTATTTCGGTATGAGCCAAAAAATATTGCGTGAATATATAAATTAGTGAATGAAAAGGTAACACTCAATATACATGTATTGAACCAAGTGTAAAAAAACAAGTGTTAAATGTAAAGTCCAAATAAGTGAACAAACACAAGCAAAAAGTCTGTGACAATGGTGAAAAAAATGATGATGGTAAACAGGTATCTCCTGAGCATGCAGGGGGATGGTTCCGAGCCGGCAAAATCACTGCTCCCGAAAAAACGGACGTTTTTAAAAATTCTTTTTGCATTGATACATGTCCCCTGGGGCAGGACCCAGATCCCTGAACACTTTTTATGACAATACCATGCATATAAGCCTTTAAAATTAGCACTTTTGATTTCTCCCATAGACTTTTAAAGGGTGTTCCGCGGCTTTCAAATTTGCCGCGAACACCCCAAATTTTTCTCTGTTCGGCGAACTGGTGAACAGCCGATGTTTGACTCAAACTTGAAGCTCATCCCTACTAACCGGGAGGTAGGTAATTGGTAAACACTTTGATCCCTTTATAAATATAGGCACCACATTGGCCTACACCAATCCAGTGCTACCATGCCAGTCATTAAACAGTCTCAACAAATTAGAAACAATGACTTAGATATAACAGAGCTCAGCACTTTGAGCACCCTTGGGTGTAAGCCACCTGATCTAGGTGCTTCAGTCACTTTTTTTTGTTTTTTTGTGATTCTGGACCATACCAATTTTGAGCCCTTGTGGATCATTTTGGGCTATGTCAATGTTATCCCCAATAAAGCGGAACTTCACCCAAAAGGGAAAGCTCCACTTGCTTGCTTCCTCCCCTCCCTCTGCTGCCACATTTGGCACCTTTCGGGGGGGAGGGGGGAGGGGGAGCGGGTACCTGTTTTTGACAGGACTCTTTTATGTAGTCCAATCTGTTTTGGACTACGACACCACCACCCTTATCAGCAGATCTGCTGATAAGGTTGTGATTCTGAGTAAAACCCCTGAGAGCAGTGTGTTCAGAAGGGGTAGGAATAGAAGAAGAGGCAGAAACTTTGGGGGTATGTTGGCATAATCTAAGAATATCCTTATACACTGCCTTTCAAATACCAACACCTATACCATTTTTCCTCAAGATCCGCTCCTAAAATGTATCACTGAAGGACACAAAATTATAGATAGAGCCTCTTCCGAAGGTCTCCTTGAAAACTCTGAAGCTAAGTTTTTCAAACAATTTTTATCATAGGCCATATTTTTACCATCTCCCAAAAATCCACAAAGACCCCTTACATCCACCTGGGAGACCGATATTTGCGTCCATGGAGAGTGTTACTAGCTATTATTCCATCTATATTGACTATTTCTTCATAGGATGGAAGGCCCAAAACCTTCCATCCTATGTTAAAGATGGCATACATCTGTTACAGATGCTCCGCAACTATTCTTGGGAGCCATCATATCTGTGGCTTTCCCTAGACTTAGCCTCTTTATACACTTCCATACCACATGATGTTGGCCTTCGTGCTGTCCAACATGTCCTCAGTGAGGATCAATTAATTAATCCCCGCCAAACTGCATTTATTTTGGAAGTTACAACAATGTCCCAAAGAGCCAATATTCTCACCTTTAACACAACTGCACCAGGGATGCAGACTATGAGACCCGTGGGTTATTATTAAGGCAAAAGTTCTTGGAGAAGGGTTATCCTTCAACCATTGTAGAAGAGGCCTTTGCATTTTATAAACAGAATGAAGCTTCAGTTGATAGAAAGGTCAAAACAGGTCCGAGAGCACAACACATCAGATTTACCACCAATTTCCACTCCCAATTCAGAAACATGGAGCGTATCTTCATCAAACATTGGTCCATCCTGCAAGAGGACCCCCATCTTACATCTACTATCACAGATTGACAACTCATTTCATACAGACGGGCTAAAAAAATAAAAACACAGTTTGCGCCCAGTATATTAAATCTATTTACACGATAGGCAGCGCTCCATTAAAGTTTTTTTAACATTAGAGGCATGTATCATTGTGTCTTCTGTGCCAACATGTTCGTCATAAACAAAAAGAGTTCTCTTCTAAGGGTAAAACTTATATTATATCTGATTTTTACACATGTTCTTCAGAATTTCTGGTTTATTGCATGTTATGTCCCTGTGACCTCCTTTACATGGGTCGTACCATCCGGACCCTACGTGAAAGATTTGGCGAATGCAGGCGGTTAGTAGATGCAGGGTGTGATTCCTTTTTCTTTTAATATCCAAGATGTATTTATAGTTTATATATTTTACTGTTTATAAGTGCCCAAATTAGTCTATTTCCAGCTTTTGTCAGCCCATTTCACCGAGATCGGTGGGTTAAGTTATTCCACACCCACCATTCTTGGAATTACAATAATACTACCAGTAAGATGGCCGAACCTGATGCCTAAGGAAGGAGCATGCATGCTCCGAACGCGTGCACCACCCCGCTCCACCTGACATCCGGTAGTAATGTCAGAAGCTTCCCCCTGTGTACACCTATGGACCAGGAAGTTCTGGGAGCCACCAGCACAGCCGCGACCTGATGGACACCCTTACGTTCTACAGCATGTCCTCCATAACAGAGCGGATGAACCCTGTATTGTGCCCACACAATGCTGACCTTCTCAATTTAACCCTGTGAGTGTGTATATTCTTTGTTGCCATTAAATTATTTTAAATACTGCACTCAGATGGAGCTGCTCTCTCTCCTTGGCTTTTGTATCTGCAGAGTTTTCTTCTAGCTCCTCTTGAGCCTGCAGCCGTCTACAGCCCGCAGTTTATCACAAAGACTGTGTCAGAAACCATGAATCAGACCAAGACAGAAGTGCAGTAAAAATCACACTAGTTTAATGATAATAATAGTAAAAGGTAAACAGCAAACATAGCCAAAACATAGCCAGAGTTTGGTAACCGGAACGGATAGTCAGACAAGCCAGGACGTCAGGGAGCCAGGGGTCAGCATACTTCAGGACAAGCCAGGAAATCAGGATACGTCTTTGTGGAGGCTCTCTAGGGAAAAAAAATATGAGGATATCGTCGAGATAAACCACCACACATAGCTGCAACAAATCTCGGAGGACATCATTGATAAATTCCTGGAAAACTGCCGGGGCATTGCAAAGGCCAAATGGCATTACGAGGTACTTATAATGGCCTGTTCTGGTATTAAAACACAGTTTTCCATTCGTCGCCCTCCTTAATCCTCACGAGATTGTATGCCCCTCTTAAATCAGGCTTCATAAAACCGTTGCTCCCTTGAGGCAGTCAAATAACTCCGTAATCAAGGGAATTGGATAAACATTCTTGATCGTGAAATGATTGAGACCCCTATAATCAATACAAGGTCTCATTTCACCACTCTTCTTCACAAAGAAGAAACCAGCACCAGCAGGAGACGAGGATGAGAAAGTGTGTCTGCAACATACCCCTCCATGGCCTTATCCTCAGAGACCGACAAAGGTAAACCCGGCCACGAAGGGGTATGGCACCAGATTGAAGGTCAATTGCGCAATCATATGGCCGGTGTGGAGGCAAACTACCGGCTTGACCTTTGTCAAAAACATTGCTAAAATCATGGTACTCCTCCGACAGGGAGGAGAGTGAAGAGGTGCACAGGACCTTAGCCATCTTCTAAAAACATGTCTTGTGCATTGTGGTGACCAGGAAAGAACCTCAGCAGGAAGCCAATCAAAAGAGGGGTTGTGCCTCTGTAATCATGGATAACTAATAACCACTGGAAACTTAGGTGAGGAAATGACTTGGAATTGAATTATCTCATGGTGAAGAGCCCCTATGGCCATGGACAACGGAACAGTCTCATGGGTCACGTGGGCAGGCTGTAGAGGTCTCCCATCAAGAGTAGGGATGAGCTTCGTGTTCGAGTCGAACCCATGTTCGACTCGAACATCGTCTGTTCGCCCGTTCGCCGAATTGCGAACGATATGGGCCGTTCGCGCTAAATTCGTGTGGCGCGTCACGGCCCATAATTCACTGCGGCATCGCAGTGCATTGCTGGCTGATGATTGGCCAAGCATGCACTATGACCCGCATGCTTGGCCAATCACAGCGCCGTCAGTAGAGAGAGCTGTAATTGGCCAAAGCCAGGGTGGCTTTGGCCAATTATGGCTCAGGGGATTTAGTACACACCCCACACTATATAAGGCCGCCTGCACGGCGGCCCTGTGTAGTGTGTGTTCCGGTGTGCTGAGAGATAGAGAGAGAGAGAGACAGTGTCATTTGATTTGAGTTAGATAGATTAGGCAGAACAGTCAGTCAGTTAGCTGCACTTACAGTGTATTGTGTATATATATGCATCCCAGGTGTTGCATATATATATATACACTGTATTCAGTTTAGCTAGATCCGTTCCTGTTATCTTCTATCTAGACTATTTACATTTAATGCAGTGCGTCCTGCTCACAGTGTTCAGCTAGATCCGTTCCTGCTATTTACATTTAGTGCAGTGCGTCCTGCTCACAGTGTTCAGCTAGATCCGTTCCTGTTATCTTCTAGACTATTTACATTTAGTGCAGTGCGTCCTGCTCACAGTGTTCAGCTAGATCCGTTCCTGCAATTTACATTTAGTGCAGTGCGTCCTGCTCACAGTGTTCAGCTAGATCCGTTCCTGCTATTTACATTTAGTGCAGTGCGTCCTGCTCACAGTGTTCAGCTAGATCCGTTCCTGCTATTTACATTTAGTGCAGTGCGTCCTGCTCACAGTGTTCAGCTAGATCCGTTCCTGTTATTTACATTTAGTGCAGTGTGTCCTGCTCACAGTGTTCAGCTAGATCCGTTCCTGCTATTTACATTTAGTGCAGTGCGTCCTGCTCACAGTGTTCAGCTAGATCCGTTCCTGCTATTTACATTTAGTGCAGTGCGTCCTGCTCACAGTGTTCAGCTAGATCCGTTCCTGCTATTTACATTTAGTGCAGTGCGTCCTGCTCACTGTGTTCAGCTAGATCCGTTCCTGTTATCTTCTAGACTATTTACATTTAGTGCAGTGCGTCCTGCTCACAGTGTTCAGCTAGATCCGTTCCTGTTATTTACATTTAGTGCAGTGCGTCCTGCTCACAGTGTTCAGCTAGATCCGTTCCTACAATTTACATTTAGTGCAGTGCGTCCTGCTCACAGTGTTCAGCTAGAGCCGTTCCTGCTATTTACATTTAGTGCAGTGCGTCCTGCTCACAGTGTTCAGCTAGATCCGTTCCTGTTATCTTCTAGACTATTTACATTTAGTGCAGTGCGTCCTGCTCACAGTGTTCAGCTAGATCCGTTCCTGTTATCTTCTAGACTATTTACATTTAGTGCAGTGCGTCCTGCTCACAGTGTTCAGCTAGATCCGTTCCTGTTATCTTCTAGACTATTTACATTTAGTGCAGTGCGTCCTGCTCACAGTGTTCAGCTAGATCCGTTCCTGTTATCTTCCTACTGACAGGCAGGCTTGTCTGGTTACAGTATATAAAGCTACCTAATCTGTGACATGCCCACCAGGTGGAACTCAACGTTGGCCATGCTGCAGCGGCTGCACACGCAGCAGAGGGCCATCAATGAGTACCTGTGCGACTATGGCACCAGGACAGGGTCAGGGGAGCTTGGTTTTTTTTCCCCACGCCAGTGGCCCATGATCAGGGATGCATGCACTGTCCTGTCACCATTCGAGGAGGCCACGAGGATGGTGAGCAGTGACAGTGCATGCATCAGTGACACTGTCCCCCTTGTCCACCTGTTGGAGCACACGCTGCGTGGAATAATGGACAGGGCACTTGAGGCAGAACAGAGGCAGGAAGAGGAGGACTTCCTTAGCTCTCAAGGCCCCCTTTATCCAGACAGTGTTCCTGCGTGCCCGCCGATCACACAGGAAGAGGACGAGGAGGAAGAGGAGGAGGAGGAGGAGGAAGATTGTGTCAGTATGGAGGTGGAGCCTGGCACTCAGCATCAGCAGCAGTCTTTAAGGGATCAGTCCCAAGAAACACATGGACTTGTACGTGGCTGGGAGGAGGTGGCTGCGGACCATGTCGTTCTTAGTGACCCAGAGGACTCCGGACCGAATGCCTCAGCAAACCTACGCTGCATGGCCTCCCTGATCCTGCAAAGCCTGCGTAAGGATCCTCGTATTCGTGGTATCAAGGAGAAGGACCAATACTGGCTGGCAACCCTCCTTGATCCACGTTACAAGGGTAAGGTTGCGGACTTTATCTTGCCATCGCAGAGGGAGCAGAGGATGAAACATCTTCGGGAGGCCTTGCAGAAAGGTCTGTGCAACGCGTTCCCAGAGACTTGGAGGTTACAAACTCCTGTTTCTGGACAACGTGTTGCTGAGGCTTCGGTCAGTCAAAGAAGGAGCGGTGGAGAAGGTGGCCGTCTGACCGATGCGTTCAGACAATTTTTTGGTCCGCAGCCCCAAGGTATGATCGGTTCCAGCAACCATCGCCAGCGTCTGTTTTACATGGTGCAGGAATACCTAGGGGCAAGATCAGACTTGGACACCTTTCCCACCGAAAATCCTCTGGGTTACTGGGTCTTGAGGATGGATCACTGGCCAGAGCTTGCACAGTATGCAATTGAGCTACTGGCCTGTCCTGCATCCAGCGTTCTTTCGGAACGCACATTCAGTGCTGCTGGAGGCGTGGTAACCGATCACAGGGTGCGTCTGTCCACCGACTCGGTCGATCGGCTGACCTTCATAAAAATGAATGAGTCTTGGATCACCACCAGCTACCAAGCACCTGATGCTGATGTAACCGAATAATTTTTTTTTAAATCTCAGATCCCTTCAAAGACTGCCTATGCTGATGCTGAGTGACTATCCCTGAGTAATTATCCTCTTCCTCCTCAATCATCACGCTGATAGCTTGTAAGAACATTTTTGGTTCTGGGCGCCACCACCAGTGCCTAAGGCACAATTTTTCAGCCCCTGTTTAACAGGGGCGTGTAATTACAATTTTTGATGTAATACTTTGCAGCAGGGCTCGTTCCTGCATTCCAACTAGAGTGTCTGTGAGGGGTTGCAGTGTTGTGGCACCAGCACCAGTGCCTAAGGCCCAATTTTTCTGCCCCTGTCTAACAGGGGCGTGTAATTACAATTTTTGATGCAATACTTTGCAGCAGGGCTCGTTCCTGCGTTCCAACTAGAGTGTCTGTGAGGGGTTGCAGTGTTGTGGCACCAGCACCAGTGCCTAAGGCCCAATTTTTCTACCCCTGTCTAACAGGGGCGTGTAATTACAATTTTTGATGCAATACTTTGCAGCAGGGCTCGTTCCTGCGTTCCAACTAGAGTGTCTGTGAGGGGTTGCAGTGTTGTGGCACCAGAACCAGTGCCTAAGGCCCAATTTTTCTGCCCCTGTCTAACAGGGGCGTGTAATTACAATTTTTGAAGCAATACTTTGCAGCAGGGCTCGTTCCTGCGTTCCAACTAGAGTGTCTGTGAGGGGTTGCAGTGTTGTGGCACCAGCACCAGTGCCTAAGGCCTAATTTTTCAGCTCCTGTTCAACAGGGGCATGTAATTACAATTCTTGATCTAATATTTCACAGCAGGGCCCTGTGAGGGCTTACAGTGTTGTGGCCACAGCAACACCTAAGGCCCAAATTTCTGCTGAGTATATAGGGCAGGACCCTACTTTCAAACATCTAACTTACAAACGACTCCTACTTGCAAACGGAAGGAGACAACAGGAAGTGAGATGAAATCTACCCCTAGGAAGGGAAATTCTCTCCTGTAAGAGTTAATATGGGAAAACAATTTCTCCTTTCCACTTATGCTTTCCAATCCTTGTTCCACAAAAAAACCCAAATTTTCAAAAAACATTTTTCATTGGGACAAAAAAGTGAGGTGAAATCTTCTGAAGAGGAGGAAAGACAGCAAAACAAATGTCACAGGGGTGATAACCCTTCCCTATGTTTTCCAAAAAGCTTAGAAAAGATTTTTTGGCTGGAGCTAAACACGTTAAAAATGTTCAAAATTACAAACAGATTCTACTTAACAACAAACCTACAGTCCCTGTCTTGTTTGCACCGCCTGTATACTGCTGTTCAGAGTATATAGGGCCTGGTGGCCCCACACCTTTCCTTATTTTAATTTGGGTGCGGGGTTCCCCTTAATATCCATACAAGACCCAAAGGGCCTGGTAATGGACTGGGGGGTACCCATGCCGTTTGTCTCACTGATTTTCATCCATATTGCCATGACCCGACATGACATTAAACCCGCAAGCAGTTTTAAATGAGATTTTTTCCTTTAAAAATGACATTTGGTGCAGGGACTGTTCTAAACATGGGAAACACGCGTCACTTTACAGGCATACTATAGACACCCCCCAGGTACGATATTTAAAGGAATATTTCACTTTTTTTTTTTTACTTTAAGCATCATTAAAATCACTGCTCCCGAAAAAACGGCCGTTTTTAAAAGTTTTTTTTGCATTGATACATGTCCCCTGGGGTAGGACCCGGGTCCCCAAACCCTTTTTAGGACAATACCATGCAAATTAGCCTTTAAAATGAGCACTTTTGATTTCGAACGTTCGAGTCCCATAGACGTCAATGGGGTTCTAACGTTCGTGCGAACTTTCGGTCCGTTCACGGGTTCTGGTGCGAACCGAACCGGGGGGTGTTCGGCTCATCCCTAATCAAGAGTATCAATGGCACGTGGAGTGGCACGAAGCTGCAGGGGAATCGAGTGCTTAGATACAAAAGGAGCATCAATAAACAGGCCTGCACCCCCAGAGTCGATTAGAGCCTGTATCTCAATGGACGACTCAGACCAAGAAAGGATAACCGGGACCAGGGGCTTATCCTTCTGGAAAACTGGGGACGAAACAACGCCCCCTAAGGTCTGTCCATGACAGGACCACAAAGTTCGGGCGTTCCCAGGACCGGTAGGACAAGACTTCAAAAAATGACTAGCCTGACCACAATAAAAACACAATCTCTCCCTCTTCCTAAAGGTTCTTTCATCCACAGAGACACATGTGAAGCTTAGGTGCATGGGTTCAACCTCTCTGACCGACTCGGTAGCAGGAGGAATGGCAGGTGAGGGAGGCAAGGGTGGTACTGCAAAGCTCGGAGACAAATGTACAGGAGGCTTCTGCAAGCGCTCCTTAAAAGAAAGTCTTTCTCTGAGTCTGGAGTCTATGAGGATAGTAAAACATGATCAACTTCACCAACTCAGTGGATATATCTTGGGCTGCCATCTCATCTTTGATGGGATGCTGATGACAGCTGATCACATGATGTAAACAGAAGCCAGTAATCGGCAATAAGCTGATTATCGGCTTGTGTAAACGGGACATCAGTCCCATACACAGAGAGCCACTGCTACTAACTAGTGCCCACCAGTGTCACCTACCAGTGTCCACCAATGCCACCTATCAGTGCCCACCAGTGCTGCCAATTAGTGCCCACCAGTGCCTCATCATCAGTGCCACCTATTGAAGGGTGAGAAAGAGTTAACAAGACTTAAACATTCTATAAATTTCTGACAGACAAATATCTTTGTTTTAGTTTCTTGTTTGTCGCAATGACCACAGGATAGATAAGGTCTGGTAAAAACCGGTTGTGAAATTATGTTTTCAGACAAAATTAACCGTCAGCATGACCTATGTATGTCTTGACCCCCCCCCCATTTGTGTTACGTAATTCCTTTTGTTCCAGCTTGTATAAAAACTGAACTCACGCTGGCATTAAATTGAGCATTCTTTAAAACGACTTTCTTGTTTTATGTTGATTTGAATGCTCCCGGGGGCCATGAGAAGTTCCACTGATTGTCCAGACGTCTAAGCAGAATTGAACCTTACAGCGCTGGTGGCAGTGGGTGGAATGCGATGATCATCTGAGGTAAGTGAATCATGTCTGTTTTGTTGATGCTGTTCTTCTTGCCTTGGCTCTGACAATTACCGAATCCTTGTATTGTTAACTGCTGTGCTTTTGGGAAGCACACATGCTTTTGGGAAGCACATGTGCTTTTGGGAAGCACATTAAAGTAATAGTCTTTGGGAGACTGATTTGAAAATAGTAAAAATAGAGACTCCTAAGGGAGGAGCCGGACGGACGATTAGGGGACCTTTACCAACCTTTTGCTTCTCTTTCTATCGCTGTATAGAGTATACAAATATTGTTTAGAGCTTATATTATTGTTGTACATTGCAAGAGGGTCTTGTAAGGTGAGACAATGACCCTCGGTAAGTTTGTATAATTTGTTTGTAACCAAATTAAGAATGGGTAAGGGAGGAAGTAAAGAATACCCCCCACCAGACATGTAAAGACTATGTGGCCAGAATATGTGGAACAGATTATTTTTTGATAAATCTTTTCATAGACGATCTGTCCAAATGGACTGAAAGTATGTGCAGTAGCTCAACCTTCCCGCGCACAGGTGCAAATTACCAATTCCATATGGATATGGTCAGGGGACTCTGTTTAGGGGATAAGAAAGCTTTCCCATGGTACACAGGAGACCCAGAGTGGGACATAAAGTATATGGAGGAGGCAGGAGAAAACTGACTTTGTCACTGGAACTGTACCCTTACATCATTCATTCAGGATAATACCGTCATGCCCGGTAAATCTTTTGGGAAGAGATTTAATAGGAGTCTTAGAAATTGAAATTTTCTTGACTCAAAGAGGGGGAGTAGTCATAGAATCACCACTGTTCTTTCGAACTGAAGTCCCTGCCCCATTTCCACAGGACCACCCCCTCTGGGCTAAAGACAGTCTTGATGTAGAATACATTTCATGTACCTCTTACAAGGCCAGACTAAAACAAGGAGTATCCCCAGTTTACCACAAGCAGTAACATCTTTCCAAAGAAAAGGAGTAAGGTATCAGACCCATTATTGACCAATTCCTGAAACAAGGAATTTCAAGACCCATCATATCGCCTTATAACACCCCCATAAACCCTGTCAAAAATAGTGATGGATCATACAGGTTTGTACAGGATCACCGAGCCATAAATAACCTTGCGATAGCAATCGCCCCTATTGTACCTGATGTGCCATCTCTCATTGCCTCCATATCTGCCTCAGCAGTGTGTTTTTCAGTAACTGATTTAAGTAATATTTTTTTCTCCGTCCCTGTTGACGAAGAGACAGAACTACTACTAGCTTTCTCCTATAGAGGGCACCAGACCAATAGCTCTCCGGGCCACCTTACAGTCCTGGGTTCTATCCTTCTTCAGTACGTCAATGACCTACTGTTGCGTAGTCCCTCCCAGGAAGCCTGTCAGAAAGATTCTGTTTTACTGTAAGAACATCTAGCACAGACAGGTCACAGTGTCTAAAAAAAAGCTGTATTGGTATCAGGAAACTGCTGAGTGTCTTGGTTTTACTCTGTCTCATGGTGAAAGGAGAATCAGTCAAAAGAGAGCTGCGACTCTCGTGGGTCTGCTCCGCCCACATACCAAGGAGGAAGTGTTAACCTTCTTAGGTGTGATTGGTTACTGCCACCAATGGATACCTGATTGCTCCTACTATGACAACTTGCTGAGACAAGCTGCTCTACCTGACAGTCCTGACCTTGTGAAATGGAGTGATGAAATGGTTAATGCTTTTGTGTATCCTAAAACTGCTATGGTAATGGCTCCTGGTTTGGGATTACCTGAATATTGTAAAGTGTTTCATTTGTTTGCAAGGGACAACTGTAAAACCATGGCTGGGGTCCTTGCACAAGAGCATGGAGGAAAGCTGAGACCTGTAGCCTTTTTTTCTGGAGTAGTCCCAGTTCCGGTACAAGGCCAGTTTGAGGGCCTTGGCCTCCTGTGCCATGGCTGTAGAAATGGCTACATCATTTACACTATGCCACCCTACGGAAATACACACCACACACCAGATTGTGTATCTGCTAAAAAAAAAATTAATACCCAACACATGGCTGCACAACGACTAAGTGGGTATGAAGTCATCCTCATGAGCAACCCCTCCTTGCAGATAAGGTACAGCCTCCCAACGGCAGGTCCTGCCCCTACCTTGAATGCCCTACTTGGGATAAAAGGTGAAACAGACGAATTAGACCCCTCACATGATTGTATAGACATTGTACAGCAGGACACATCACTTCAAGCTGATTTACTTTCAAGTCCCATAGAAGGAGCACACATTGTGTTTGTGGATGGGTCTTGCTGATCACACCTATTACGCAGGCTATGCAGTGGTAAAACTACCTGACATACCAATAGAGGCATAACCCATCCCTTATCAATCAGCTCAAGCAGCAGAGCTTATTGCTCTCACTAGAGCGTGTCAGCTTTTTAAAGGACAAGAAGTGAACATTTACACAAATTCCAAATATGCTTTCAGAGACGCACACGACTTTGGAGTAATTTGGCCGAGGCGTGGTTACATTACTGCTGATGGAAAATCTATTTCCCATTCTTTCCTTGTCACCAAGCTTCTTGATGCTATTACACTGCATAGTAAAATAGCAATTATTCACTGTAAAGCACACACACAGTACTGATGACATTTCAAAGGGAAATGCACTGGCCAACACCGCTGCTAAACAAGCTGCTTTGACCATCCCTGCTTTGACGGTCCCTGCTTTTAACCAAATGCCCCCCCCCCTTACACCCCTAACTTTGTTCTGGGAACAGGTTTTGCAGGACCTACAGGCTATGTCTTCACCAGAAGATCTGGTCTATTGGCATAAACAGGGTCTGACAATGAGTCCTGAGACAGAACTCATTGCCAAAGAGGGGAAACCAGGCATACCAAAAGCATGTGCACCTTTATTCATCTCAGAGTACCATGGCATAGGACATAAAGCATTGAAAGCTACAGCTGAAATGTTAAAAGACTTCCACATTCCACATTTAACCATAGTTATACCTACTTAGATATAACAACCCATCCAACCATCCATTTGACCTAGGCTCACAGGCTTTATATGGATTGCATCTGTGATATACAACATCTATCTTGCTCTTGTATCTTAAGTTTGGGTGAGAGTACAACTAGTCAGCGTCCTGGCAATTTTTTATTTCTTTTGTTTTTCTTTCTCCCCTCTGACTTCCTTCAAATTCTTATCCTCGCTGTATCCTACTTTTCATTTTTCCCTTTATCTAATCTTACCTCATTCTTTTACACTCTTGGTGACATGGTCATTTCTGGGATCCAATTCATTTTACACTATTCACCCTCCTTGAACGAAATACCCCTGTTTGAATTTGATATTTGAATGTATACATGTTTACACCTGCTAACCTATATGGATGGGAGTGGGCATTGGAGGATTGGATTGTGCTCCCCACAGACCTAGCGGACTAATTTTTATCAGTGTTCCATACATTTACCATACAGGTAATCATACTTACCCCAAGGTTTCAAACCCATCCCTCCCATTTTCATATCCATTGTGAATAGGACTTTGTTGTATGTTTTCTATAAAGAGTGGATATAAAACATTGAATGGCACTAGGCCAGTAATGATTAAATGTCTTGTAAAACTATAATAATATTTTTTTTTATGACATCATGGTAATGTTAAGCAAGTACCTCATGCATGTTTATATATAATTGCAGTACCATTAAGGGATCCAAGAACCTGATGAAGTGGGCAGCGTGCGAAACGCATTGGCCCACATACTAGATCCCAAAGGCCATGGACTAAATGGGAAAAATAATTAATTACAGCTGCTCCTCTCAAAGTATAGACAGTGATAACTTAAATGATTATAAACAGTGGTAGGGGGCACTAGTAGTAAAGTGCTATAAACGTGATTTGTCGATCGGTCCGTGTTCGGACCGCGGGCCGCCATTTAATGACGGCTGTTCTAGAGTATATTAGACACCAATTCATAAGTTGTATAAAAAAATTACAATTGTATTCAATATCATAAGGGTTAAAAAACATATTAAAAACATATTCACACAGATGGTAGCCATACAGATCTTTGTCTTGTAAACAGTGGTAGGGGGCGCTAGTAGTAAAGTGCTATAAACGTGATTTTAACATATATAAAAAAATGCATGTTCAACTTAATAAACATTGTAAAGTGCACCGTGCTTAGTAAATTAAAAATAAAATAAATTGATATAAAAACACTTGGCATGTATAACCTCCGCTCCACCATGGTAGCCCAAAAAAAAATAGGATACAAAAGGTACCATAGCGTAAAATTGTTTAATATATTGCCATAAAACAAATTACAAATTGGCTGCTTACATTCAGGCGTGCCTTCTCCCAGCACTGAGGATGTTCGCATAAGACACTAGGCAGGAACCATCAGCCACCCAGCCTATGCTCGTGGGTCAGCGTGCGTTCCACTGCCGTAGGACAACAAAACCGAAAGTCCGGGACTCGGAAATGACGTGACCGGAAGGCGCCTCGATGTACGTTTTGTTTTACAATGTCATCAGGAAGCGTTCTAGTCACTAGGCAGATTACATTAAATACCCTTGAAGTAAAATGTGATTGGCGGAGTTCCTAGTCTCCGCCTACCTCATTCCTCAAAGAAACACACAATCCCCATAAAAAAACAGCAGTGAGCGACTAAAACCATGGAATTTTTTTTTTTTTTTTTTCAAATATAATTTTTTTATTGAATTCCAAGAAAGGGCAGGGCCGAGTATTACAACAATAACATGTGAGTCACAGCCTCAATTGCAGTAACTTATCAACCATGGATTTTTAAACAGGAAGGTCAAAATAATTTTGTTAAACCCTATTAACTCTGAATATTACTGATATATGGACAGTGAATATAAAAATTAGAAATAATAATAAAAAAAATTATAAACAATAAAAATATGAATAAGTAAAGACGAAAAAAATATAAATATAAAGATAAAGATAAATATAAAAATAAAATTGAAAATAAAGTGAATTAGATATTGAAAAAAATATATAAACAATAATAGATCACTAATCACTTGTGACTCTGAGTATGTCACCTATATATTAGAATGCCCATGCCCAAAACAATATGTGGGCAGGACCATGAGCAAGTTGCACACAAGAATCAATGAACACATCACTAATATTAAAAATGGGTTTGTTAAACATCGTGTGTCAAAACACTTTAGACAGCATCATAATAGAGACCCCACATTGCTCACCTTCTATGGAATAGATACAATTTCAAAACATTGGAAAGGGACTCATCTTAAAAGGGCAGTATCACAGAATTAAACCAAATGGCTGTATAGGTTGGATACTATGCAGCCTGCTGGTATGAATATAGATCTGGATCTAAACTGTTTTTTAAATAATGAATAAATATCTACTTATGGGGAATTCATGTCCATTACTCTACAGCCAGTTAATGCAATCGGGTTTAGAGAGTGGCATGTTGTATGAATTCTAAAAATCTGATTAACTACAAGTTCATCTAACCACTAGGGTTTTGTACATATAAATTAATTGTTATCATTTAGCAACTAGTCAATTTTAAGCATATTATAAAAGTAATCTATAAGGGTACTGGAAGTCCCATTACATAATAACCACATAAATTCTAGTTCACTACATACATTTCCATTATTAAGATTTTTATCTACTTTTTCTCTTTTATAAATTTTTTCTCTTTTTTTCTTTTTACTTTCATATATTCTAAAAAAAAAAAAAAAATTTGAATTTGTATCTATTATTGTTTGTATATTTTTTTCAATATCTAATTCACTTTATTTTCAATTTTATTTTTATATTTATTTTTATGTTTATTTTTATTTATTTTCATCTTTACTTATTCATATTTTTATTTTTCATTTTTTTATTATTTATTTATTATTATTATTTCTAATTGTAATATTCAATGTCCATAAATCATTAATATTCAGAGTTAATTGGGTTTAAAATTACTGTGACCTCCGGTTTAAAAATCCATGGTTGTAATCACTCACTGCTGGTTTTTTATGGGGATTGTGTGTTTCTTTGATTGATTGAGAAATGAGGTACGCGGAGACTAGGGTATTTATTGTAATCTGCCTAGTGACCAAAACTCTTTCTGATGACGTTGTACAAATGAAACGTACGTCGAGGCACATTCCGGTCACGTCACTTCCGGGTCCAAAACTTCAGGTTTTATCTTCCTTCGGCAGTGGAACGCACGCTGACCCACAGGCATAGGCTGGATGGCTGATGGTTCCTGCCTAGTGTCTTATGCGAACATCCTCAGTGCTGGGAGAAGGCACGCCTGAATGTAAGCAACCAATCTGTAATTTGTTTTATGGCATTTTCTTAAACAATTTTTTATGCTGTGGTACCTTTTGTATCTTATTTTTAATGGGCTACGCAAAGGTTTCCTGTCACATCTCCATTGACATCTAAGCAAGTCTAAAGACCCACAAACCAAGCTTGTCTGACCTTCTTTTTAATTAAAGAGGTCAAATTCTTCTGGTGAGTAGGAAATCATAATCAGACACACCGGGTGCTATCTGCAGAGACTACTGCCTTATGGTGATGGTGTTATGATTCAGCAATTTATCACTGAAGAATCTATGGACTTTTAAAAGGACTGTTTCTATCAATTTATTATATTCACAATTTACTGAGCATGGTGCACTTTACAATGTTTCTTAAGTTGAACATGCATTTTTTTTCATATATGTTAAAATTGTTCACAAATCACGTTTATAGTACTTTACGACTAGCGCCCCCTACCACTGTTTACAAGACAAAGATCTATATGGCTACCATCTGTGTGAATGTGTTTTTAATATATGTTTTTTAACCCTTATGATGAATAAAATTGTAATTTTTTTATATATCATATGAATTAGTTTCTAATATACTCTAGAACAGCCATCATTAAATGGCGACCCACGGTCCAAACACAAACCGAGCAACGCTCCTGTCCAGGCCGTCAGTGTACAGTGCCACATCCCAACTTCACAGTCATGCCATACATATCTTTGCAAGCACCTGGGTCACCTGGATTTGCGTTTATGTTATACAGACACCATTGTGGATCCCCACGTTTACAAGCTTGATTGACTCAGTGGGTGTATACCCATCTGCGTCCAATCTTTCCGGTAAGCTCCCATTTTGAGTGGTGGTGGATCATCTATCAACACTTTTTCTTTTTTATATATTTTCTTCACTTCTTGGTGTTATACACCTTTTTGGACCTTACTTTCTCATGGACTCATTTATCTATAACACCAATTATAAATGTGTCACATAACATTTTGTGCATCACGGACACAATTTTTATGATTTGGAAAGTTTATCATATAACTTCACATACCTGTATATTGATTTACACCATCCATTGTAAGATATGTATTAATGCTATATATTATGTATTTACTTGTTAGCGCTGCACTTTTCTTTATTTAAGTTTGCTCACAGGATTAGATCACTTGTATGTGCTAGCTGCTTACACACATTTGTTCTTGACAGCGCGATATTTCCACATATATTTATTTGCATGGAATTTACGGTGGACCCCCATGCATTTTTTTTTTTTAATTTTGGTTCAGGGTTCCTCTGTGGGGAAATTCCATGCCGTTTTTATCAATGAACTTTTATGTGTATTGCCTGGCCGACAATTAATTATAGCCAGCTCTAGCGATAGTAGTTTTACATGACTTTTTTTCCTTTAGAAATGTCATTTTGCTGTCAGACTGTTCTAAACACGGGAAACATGCGCCCCTTTACAGGCATACCCCAAAGGTACGAAATTTAAAGAACTATTACACTTTTATTGTTTCACTTTAAGCATTATTAAAATCACTGCTCCCGAAAAAACGTCAGTTTTTAAAACTTTTTTTGCATTGATACATGTCCCCTGGGGCAGGACCCAGGTCCCCAAACACTTTTTATGACAATAACTTGCATATAAGCCTTTAAAATTAGCACTTTTGATTTCTCCCATAGACTTTTAAAGGGTGTTCTGCGGCTTTCGAATTTGCCGCGAACACCCCAAATTGTTGGCTCTTCAGCGAACGGGTGAACAGCCAATGTTCGAGTCGAACTCGTGTTCGACCCGAACATAAAGCCCATCCCTAGTCATGAGAATAGACCACTGGCCTGAACTTGCCCAGTATGCAATTGAGCTGCTGGGCTGCCCTGCATCCAGCGTGCTGTTCGAACGGGCTTTGAGTGCTGCCTGAGGTTTTATGACAGATAAAAGAGCGTGTCTGTTCACAGACTCCATTGACTGGCTGATGTTTGTCAAAATGAATAATTCCTGGATTAGCAGCAGCTATTAAGCTCCTGATGCCAATGTCGCTATTTAAATGTTTTTTGGACTGTGTGTGCTGCCTATCTTTATGGGTGTTAATTTTATCTTGAAGTAATTTTTTAGTATAGGTGTAGCACAGCCCCCTATGGGACTGCTTGGATTTACCTGCTCATCTGCACTGCCATGACCTGATGAAAATTCCAACCCACCTGACACTCTGGGTTCAGACATCTTTGCACCACCTTATAGCAATAAGTCAGACAACTCTGTAAGTTTATGTTCTGATAATGTTTACTAGAACAGTTTAAAGAAGATATTGTCACAAAGAGGAGGTAATAGATGTGCTGAGTTTTAGGCAACAGCGCCAACTCAGCAAAGGAATTCCCCCAAATAACACAAGCCAAGTTATTTGCAGGTAAACAGTCTACTATATACATAAGTACAGTGAAGTCCTGCTTGCACCTGACAGGATAAACACAGTTAAATGGTTATACTGACAAATTTTTAAAGGGGAAAACTCAGCCAGCCTATTAACCTTTAACCCTAATGAGAGGTCAGACTTAATGGCAATGGTATAAGGGCCCTTGTAGCAATAATGACAGTAATGTCCCTGTTGCAGATCTGATGGCCTTCTGATGGCAGTAGGAGCGCATTAATTGTATTCAATAAGGTGTAATAGCAAGCAATAAGGTTTCTTGAAATGGTAGAAGCTAAAGGTATCTATGCACAGTGTTCACGATATGTTCAGTAAAGTACTCCCAAAGTAAAGATGTCTGTGCAAAGTGTCCCAGTGAACCCATGAGAAAAGGGCTTTGGCTTCTATTATAGTTCCTCCCTGCAATCTCTCCGATGGTAGCAAAGATCCATGGGATATGTAGTCCAGATACAGAGTCATGTGTAGCAATAGTCAGTCTGAGGAACTACTCATCCCACAATCCCTTTAGCTTGGCTCACAAACATGTTGTCAGTTGATAACACTGGGCACTAGGGGGACATGCAATGCATAGAAATACTGGAGGATCGCTGTACTTTATAATTGTAGACTACATTGATACATTCTCCCCCACTTGAAAGTCTTTGGTCCCTAAAGACAGATCACAACCTGTGGGGTCACTTTACTGTATCATAAAACTGAATACTTATTCATCTGATAAACTAGAAGTTGTAACAGTTAATAACTGACCCAACGAAGGATCTTCTAACAGTAAATTATATACATCCTCAGTTAAAGTCATATTAATTTGTGACAAGCCAATAACAAGTTAGTGGCCCACCCAGTAGTGTCAGGAGGTGGATCAAAGTCATCCTTTACCAAAGGGTTGATAAAGGAGGCAAGTGCTTGACTGGAACATTGAGCAGTAGGTATAAGTTTGTCAGAATTTTCTCCAAGTGCATCATACATTAGTCTCTTTGGAGGGCATATCCTCTGTCTCAACCTGGAGTAGATGTTTTCCAGGGGCTCTGGTGCCTGTTCTGTGCCCCAAAAACTGCATCCAGATTCTGGTTCAAATTCTACTTTCGGCTCTGATTCTGGTTCAGGGACATTTCTCTCTTTGCGAGATTAGTGGAAGGAGTGGGAGCATCTGTTACACTTGGCACTTCACTGGGCTCCACCTTGACCTCCTCATCTCCCTTTGGTGGGAGAGGACCTGATGTTTTGATTTCAGGCAAAGGAAGACATGTCCTCCTCTTAAAGGGTGTCCTTTGACAATCTTCTTCCTCAGTACCAGGGACGATGGAATCATCTTCCGAAGGAGAAACCCACAACCAATCAAGAGTTAATTCTTCATTGTCACTCTCCTCTTCAGGGAGCATGGGTGGGCAAGTTTTCCAAGCCCTAGGCCTCAGTGTCAGGGACTGATAAGTCTCTAAGAAAGGGGGAGAGAGTACTTGAACAGCCTCCGATATGGACATCAAATGATTTCTATGCCAAGTCTTGATAGGGTCAATCTTCCCTTCAGGCCAAATCTGGTACACAGGGAGCCCCGGTAGTCATTTACAGACAATGTAGGGTTGAGAAGGTCATCAATCAGCCAGCTTATGCTTCCCTGGCACTCCTAGATTGCGCAACAACACTCGATCTCCAGGTTGTAAATCTTGAACCCCTCACTCTGAGAACAAAGTTTTTTTTGTTCCTCTGTTCTCTGATTCTAGAGGCCTCCTTGACTTTCTCATAAGCTACTTTTAGATTCTTCTGAACTCTGTCAATGTACCCCCTATAAGAGGCTTGGGAGGTGTGATCTAGTGATGTTCCAAAAGCCAGATCCACAGATAGACAAGCTTCTCTTGCGAACATTAACCTGTAGGGGGGAGTATCCATCAGAATCATTTGCGGTGCTATTATAAGCATGAACTACTGCAGCTATATGATCCCCCAATGCTGTTTCTTCTCTAATGGGAGAGTCCCCAACATGTTCAGCAGGGTACGGTTGAAATGCTCAGGTTGTGGATCTCCTTGAGGATGGTAATGACTAGTCCTGGATTTCTTTATGCTTAAGAGTTCACATAATCTTCTGATCAGTTTTCTCTCAAAGTCCCGACCTTGATCCGAATGCAGGCTATGAGGCAACCCTTAATGAACAAAGAACTTCTCCACTAGAGTCTTTGCCACAGTACTAGCTTGTTGATCCCTGGTGGGAAAAGCTTGAGTGTATCGGGCAAAATGATCTGTCACAATCAGGACATTGCTTCGTCCACTCAGGTCAGGTTCCAGACACAAGAAATCAATGCACACCAACTCCATGGGTCCCTGACCTTGAAGATGGCCCACTGGGGCTGCCCTGCATGGTAAGGTCTTTCTTTGAATGCATCTGATGCAAGAACAACAGTAGCTTTCCACCTCCGTTCTCATGGATGGCCAATAAAATCGATCCCTGACCAGCTTGAAGGTTCTATCTGGGCCTAAGTGACCATGATAATCATGAAGGGCGGTCAACACAGTTAGATGATGTTTCTCAGGGAGGAACAGTTGACTCATACCTTCTGGTTCCTCAGAGGGACCTTTTCGATATATGACCCCATCTTCCAACTTCATTCATTCACACTCTCTATGGATTACTTTGGCCCCCTCAATGGGGCTTTTCACCAGTATCTAAGGGTCTTGGTTGGATAAGGACTTCCTTATCAGACTCCCTAATGGATCTTCCAGTTGATCCCATCTCATATCCTCTTTTGTCAGCTGAGGCAACTCTTGGCTTCGTACTTGATTCAAATCACAGTAATACTGTACTCCCGTGGGGGTGACTCCCACAGTTTCGGCCCCTATGGCTCCTCTGTGTTTATACTCTACTCCTTGACACACGGCCTGTACTCCTTCGAAAGTTAAATGGACCCAACTCTTCTGGCCAGCCTTGATAGAATGAGGTCTTCGGGAAAGAGCGTCAGCGTCTCTGTTTCCCACACCCGGTCGGTATTTCAAGCTGAACCAAAACTCGGACAGTGCTGCCAGCCACCGATGGATGTGGCGTCCAACTTTGCAGTGGACAGTAGGTAAGTCAGTCTTCACCACAAAGGTAGCCCCGTACACATAGTCGCGCAGCTTATCTACCACAGCCCACTTGAGGGCTAAGAACTCCAATTTATGCACAGGAAATTTCTTCGGGGGGGGGGGTGTCTGTGACTCACATAGTACCAATTGAGCATCATTTAACTGCCACGGCCTACCTGAGTATTGTTGCTGACCATGTCCATCTCTTTAGGACCAAAGTGTACCCATCTTCTGATGGCTCCTTCCAGCAGAATAATGCACCATGTCACAAAGCTCAAATCATCTCACCACTGGTTTCTTGAACATGACAAGGAGGTCACTGTACTTCAAGGGTCTCCACACTCACCAGATCTCAATCTCAATCAAATAGAGCACCTTTGAGATGTGGTGGAATGGGAGATTTGCATCATGGATGTGCAGCCAACAAATCTGCAGCAACTGGGTGATGCTATCATGTCACTATGGACCAAAATCTCTGAGGAATGTTTCCAACACCTTGAACATAGTTGAATCTATGCCACAAAGGATTAAGGCAAAAGGGGTCAAACCCGGTACTACCAAGGTGTACCTAATAAAGTGGCTGGTGAGTGTATATGTATGTTCTATATACTGTATGATTGTTCTGTCAATTACACCTCTGTTCCCTCTGAGTGATGAATGTCCTCTATTGCAGCTACCATTTAGTAACCACTGGTTGCTGTGGGGCAACATTTACACACGTTAAAAACAGTATTTTTGCTATAAAAGCACTTAGAACCTCCAAACATTATATATTTTCCGAAAGCAGAGGCCCTGCAGAATAACATGGTGGCTGTGGCAATTTTTTTACATCACGCAATATTTGCACAGCCAGTTTATCAAATGCAAGTTTTTAGGGAAAAAATACACCTAATTTCAGTGCACACAAACAATAATACCTAATTTTTGAGTAGAATATGAAAAATTATGTTAATTCAAGTAAATAGATAGCAAACATGTCAAGATGTAAAATTGTGCATCCTTGTGAAACGGCAACAAACTACAGTACATAAAATCATTCACATTTTATGCTTTAAAAGCTTTTACCAGTCATCAGTTTAGAGTTAATCATGGATTACAGCCCTATAATTATTGCTCCCAATCTGACATTTGCAGCAATAGCTCACATGTGATGCAATCAGGGCGGGACAAGGGCAGCTGCCCTGGGCACTGTGGTATCATGTGAGGTGGGGGGGCGCCACAAGGAGATTGGGGGAGGGCATTTGTGTTGAGAAGGGGAATTTGGGGGGAGACAGGTGGTAAGAATTTTCCTAGGAGGGCAAATTTGGGGAGGTTTGCTAGCAGTGGTAATTTAATTTGTGTTGGGGGGGAGCATTAAAGCTAGGAGGGGAGATTTGGGGGGGGTGCTATAAAAATAAATATAAAAGATTATGTTACTATTAGTAAATAGATACCTAACATGTCACGCTTCAAAAATTGTGCACTCTTAAAATGGTGCCAAGCTTCAGTACTTAAAAATCTCCATAGGCTATGTTTTAAACATTTTTACAAGTTACTAGTTTAGAGAGTTACAGAAGAGGTCTAGTGCTAGAATTATTACTCTCGCTCTAACGTTTATGGCGATACCTCACATGTGTGGTGCAAAGCCATGTACATAAGCGGACGCAGCCTATGTATGCGTTTGCTTTTGTGTGCAAGCATGAGGGAATGGGCACTTTAAAAAAATAATTATTATTTGATTTATTTTCTATTTTTACACTGTCCCTTTTTTTATCACTTTTATTCCTCTTACAAGAAATGTAAACATCTTGTCTTTATGGAGACATCTGGGGTCAATAAGACCCCAGATATGTCCTCTACCCTGAAAAGCATGAGATAAAAAAAAAAGAAAAAACATTGATTTCTGCTTTCCATGAAAAAAAACTGGCAGGGATTACATCTGCTAGAGCCGGAAGTGACATCATGACGTCGCTTCCAGCCTCTCAGTGTCATAGATCCCCGGCCAGCTCTATTAAAAATCCGTCACCGATGCCAGATTGGATCCCCGGCTTCCCGATCACACTGGAGAGACACCCGAGGGCAGCCTATAAAAGCAATCCAGCAGCTAAATAATAAGAGGACTAGTGCGCAAAAACCACAATGATGAAGAAAATTCTGAAACTAAAACTAAAAATTAAGGTACTGAATAGAGAGCTGCCAACATAGATAGGGTCCACTCAGTTCCCCCAGAAAAGCAATAGATAACTGTAAATTATGTAGCGCTACTCTATTAATCAGCACCAAACTAACGATAAAAGACAAACCAGGACAACGATCAGACTGCCAAACACTCTGCTTAATGGTGGTTCCAAGATGTTAATTCCTACCACAAATAGGTTATACTCAACTCTGGATCCATAAGTCCATAATCTTCATGTCTCCATGTAGGAATCCATCAAAACATTAGTGCCAAAAAAGGACATAATAAGATAAAATGCCAATCAAAAAAATGCCAAAGTGTCAAATGAAGTGAATAATATAAAAGCCACTCTATTTAGAAGGGACGTGACAATATTACAAAAATTAAAAATATTGCTGACCTAAAAGCACATAATCCCTAGTGCACAATAAGATAACAATGGTTCACGACACAAAGACGCATAAAATTGCAAATAAAATACAAAATATTCCCTAGTGTTAAAGCTGGTAGGGTATAACATATACAATATTTGTATATCACAAATAGATGTGCAACAGAGTGATTTAAATAAAATACACCGTGCATGCAAATTCCACATCAATAATCAATTCACATTATTAAAACAAAATATTAATAGTGTTAGCAGTGCAGTCAAATCCTTATGCATGCACTGATGTGCTATGAAGTGAATAGCTCAATAAATAATAATATATGGACAAACAATCCCACAACAGAGAT
Organism: Aquarana catesbeiana; assembly: GCF_042186555.1. NCBI lineage: Eukaryota > Metazoa > Chordata > Amphibia > Anura > Ranidae > Aquarana > Aquarana catesbeiana. Next base: position 34,937,192 of record NC_133325.1, on the reverse strand, counting down.
GCTGTCCCAAAGTGCTAATAGTGCAAATCAGTCCAAAAAAGTGTAAAACTGTGCAACAATGATGGGTAATGTCCACAAGGAACAAACTATGAATAAAGTGCCAAATGTGCAGTGGCTGGTGCTAATCTTCATATAAATTCTGGTGCACCCATCAAACGTTTCCCCCAGCCTCTCACCTCCAACAGCGGCCCCCAGTGGGCCTAGTAGAGCAGATAGATGATCCTGGAGAGGATGGGTTCTCAGGAATGTTGTCAGTGGGTCTGGCTTTCTGGGTCTCCTCTCGCCGCTCCCTCCAACAGCGGCCCCCAGTGGGCCAGGTAGAGCAGATGGATGATCCCAGAACGGATGGGTTCCTTGGAGTGATGTTAATGGGTCTGGCTCTCTAGATCTCCCGCTGTTCCCGCCGTTCCCAGTAATCCCAGTGGTAGTGATTAGGGACAAAGGAAAGGTCTCATAGTGTAGTATTTCAACATAAAAATTTTTATTGAAAAAACGTAGTAACTTACATCTAAAATACGAACAATCAGTGGATGTAGTATGCTTCCGGGTTCGGCCGTCCCCTGGAAGCGTCGGCACCTGACTCCTCCTACCCTGACCCAGAAAGCCAGACCCACTGACAACATTCCTGAGAACCCATCCTCTCCAGGATCATCTATCTGCTCTACTAGGCCCACTGGAGGCCGCTGTTGGAGGTGAGAGGCTGGGGGAAACGTTTGATGGGTGCACCAGAATTTATATGAAGATTAGCACCAGCCACTGCACATTTGGCACTTTATTCATAGTTTGTTCCTTGTGGACATTACCCATCATTGTTGCACAGTTTTACACTTTTTTGGACTGATTTGCACTATTAGCACTTTGGGACAGCATCTCTGTTGTGGGATTGTTTGTCCATATATTATTATTTATTGAGCTATTCACTTCATAGCACATCAGTGCATGCATAAGGATTTGACTGCACTGCTAACACTATTAATATTTTGTTTTAATAATGTGAATTGATTATTGATGTGGAATTTGCATGCACGGTGTATTTTATTTAAATCACTCTGTTGCACATCTATTTGTGATATACAAATATTGTATATGTTATACCCTACCAGCTTTAACACTAGGGAATATTTTGTATTTTATTTGCAATTTTATGCGTCTTTGTGTCGTGAACCATTGTTATCTTATTGTGCACTAGGGATTATGTGCTTTTAGGTCAGCAATATTTTTAGTTTTTGTAATATTGTCACGTCCCTTCTAAATAGAGTGGCTTTTATATTATTCACTTCATTTGACACTTTGGCATTTTTTTGATTGGCATTTTATCTTATTATGTCCTTTTTTGGCACTAATGTTTTGATGGATTCCTACATGGAGACATGAAGATTATGGACTTATGGATCCAGAGTTGAGTATAACCTATTTGTGGTAGGAATTAACATCTTGGAACCACCATTAAGCAGAGTGTTTGGCAGTCTGATCGTTGTCCTGGTTTGTCTTTTATCGTTAGTTTGGTGCTGATTAATAGAGTAGCGCTACATAATTTACAGTAATCCAGCAGCTAAACAGCCACTAGGATGGCTTTTACATTAGAGGGAATCGCCGGCTGTAAACAAAGATATCTTGATGATTCCTGTAGCTGCAGACATCATCCAGATATTACCACTTCAATCTAAGTATGTCATATGACATTCTATGGGTGGGAAGTGGTTACATTTATTTTTGTTTATTTTTTCACTTAACTTTACTGCTAACAAGACCATGTGCGATACCTTTGGGCAGGTGACAGGTACTCATTATGAGACTTCAAAGGTCGATTAGACCCCCAATGTCTCCCCTGCCTTCCAAAGCAACTAACCAAGAACAGATCATGTTTGGTTAGATACTTTCCTAAGTGTAACAGCCAGGGAATGACAGCTCTGAAACCCGAAATGACAAAATCATCGTCTCACCGGGTTCATTCATCATAGAGAAAATCGGGAACACTAAACACTCATAACATAGAATGGCACTTCTCTGGCTGAGACAGTACAGTCCATGTAAAGAGAACACTAACAGGCACACTCCAACAGACTGGACTACAACTCTCTGTTACCTACAGAATCCCAAAAAAAGGCAAAAGGGTATTTAGAAAAATAAAATATCTCTTCTACAATGGTAAGACTCCTTACCAATATAAACTTTTGTTTATTTTGTTTTGCCAACCATTTTCTGCAGGTTGCATAGAATTTTTTTTCTGAGAGCTTTTGTCCTGATCCCGTAGATCAGAGGATTTACAGAAGTAGCTATGCCAGTACCAATCAAAGGTATAATAACATCAAGCTTAGTTGATGCAGAGCCCCTGTTTAGCCTATTCCTGAAATTAACAAACAAGAGGGTGACCCCATAAATGGAGAAGGCCAATATGTGAGTCATCAATGTATGTATAGCTTTCTGAGAGGACTCTGCAGAAAGTTTCAGACAGATGATGACTGTTCTTATGTAACTATACACTATTACAAGCAAGCAGCTAATTGAATCGAGCAAGGTCCAAGTATTTCCATAGATGACGTTAATTGTTATATCACTACAAGCAAGCGGTTGTAGAGACACAATCTCACAAAAGACATTGTTGATATTTACCCCACAAAATGTTAGCTTTGAGGTCAACAACACGCTCACACCTACTTTCACCACATTGAAAACATATATGACAAGTGATATTTTTTGAGTTGTGAAGTTGGTCATCAGAGTGTGGTATCTCAGGGGGTGGCCTACAGCCAGATATCGGTCATAGGCCATTACCGTAAAAGTAAACATTTCAACCCATGCGTAAAGCTGGAGACAGAAAGATTGACAAAGACATCCTGTGAGTGAGATGGTTGAGCATCCAGACAACAAGTCAATGGCCAGCTTGGGAAAAAATGATAAGTTCCCCAACATCACATTGATAACCAACATACATATTAAGATGTACATAGGCTCATGCAAGCTTTTCTCTGTCCATATTATATAGACAATCATAGAAGTCATAAACAATGTGACTGAAAATAATGTAAAAGCCAAAACAGCACATACATATCGAAATGATTCAATCTCAATAAGCCCCACCAAAACAAAGTTGGTAATATTTGCAGAGACATTCTTGGCAAACAAACTCATGACTTGGACTTATGTCTTGCAAAATCAACAATTTCTAAATCGTTTTATTCAAAATGAACACTGTACATTGAACATTTTAATTCATAGAGGCCCTGTGGATATTAGTGTGACTTGTCGCATTGTTTTTCCTTTGAATTAAGTTGGGCTTTTATAGGTTTCATAAAGCTATCACCTCACTCACAATTTAGATTTAGAAACTATTGCAGTCACTGCATACAAGTCTTCCCAGTGGGCCACAGCTGTTACCGTGCCGCTGATGGACTAATTAGTTTCAGAAATCGAATGAAGTAGTGTGCATTAATTTAACAAAGCTTTCCCAATGAGAAAAGAAAACAAGTATGGAAATATTACTGAAAGTATGGTAGAGAAAATTTGGCTTAAAAATTAAACTAATCATAGTTTTGCATAGTATTTGTGTAAAACACATTTTTACTGTTTTGTTGGTTTGATGTCATTGATGACTCAATCATGCACAATCATGTAATGAACCCATAACAAGGTCAACAGTTTACATCCACCACTTAACTCTAGAGCCCACAATATTCTTCAAAATTTGAGACCTTGCTGGGCAAAAGGAAACCTGGACTGTTCTGTTCCTCTAATGATTCACTCTAGGACCTGCAGAATATTAATTATGATTATTATCAATATTATAATACATTTCTACTATCATCTTAGGTTCCTGGCCGGCGCTCCTGGCTCTTCCCCCATGACCAGTGACCCTAATAGCAAGCCGCTTGCTATGGGGGCACTGGCACATGCTTTACCTCATTTACTAAGCTTTGGAGCAACTGCACTTACAGAGAGTAATTGCACTTTGCAAAGTGCACAGTCTGTTTGCCTTTAGTAAATCAACCCCATAGAGCTGAGGATCAGCCCCACCCCCCGCTCTCTCCTCATTGGCTCACTGGCTGTGATTGACAGCAGTGGGAGCCAATGGCTCCCGCTGCTGTCTCAGCCAATGAGGAGAGGGAGTCCCAAGACAGCCAAGGCTCTCATGCACATCGCTGGATCTAGAGGGGACTCAGGTGAGTATAAGGAGGGACTGTGTGGAGAGCAGCACACAGAAGGTTTTTTTACCTTCATGCATAGAATTCATAAAGGCAAAAAACCTTAAGCCTTTACAACCACTTTAAATGTTTTCAAGTCTTTGTCGACTTCTGGTGAACAGAGATAGTGTTTTCCAGAATGATTTTTTTTTTCAAATTTTTTATTTAGTCAAAGGACATACAACACAATATGAACGGTTTTTGGTATATTATACATCACAACAGATATGTATTACATAAAATGAAACGTTGTAAACTCAGGATAACATTATGTCTATTGGCTACCCGGGATGTCTTGTATATGCCAGGCTAGAGGATGCCAGGCTAGAGGTGAGGCAGAAAGAACCTTGGAGTCGGGCATGATTAAGGTAAGTCATAGCCAAAACTCTAATATGTTCCAATGAGGGTGGGGCCTCTGAACCAGCCCAAATCAGTTTTCCAATTTTGTATAGTAAAAGAGTAACATGGAGCCACAAGGACATTGGTCCATAAAGGAGAAACAGCATACTATAAGAGAAGAAAAAGAAAGAGCATAAGAGAAGGAAGAAGAGTAAAGCCGCGTACACGCGAGCCGAAATTCCGACAGAAAAAGTCAGATGGAAACTTTTCATCGTCTATTCCGATCGTGTATATGCCTCATCGGACTTTTTTTTTCGAAAATTCTGACGGACCTAAAAATGGAACATGTTCTAAATATTTTGGAAGGAACCAATTCCTATCGGGAAAACCGCTCGTCTGTATGCATGCTCTGATGCAAGTACGAGACGGAAGCTATTGGCTACTGGCTATTGAACTTCCTTTTTCTAGTCTCGTCATACGTGTTGTAGGTCACCTCGTTCTGGACGGTCGGACTTTGGTGTGACCGTGTGTATGCAAAACTGCTTAAGCAGAATTCCGTCTGAGAAACCTTCGGAGTTTATTACGACGGCAAAACCGGACGTGTGTACACACGAGCGGAATTTCCGTCGGAAAAATCTTGGAATTGAATTCCGCTCAAGCTTGGCATGCATACACACGGTCACACAAAAGTTCTCTAAACTTTCGACCGTCAAGAACACAGTGACGTACAACACTACGAATTGTTTCAGAGCATGAGTGATTTTTTGTGCGTCCGAACTGCATACAGACAAATGCATTTTCGGACAGGAACTTTTTCCGACCGAAAAATAGAGAACCTGCTCTCAATCTTTTGCTGGCTGGAATTCAGCCAGCAGTCAGATGGAGCATACACACGGTCGCAATTTCCGACCAAAAGCTCACATCACATTTTGCTGGCGGAATTTCCGCTCGTGTGTACAGGGCATAAGAGGTGGGGGAGGGAGAGGTACAGGGGATGAGATGTGGAAGGGAGGGAGAGAGGTCAGGGAAGGAATGGAGAGAAACGAAATGTGAGGTCTCAGACCGCATAGACGGCAGATGGGAAGCAGGTTTGGTATTTCTAGAATACCAAGTGGGGTCGAGGTCCAAGTAAGGTAGGTTTACAGGGTCACAGTTAAGGAGGGCTCTACCTTCATCAGAGAAGACGAACATGTTCCAAAGCGACCAAGTCCTGGAGTAGTGTTCCTGTTGGTGGCATGCCAAGAGAATGAGGTCTTCCAGCTTATTTATTTCCCCTACCTTTTTAAGCCACATCCTCATGGTCGGAGGCTGTGGGGAATTCCATGTAAGAGGAATGCATGCCTTGGCAGTGTCAAGGAGATGGCGAATGATTGATATTTTGTAGATTCTCCCAGGGGCATTAGAGGCATGGAGGAGAAAAAAGGCTGGGTCGTCCAGTATTGGGCGCTCTGTGAATTTTTGGGCAATGCATTTGACCTCCTTCCAACAGTGTTCTAGTTTGGGACAGGTCCAAAAAATATGGAGAATGGTGCCCTGTTCTTTCTGGCATCTCCAGCAATAATCAGAAGTTGCAGGAAAAATTTTGTGCAACCTCACCGGCGTCCATCTAGTTAAAATTTTAAAGTCAGTTTCTTGCACCTTCATGCAGATAGAGGATTTGTACATAAACCGGAGGATATGTTGTCTTTGTTGTGTACTGAACGAGTTACCAAGATCCCACTCCCATTCACGAATGCAGCCTAGGGAATGGGGTTCTGAAGGTGTGATCAGTAGGTTGTAGTTGGCTGAGAGCGTGTGAGGCATCGCTCCCGAATCCGAGCAGTACTCCTCAAAAGTTGTGAGGGGTCTAATGAAACTGTTCCGGGATGGGAGGGATCGGAGAAAATGAGTGAGTTGAGGAGCCTTCCAAAATCCAAAACAGAAGGCACCAACCTGATTGACAAGAGCCGAGATTGACGGCCAACATCCCTCAATCAAGAAGTGAGAGACCTGCGAATGTCCTGACCTCATCAAGTTCCGAAAGGTTGGATCCCAAAATACTGGGTTGAAAAGTGGGATCACCAATATTAGGAATAATGGCGAGGTTGGAGATGAGAGAGCAGTGTGTGTAAGCAAGGTTGAACAGAGTTACGCTATTTGGCCAATCAGAGGGTGGCTTTTCACCTCCCTCAGTAGAGAGACATAGCACCAAGGTGCTTTACAGAGGGGTATGACACTCTGAGCCTGTTCAACCCGAACCCATAATTTGAAGTCGCCATGTCTATTCCAATCAGTGAGTCTACTTAGGTGTATAGCCTAGTAGTATTTGCATATGTCTGGCACTGCCAGTCCCCCATATTTTTTAGGTAGTGTGAGCTGGCTGCATTTCAATCGTGGGCGTTTATGGGCCCATGTGAATGCAAAAATTACCTCTTGGATCTGTTTGAAGTAGTTAAATGAGATATGGATTAGTAGAGCTTGTAGGAGATATAGGAACTTAGGAAGGATACTCATTTTGAGAATGTTGCAGCGGTCAAATCACAAGTGGAGTCTGGTGTTCCATTTGCCCAGAAGAGTTCTGACTTTTTTCAGTAGTGGGGGAAAGTTCAAATATTTTGGATGGGATAAGCATGTCCAAGTATGTCAGTGCTGTGCTGTTCCTATTTTAACTTAAAGATGCTCTGGAGTTGTGAGAGAGTTGGCTGCGGGAGGTTGATTCCCATGGCTTCGGACTTGGAGAAATTAATTTGGAGATTGGAGAGGGCTCCATATCTCTCAAATTCTTTCATCAGATTCAGGAGTGAGATCAGGGGGGTTCGTGAGAGAGAATAACATGTTGTCAGCGTAGACCGAGATTTTGTGTTGGGTATCTCCAACCATTATACCAGTTACGTCCGGATTTAAACGTACGATACATAAATAAGGTTCCAGTGACAGGGCGAAGAGGAGGGGTGACAGTGGGTATCCTTGTCGCATTCCATTTGTAATTTTAAAGGGTCCAGACAAAACCCCATTGTCAGGGCTGGGCTCAGACCTTCCTTCTCTGAGCTGGCCGCTCAGCTGTCAGCTAATTGCCAGCTCTTACCTCTCCACAGTTACTCAGCTGTTGATGACATCCTGCTCATCAGTCCTGCCTACTTAAGCCATCCAGTGCAGAGGAGCTCTGCCTTTGCCTTGGTCACATCACAGAAACTATCTCTTGCGATCCTGTTCAAGACTTGCTTTGCTGACATCCCTTCTGGCTCCAGATCCTGCTTGCTGTTCCACTACATTGATCCCTGACTTCTGGCTTGGCTGACTATCCGTTCTGGTTACTGAACTTTGGCTATGTTTTAATTATGTTTGTTCTTTTTGCTTTTATTATTAAACAAGTGTGATTTAACTGTACTTCTGCCTCGGCCTGATTTCATGGTTTCTGACACCTATTGGCTTGAACTTGAGCTGAGGGGCGAGAGTAAATTGTGGAAATCCAATGGAGCATATTGGTGCTGAAGCCAGCATACTTTAAAACTGAAAGCATGAAGCTCCAATTCACCCTGTCAAAGGCCTTCTCCACGTCGGTACTAAGGAATATACATTGAGTGCAGGATTTGTTTGCTACATCCTAAACTTAGGACCTTGGTGGTATTGTCTCTAGATTCTCGGGTGGGAACAAAGCCTATTTGATGTAAATGGACTAGGTTCAGAAGAAGAAGGTGTTGAATCCTATTTGCCAAGATTTTCGTGAAGAGTTTGAGGTCTAGATTGAGCAACGAAATCCGATCAGATAAGGCACATAGGTTGCCAGTTTCTGTTCTCTCAGGGATCCAGCTAGCAACCTGCCGTGCTTATTTTCAGACTCGTATGATATTTTCCGACAGATCTGCAGCGCCGCTTTGGCTTTAAATTGCAAGAGGTCTGTAATTTGTGTACGCTGGGTGAGGAGTTCTTTCTCTAGGGAAGGAGACGGTGCATGTTTATGACAGGCTTTTAGGTCCTTCAAATCCTCCAACAATGACGTTAACTGTTTGGTACACTGTCGCTTGAGCCTCGACCCATGCTTAAAAAGCACACCGCGAATGACCGCTTTGTGTGCCATCCAAACAATACCGGGGTCACAGTGTGATGTGTCGTTGGTTCTGAAGTAAAAATCTAGTTCCCTAGTGACATCCGCAAGCACTTCATTGTCCTGCAGGAGGCTTTCATTTCGTCTCCAGCTTTTTGGGCCTGAAAGTCATGGAGTCAGTGAGAGCATAGGACAGGAATACCGGGGAATGGTCGGACCATGTAATGGAGCCTATGGTGGAGGCGCGTACTGCATGTAATTCAACGTGAGGTATTAAAAAGTAGTAAATGCTTGAGTATACTTTGTGGGGCAGGGAACAGAAAGTGAAATTCCTTTCTGTGGGATGTAAAAGGCGCCACACGTCAATTAGTTGGCTCTTATGTAAAGAATGGGCAATGTGTTTATGGGAGCCAGGGGAGACGGAGGACATACCTGAGGAAGTATCCTCATATGGGATTAAGGAGACATTTAGGTCTCCTCCCACAATCAATTGCCCCTTGGCAAAATCCTTTAAGCAAGCTAGCTTCTTACTTATGAAGACATCTTAGTGGTCATTAGGGACGTAGAGATTTGCCAGGGTAACTTCGCCGCCGCCAATCATGCCTTTTAAAAACAGGAAGCGACCTCCAGGGTCCGTAATGGACTTTATGTAGGACTATGGCACTCTGCTCGAAAAAAAACAATATAAACTCCCCAAGACTTTTCCGTCAGATTGGTGGAATAGTAAACCATCGGGAAGGACCGATTCGTGAGTATGGGTAATTTGTCGTCCCTAAAATGGGTCTCCTATACAAAAGCTACATCTGATTTAAGATGATGTAAGTCTTGCAGGAGCATCCGTCTTTTCTCTGGAACATTAAGTCCCTTAGTGTTGAGCGAAATCACATTGATAACCTCCATGGGTAGGGATGGAATGGGGTAAAAAGAAGGGGGGTAGAGTGGGAGGGTAAATAGAGTATAAAAGGCTAGAAAAGAGGAGTAGTAGTAGCTGAGCAGAAGAATATAATAGGTCACTAAGGTGGAAGCAAACTATTGCTATTACACTCACCAGTCTGAGACCGGATACTGAGCGTTGGCCTATGTGGGGGTATGGACAGACACAACCGGGAATGGAGCCTCAGTTGCCCCTATCACGACCTTGAAAATCAATAAAAACAGTTGAGCCAAAAATATGATGCGTATAAACCAACATGCACAAACAATATGCAACAGCATTACGAAGAGCAGCAAATGCGGTAAATAATATGTCTAAGTAACTTAAACTATAACTTTAACTATGACAGGCGGTATGGTCATCCCTGACATGTAACCCTATGTACACAGGGGTTCAAGGCATACAGGACCTCCAAGAGTCTGCTCGTATGCATAAGACTTCCCCCTTCCCCAAAAGGGAGAAAGAAATCTCTATACACACACAGGCACTGCTGATCAGCTCACCCTAATTACAGCAGAGACATAACAGTGTCTCAGGGGTGTTTACAAGGGCCCATCATAGGCTTAAGGCCTCCATGGGAGTGGGGGAGGGAGGGAAGGTATGGGGAAGATAGGGGGTAAGGACGGGGAATGGTAAGGGGGACGGGAGGAGGGAGGGGGGGAAAGGAAGGAGGAGGGAGGGGGATAAAGGGAGGAGGAGAAGGGGGGCGGGAAGGATGGTTATGGGGAGAGGGGGGGGGCATGGAGGGGTGGGATAAGGAAGAATCTTGGTGAAGGTAGGCCCGTAGCCACCAAGACCCGTATCCTATACCAAGATAGGGGCTACATGTCAGTCATAGGGCACAAGGATGGTGAGATGCAAACCTCAATGAGCAGCAGAAAGAACATGCCACGTAGGACTACTGGGCAACACTGATGGCCGACACATAACCCACCCCACCAGAAGGGCTGTACACGTCTTCAGAGGAATGACACAATATATGCAAAGCTACCATTGCAAAAGAGCTCCAGCCCCCTATCAGCAGACCTATGAAAGAAGTCTAACATGGCGATAACAGGCAGGAACATGTTAAATATTAGGGCAGACAGAGTGAGCATGACCGGTGTGAGAGGAAAGAGAGTATGGAGTGAGAGCGTGGGGCCATGTGTGTGCTCTTTCCTATCCTTCTCCCTGGAGTGAAGCGGTGTGGCAGGGCATGAAGAAGCTGGGCAGTAGTAGCTGTTAACTGCTGACTTCCCTGCAGTGGGACCAGTGAGCATGGAGAGAGTGGAGCACTCGGACTGCTCCGGCCGGCTGACTGACTGACGGGCCAGACCTCCGCTTGGAGGCAGGAGAGGAGGCGCTGCACAGTGCGGATAGCCTTGGATGGCTCCAGAAAGGCTCGAGACAACGAGCGGATTGGGAGGCGGTGTGTGAGCCCTGAAAACCCCGCAAAGACTCCCTGAGGCAAAGGTGGAAAATGTGAGAGGTGCTGCTAGGGGGGTTAAGGACAAGCTGGAGCGGTGAGTGACAAAATTCACTAATACAATCTATTATTTGAAAGATAGGCAAGGACTGTAAGACTGGAGGAAAATGCAGACTTATGCATGGTGCTAAAATTCTGGACTTTAAGCTCTTTAAAAGTGGTATTCTGAATGCTTCTCAGTGATTCTCAAGGCATTTCATGAAACCTAGCCCCTCAGTTTTAGGAGTTTTTATTTTTTTATTTATTTTTTTTTCTTCCAGTTTTTCAGTGTAGCAGTTCTTGAATGGTGAATAACTCCATGCATGGTGGTTTGATAAATGCACTATTTGATCTGTGAATAAATTCATATACAGTGCTCTGATAACTCAGCTATCTGAACTGTGAATAAACCCATGTACTGTGCTCTGATAATTGTGCTATTTGAACTGTGAATAAGCCCGTGCACTGCGCTCTGGTAATTGTGCTATCTGAACTGAGAATAAGCTCATGCTCTGCGCTCTGATAATTGTGCCACCCGAACTATGAATAAGCCCATGTACTGTGCTCTGATAATTGTGCTATCTGAACTGTGAATAAGCCCATGCACTGCGCTCTGATAATTGTGTTATCTTAACTGGGAATAAGCCCATGCACTGCGCTCTGATAATTGTGTTATCTGAACAGGGAATAAGTCCGTGCACTGCGCTCTGATAATTGTGCTATTTGAATTGTGAATAACCTTAAGCACTGCCCTCTGATAATTGTGCTACTTGAACTGTGAACAAGTCCACGCATTGCGTTCTGATAAATGTGCCATTTGATCTGTGAACAATGGCAACAACGCAAAGAAGAGGCGAAGAGCAAATGCAGAATGTGGGGACACAATAACGTTCCTCAAAGGCAAAAAAAAACCAGCAGGTGACTGCAGCTATAGCGGCTGCAGCAAAATTAGAAAGGTTTGTCCATACTGAATGAATGAATGACTAGTATAGTGCTGCAAATGTGAAATGAATCACCTCAAGGCGCTTGGTCCGTCCTGTGTAGTCCAACTTGTTAGAAGAGGTAAGTCTTGAGTTTTTCCCTGAAGGCCTGATGGTTTTCTGCCATACGGATGTTGGTCGGGAGAGTATTCCATAGCCGTGGTCCTTGGACTGCGAATCTTCGTTCTCCCTTTGTTTTGTAGCGGGATTTTGGAATGTGGAGGAGGTTTTGGTTGGTTGATAGAAGACTGCGATTAGGTAAGTAGCATTTTATTTTCTTGCTTAGGTATTGAGGAGCATTTCCTTGTAGGCATTTGTGGGTGAGGCAGAGGGTCTTGAATGTGATCCGATCCTTTACGGTTAGCCAATGTAGGCTCCTCAGGGAGGGGGAAATGGATTCCCAGGGTTTTTTTTCCTGTTATTAGTCTTGCTGCGGTGTTTTGGATGAGTTGTAGGCATGCAATCTGGTATTTAGGTAGTCTGGTGTAGAGGGAGTTTGCGTAGTCCAGTCAGGAATTGATGATAGTTCCAACTACTGCTGCTTTGTCCTCTTTTGGAATGAAGGGGATGAGTCTACGTAGCAGGTGAAGAAGATGGTGGGATCCACTGACTACTGATTCAATTTGTGCATCCATTGACATTTCTGAGTCAAAAATGACTCAGAGGCTTTGGTGCTTGGGGTGATGGTCAGTCCAAAGACGGTGGGCGGTGTCCAAGGGTTCCTTTTTTTGTATTTTGGTTTGTGTGTAGTAGAAGAAGCTCTGTTTTGGATCCATTGAGTTTGAGGTAGCTAGTGGTCATCCAGTTGTCCGGCGCAGACACCTATAAAAGGGGCTCAACAGGTTCAAATACAACAGGTGGCACCAGCGGACAGGAAAGTCAGGGCTACCCATCAGCCCTAGCATCTGCTGTTTGAATAACAAAAACAGGGAGCAGCAAGAGTACAGGCCCAACAAAGCAATCTGAAGAGATACTCTCTGATCCCAGTCCTAGTTCTGAGAAAGAACCATCATTGAAGGATGTATTCCAGGCTGTAAACACATGTAAATCTTCATTAAAGGAATTATGTGACCAAATTAAGGGGGTAAAGGAGGATTTGATGCTGGTCAGACAAGATGTTCAGAAAACGGCAGAAAGAACAACAGTCATGGAAGGGAGGATAAGTCAAATAGAGGATGATATGAATCCATTAAAATACGATGTGAAAAATATGAAAGATCAGATGAGTATATACGCTTTAAAAATGGATGAGATGGAGAATAGGCTCCGAAGAGATAATGTGAGATTGGTGAGACTGCCAGAAAGGACTGAAGGCTCGGACCCTATAGAATTTTTGAAAAATGGTTGGTAGAAGTATTTGGAAAAGAAACATTCTCGCCGTTGTTATCAATTGAGAGAGCACATACAGTTTCCATTTAGGGCCCCACCACCAGAAGGATACCCAAGACCAATTCTAATGAAATTCCTTAATTATAAAGACAAAGTGATACTTCTACGGAAGGCAAGGGAGGAGGGGAATATCTCCTATAAAGGAACTAAAGTCTCGTTCTACTCAGACTTTTCGCCTGATCGGCAGAAGCGCAAAGCAGGTTTTATTGAGATAAAACTCTCTTTACAAAAATTCAGGATAACATATGCACTGCTTTATCCAGCACGGCTGCGAATAGTAGCACTGGGAGGAATACAGATTTTTGATACCCCAACTGGAGTAGCAACGTGGTTGGAGGACAATAAAGAGAAACTGCAGATAAATTGAATGGGGGGGAGGAGAGGGGAAGAGAAAATTATACAATTTGATTCCTGTGTTTTTCTCTCTCTCTCTCTCTTTTTTTTCCTTCTCTTTTTTCTTCTTTCTTCCTTCCCCTTCCTTTTTCCTCATTGGAGGGAGTTATGGATTGAGGAGATGGTGGGGAGGGGGGGATACACACATGAGGAATGGGTTTGGTATTGTTATTATATGGAAGAGAGGGATGTATGGTTAAAATTTCTTATAGTATATTTTTCTTTGATGTTGATAGGGAAAGGGAAGGGAGAGGAAGAGGAAAGTTTGCTGCACTGAAAGGAAATGTGTGAAGTGGGAATTGGTCACAATAAATCCCATTAGGGTACACCTTGATAGGTGGAGGGGGGGTGGGGGTGGGAGAGGGGAGGGTCGGTGCTTGGGGAGGGGGATAGAAGAAGGGAGGGAGTGGGAATAGAGGAATAGTTTACTCACAAATAGAAATGGATTGTAAATTGAAAGTTACACTAATAAGGAAATATACACTTGAAAATAATATATTTGAGAAAATTACACAGAGGCCACAATATAATGCACTTGGAATTAATGGTAGAAACAAACAGAGAAGATTTGAACTTCACATGAATTTATTAATAATTTTTTATTTTCAATTGATATTAAAGCGGAGTTCCACACAAAAATGGAACTTCCGCTTTTCGGAACCCTCCCCCCCTCCGGTGTCACATTTGGCACCTTTCAGGGGGGAGGGGGGAGCAGATACCTGTCTAAGACAGGTATTTGCACCCACTTCCGGCATAGACTCCCACGGGAGTCTATGCCTCTTCCTGTCCCTCCGCACTGTCTCCTGGGAAACACACAGTTCCCAGGAGATAGCGGGGACCAGTTACGACGTGCATCGTGACTCGTGCATGTGCAGTAGGGAACCGGGAAGTGAAGCTGCAACGCTTCACTTCCTGATTCCCTCACCTAGGATGGCGGCGGCAGCTGCCGAGAGTCGAGCGACTTATCTGCGTCGGCTGCCGACATCGCTGGACCCTGGGACAGGTAAGTGGCCATGTATTAAAAGTCAGCAGCTGCAGTATTTGTAGCTGCTGGCTTTTAATTTTTTTTTTTTTTGGGTGGACTCCCTCTTTAACACTTCCCTTGATTTTAGATACAGGCTAAAAGTCTTAATATTTGCTCCTGGAATGTCAGGGGAATGGGTAACCCAGTTAAAAAAGCGGCAGTGCATGCCATGCTGGATAGACATGGCACAGGGCTGGCCTGTTTGCAGGAAACACACCTAACGAAACATACAGTCTCACAACTAAAGAGTAGGAGGTATCAGATACAATACCATTAAATGTATTCTTCCTTTTCCAGAGGGGTGAGTGTTATGGTGAGAACGGGGGTGTTTTTTTCCTGCATACAGGTCAGCATTGATTAGATGGGTAGATCTATCTTTCTCCAATGCCTAATATAAAATAAAATGTATGTTTTGGCAAACAAATATATTCCCTCGAACTTTAAAATGGATGTTATGTACAGTATCTCACAAAAGTGAGTATACCCCTCATATATTTGTAAATATTTTATTCTATCTTTTCATGTGACAACACTGAAGAAATGACACTTTGCTACAATTTAAAGTAGTGAGTGTACAGCTTGTATAACAGTGTAAATTTGCTGTCCCCTCAAAATAGTTTAACACACAACAATTAATGTCTAAACCTCTGGCAACAAACGTGAGTACACCCCTAAGTGAAAATGTCCAAATTGGGCCCAAATTGTCAATATTTTGTGTGGCTACCATTATTTTTCAGCACTGTCTTAACCCTCTTGGGCATGGAGTTCACCAGAGCTTCACAGGTTGCCACTGGAGTCCTCTTCCACTTCTCCATGATGACATCACGGAGCTGGTGGATGTTAGAGACCTTGCGCTCCTCCACCTTCCATTTGAGAATGCTCAATAGGGTTTAGGTCTGGAGACATGCTTGGCCAGTCTATCACCTTTACCCTCAGCTTCTTTAGCAAGGTAGTGGTCATCTTGAAAGTGTGTTTGCGGTCGGTATTATGCTGGAATACTGCCCTGCGTCTCAGTCTCCGAAGGGAGGGGATCATGCTCTGCTCCAGTATGTCAAAGTACATGTTGGCAGCACTCATGCAGCTCCAGACCATGACACTCCCACTGCCATGCTTGACTGTAGGCAAGACACACTTCTCTTTGTACTCCTCACCTGGCTGCCACCACACATGCTTGACACCATCTGAACCAAATAAGTTTTTCTTGGTCTCATCAGACCACAGGACATGGTTTCAGTAATCTGTGTCCTTAGTCTGCTTGTCTTCAGCAAACTGTTTGCGGGCTTTCTTGTGCATCATCTTTAGACGAGGCTTCCTTCTGAGATGACAGCCATGCAGACCAATTTGACGCAGTGTGCGGCGTATGGTCTGAGCACTGACAGGCTGACCCCCCACCCCTTCAACCTCTGCAGAAATGCTGGCAGCACTCATACGTCTATTTCCCAGAGACAACCTCTGGATATTACTCTGAGCATGTGCACTCTACTTCTTTGGTCGACCATGTTGAGGCCTGTTCTGAGTGGAACCTGTCCTGTTAAACCGCTGTATGGTCTTGGCCACCATGGCGCAGCTCAGTATCAGGGTCTTGCCAATCTTCTTATAGCCTAGGCCATCTTTATGTAGAGCAACAATTCTTTTATTCAGATCCTCAGAGAGTTCACAAAATTTAACACACCTGCTCCCCATTCACACCTGAAACCTTGTAACACTAATGATTCACATGACACCGGGGAGGGAAAATAGCTAATTGGGCCCAATTTGGACATTTTCACTTAGGGGTGTACTCACTTTTGTTGCCAGCGGTTTAGACATTAATGGCTGTGTGTTGAGTTATTTTGAGGGGCAGCAAATTTACACTGTTATACAAGCTGTACACTCACTACTTTACATTGTAGCAATGTGTCATTTCTTCAGTGTTGTCACATGAAAAGATATAATAAAATATTTACAAAAAAGTGAGGGGTGTACTCACTTTTGTGAGATACTGTATAGATTAATGGAATTTCTGGTAGGTAAGGGGTATATACCGATAATAATAGTAGGTGACTTTAATGAGGTATTAGATAAAAAGATCAATAGGTTTCCCTCACTGGGTGTGCCCAGTGAATATAGGAAAGAGCTGTCTAAGTCAATTCCTGGAGGAAGTGGAGTTGATGGATGTCTGGAGAGTGCGAAATCCAGGCAACCAACAGTATTCTTGTTTTTAAGGTACCCACTCCACACTCTCCAGGATCGACATGGCTTTAGGAAATATGAGAATGCTACAAACCATTAAGAATATATGGTATTTACCAAGAGGAGTTTTGGACCACTCCCGCTTGTTTTGGTATTAAACCTAGGGTGAAAAAGAATTTTAAGGACCTGGTGAATAAGCCCATACTGGCTGGAAATTATTAAGAAATCAGATGAGGTCCTGCCTCAACTGAGAGAGTTTGTGAAGTACAACAAGGGTACAGCATCAGCTGGGATCCTTTGGGACACTCTAAAGGCATTCCTTAGAGGGGATCTGATTCAGCAGGTGGCAAAAGCCAATAGGGAATCAAGGGAATGGGAGGAAAGTATCAGAAAAGAGGTAATGATGGCTGAAAACAACTATGTAAGTGATCCATCACCGGGGAAAAAGGAAATATGGATAGACAACAAGATTATAAATTAGCTACTATTAGGAAAGCTGAAAATAGAAGACTTTTCCAGAAACAGTGCTCTTTTGGAGAAGGGGAAAAGGTGGCTGAATGTTGGTCTCCCCCCTCTACCATACCCACAATTAAGCTGATAGGAGGGAGGATAACATCACTTACCTCAGAGATTATAGACACATTTAGTAACTATTATAGAAAACCGAATACCTCACAGAGGAGGTGACAGAAGGGAGAGATGGATAAAATCCTGAGGAATTTGGTGATATCACCCATTTCACAAGAACTTTGAGGCTCCAATAACTTTTGGAGAACTACAGCAGGCAGTAGCCGGGATGGCGAACCAGAAATCCCCTGGTCCAGATGGGCTCCCAGCGGAGATATACAAATACTATGAAGAAATATTACTTCCAGAATTGCTTGGAGCGCTGGGGGGGCAGCAGAGGAGGGGAGGCTTCCGCCCTCGATGCTCGACGAAGCGACTATTACAGTGATACATAAAGAGGGGAAAGACCCGTTGGATGTATCCTCATATAGACCAATCTCTTTGTTGTGTTCTGATGCTAAAATAATAGCTAAGGTCTTGGCGGCCAGGCTGAACAGGATAGTCCCAAAAATTATTCATCCAGGTCAAACGGGATTTGTTGCAAACAGATCTACCAGTATCAATATAAGAAGGACATTTCTGAACCTGCAGACCCGTCAGACAATGAGGGAGCCAAAGCTGTGTTGTCACTGGATGTGACTAAAGCTTTTGATAGCCTGGTGTGGGCATATGTCTGGCGGGTTCTGGAGGATTTGGGCCCACCCTTGTAGGTTGAATAAAAATGCTACATAATAATCTGAGCGCAAAAATTTGAATTAATAACGAATATTCGTAAAAGATTCAATTAAAGAGAGGGACTAGACAGGGCTGCCCATTATCTCCCCAGATCTTTGCTCTCACAATGGAACCATTGGCGATAGCAATAAGATCAAGCCCAGAGATAAAAGGATTCTTGAGGAGCACAGGGGAGTAAAGGATAGCATTGTATGTGGACAATGTTCTTCTTTTCTTGGGAGATACTGGGCAGTCTTTAAATAAAGCTATAAATATTGTGGAGGAATTCTGAATTTTTTTTGGATTAGTAACAAACTGGGAGAAGTTGGAGCTTTTACCGGTGGACCCTATGAGTAATCCAACTATTTCTGGAATGCCCCAATTAGTGGTAGTAGATACACTAAAATACCTGGGGATTCTACTAACGAGAGATCCAAATCAGTATATTAGTAATAATATAATGCCATTACTGACGAAATTTAAACAAAAAATAAAAATCTGGAAGTGGCTCCCCTTGTCAGTATCAGGTCGATGTAGTCTGATAAAAATTATATGGATGCCACAACTAATGTATGTGCTACATAATTCCCCAGTGTGGTTTTGTAAAAATTAGTTACATTCGTTACATTCATTTTCGGGATTCGTTTAGTTTCGTATTTGCATTCGAAAAAATTTGACCACATTTGAAAAAAAACGATCAAATTTGAAAAAATTCTACCGCATTTGAAAAAAACTATCAAATTCGAAAAAATTCTACCGCATTCGAAAAAATTTGACCGAATTTGAAAAAGTAAACTATATATAACCATTTTGCGAAATTCGAATTACATATAAAATTAAATCGAATTCCAATCGAAAAGATTAGAATAGAATAGAAAATAAGAATAGCATAGAAAAACAATAGAACAGAATAGAAAAAAATATAATATATTCTATTCTATTTTTTTTTTTCCTATTCTGTTCTATTGTTCTTTTTTTATTCTAGTCTTTTCTATTAGAATTCGATTTCATTCTATTTCTATATAACCAAATAGAAAAGATTAGAATAAAATAGAAAATAATAGAAAAGAATAGCATAGAAAAAGCATAGACCAGCATAGAAAAAAAAATAATATAAATAAATATATATATATATATATATATATATAACCATCTTCCGAAATTCGAATTTCATATAAAATGAATTTGAATTCGAATAGAAAAGATTAGAATAGAGTAGAAAAGAATAGACTAGAAAAACAATAGAACAGAATAGAATAAAACATAATATATTTATATTTTATTCTATTCTGTTCTATTGTTTTTCTAGTCTATTTTCTATTATTTTCTATTCTAATCTTTTCTATTCAAATTTGAAATTATTCTATACAGAAGCCATCTTTAGAAATTCGAAATTCGTCTAGAATGAATTTAAATTCGAATAGAAAAGTTTAGAATAGAAAAGAATAGCATAGAGAGACAATGGAACAGAATAGAAAAAATATTTTTATATATATATATATAAAAACATCTTCCGAAATTTGAATTTCATATAGACTGAAATCAAGTTTGAATAGAAAAGATTAGAATAGAATAGAAAATAATAGAGACAAATAGCAGAGAAAACAATAATACATATATTTGTGTGGAATGACTCTACTTGCTTTTATATATATATATATATATATATATATATATATATATATATATATATATACAGTATATATATATATATATATATATATATATATTATTCTAGTCTATTCTTTTCTATTATTTTCTTCCATTCTAATTCAATTTCATTCTATATGAAATTAGAATTTCTGAAAATGGTTATGTTCTATCTATCTATCTATCTATCTATCTATCTATCTATCTATCTATCTATCTATCTATCTATCTATATCTATATCTATATATACATAGCCATTATCCGAAATTCAAATTTCGTATAGAATGATTTTGAATTTGAATAGAAAAGATTAGAATAGAATAGAAAATAATAGAAAAGAATAGAATAGAAAAACAATAGAACAGAATAGAATAAAATACAATATATGTTTTTCTAGTTTATTCTTTTCTATTATTCGCTTTTCTATTCTAATCTTTTCTATTCAAATTTGATCGAATTCTATATGATATTCGAATTTCTAGTCTATTCTTTTCTATTCAAATCTTTTCTATTCTAATTCAAATTCATTCTATGCGAAATTCGATCTTCAAAAGCCATGTTCCGAAATTCGAATTTCGTATAGAATGAATTTGAATTTGAATAGAAAAGACTATTATAGAATAGAAAATTTGGAGAAGAAAAGAAAAGCATAGAACAACAATAAAACAGAATAAAAAAAATATTATATATATGTATTCTATTGCTTTATGATTTTATATTCTATCTTATTGTATTTTTTAGAAAATCTATTTCTATTGTTTTCAAATTCGATTTGAATTTGTTTTCGAATTCGATTATGTTTTCGAATTCGATTCAAATATGTTTTCAAATTCGATTCAAATTTGTTTTCAAATTCAATTCAAATTTGTTTTCAAATTCGATTTGAATATGTTTTCAAATTCGATTTGAATTTGTTCGCTTTTTTTGGATTGGTTTAAATTCATTACTTTTGTAATTCGGAAATTCGGATGCATACAAATTTCCGAATAATGAAAAATTTGTCCGAATTTCGATTCTGAACGAAACGAGATGCACATGTCTACTTGGCGATACCTCATCCAGAGAGTTACTATCTGGCTGCACAGTTGCAACAGTTAATAGGAGGGGATAATATGAGAGGAGGGGGGATAAATGGGGGAATAATTATATCAGAAGCATTACATAACACACTAGTGGAAGCAATGGAACCGGAATCTTTTTATCACAAGAATGCGACAATAAAAATTATAATAAAAGTCTGGAAAACTACTAAGAAATTGATGGGATATTTGGGAATACTCGAATATACCCCCCTTTGGAACAAAAATAATTTACAACAGTTGCTTCTAATAGGAAAGGTTAAAGAGTGAGAAATACAGGGCATAAATAGATTGATTCAGTTATATGAAGAGAATGTTTTAAAAACTTTCTTAGAATTAAGAAGAGAATATATTATACCATATCACTCCTTTTATAGATACTTACAGATTGGGCTAGCCTTAGAAGCCCAATTTAAGACCCAAGCATTAATATGGAGTAAAACCCCGATTTTTCAAAAAATATTTAACACTTAAAAAAATATTTAAGATGGAGACAAGTAAGGGGCTTATTTCAGAAATATATGGTCAGCTGTGTAAAGGAGAAACGTTCAGACTAGATCTCCATAATAATAACAAGGAGAGATGGGAAGCGGATATTGGAGAAATAACGAATGAACAGTGGAAGAGAATATTGGAGATGGGTCCTAGGATATCGGTATCCCACTCACAGAAAGTGTCTCACTTGATGCTGACACACAGAGCTTATTACAACCCTAAGAAGTTATACATGTACGGTAGGAGACCTGATGCGAAATGTCCCAGGTGCCAGGAGAGCGGGGACCTCATACCAATGATGTGGAGATGCCCAAAGCTGTTTCGCTACTGGGAGGAGGTTCTGGACACTATAAATGAGATCTATGGGACATCTTTGAGTATCTGAAAGGTGACCGCCAGTGGGTAGCCCCATCTGTAAGGTCTCTAGTCAGGTCAAGGACAGGGCGCAAGCGGGCTCTGCGCTGAAGTGTTTCCCTAGATAGGTCAGGGAGAATTTTGATGGGGGCACCATCAAATTCAATCTCACCGGCTTCCCAGGCTGAACAGAGGACCAGTTCTTTTTTGTGGGCAGGGATGAAGGCAGCACACCACATCCTGGGGCCTTTTGGGATCATTAGATCTGGGGCCCAGGGCCTTATGGACCCTGTCCAACTCCATTGTGAGCTGAGGGGATTTGAGGACTTTTTGAAAGATGGCACTCACCGTGGCTGGAAGGTTTTCAGTGCCTGTAACCTCTGGTAGTCCCCGCAACCTCAAGTTGTTTCTGTGGCTTCTATCTTCTAGGTGGAGTTGAAGGTCAACCGCCGCGTCCTGCCTCATGGGTAGGGCCTGTAGGAGTGCCTGAATATCTCTGTCTCTGCTTAGCTATCTCTGATGGGTCTGGATGAAAGAGTGCAGGGGTCTCCGGTAAAGAGTCAGAGACAGAGGAAGAGGTAGGAGATGCAGCCGGATTCGCCATGGTCAGGGTGCTCCGGCTTGAGCCACAAGGTGCCTGTCACGAAGATCCTGCCAGTAACCGGCGTCCCAGGCGCACGGGAACCCGGCCACGGGTCCCATTGCGCATGCGCGCGCGTTCACGGGTGCGCGCGCGCGTTCACGGGTGCGCGCGCGCGTTCACGGGTGCGGTCACGCACAGGCACGCGCGCGCGCACTCCCGCTAGTGTCCGGCGGGCTATTTAAACCTGCCTGTCACACTCCATCCCTGCTGTCTGCTCTACAGCGTTCTGTGAGTGTTACCTGATCTGATCTGTGTTTCCTGTTATCCGACCCGGCTTCCTGTTTGACGATCCTGCTATCTGCCTGCACCAGACTCTCTTGGCTTGCCTGACCATCCCTCTGTATTACCCCTGGTACCTCTGCTGTCTGAACGTTACTGACCACCGGCTTGTTGACCCTCCGCTGTGTTCATCAGCTTCAAGTCTGCTACCTGCTGTTGTTCCTGGTTCCAGTCCTGCTTCCAGTTGCTATTACCTGCTGTTGTTCCGGGTTCCAGTCCAGCGTTCCAGGCTACCTTCTGCTGTGTTCCAGTCCAGCGTTCCAGTCTACTACCTGCTGTTGTTCCTGGTTCCAGTCCAGCGTTCCAGTCTACTACCTGCTGTTGTTCCTGGTTCCAGTCCAGCGTTCCAGGCTATCTCTGCTGTGTTCCAGTCCAGCGTTCCGGTCTACTACCTGCTGTTGTTCCTGGTTCCAGTCCAGCGTTCCAGGCTATCTTCTGCTGTGTTCCAGTCCAGCGTTCCAGTCTACTACCTGCTGTTGTTCCTGGTTCCAGTCCAGCGTTCCAGTCTACTACCTGCTGTTGTTCCTGGTTCCAGTCCGGCGTTCCAGGCTACCTTCTGCTGTGTTCCAGTCCAGCGTTCCAGGCTATCTTCTGCTGTGTTCCAGTCCAGCTCCCAGTCTGCTATCACCTGCTGTTGTTCCTGGTTCCAGTCCTGCATTCCAGTCTCCGTCCTCAGTCTACTCCTCAGAGGGTGCCACCACTACTGGACTTTCAGCAACTGTTGATCCTGCCAGGCACCCATACCACTCTTCACTCCTGGCCCTCTGTCTCCATTCCAGGGGAACGGGAGTGGGAGCTGTAAGGGAGGTCTTTTCCTGCACTTCAGGCTCACAACCTACCAGGTACGTGACAGTAGCAGACAGCCATGTCTGAGCCTGAGCAGGGAACATCTCCCATGGAGGAACTCTGTGCACACCTGGCAGGATTGACTGAAGCAGTCAAAAGTCTGCAGCAAGGATACACCAGACTGGAGGGACGAGTGTTAACCCTGTCTAATCCCATTGGGGCCCAGGGAGCTTCCTCTGCTCCCGCTCCTTCAGTTGGGCCTTCCTCAACGGTGGTAATGCTCCCTCCGGAACCTAAGGTTCCCACACCTGAACGTTTCTTTGGAAATCGCCATAAGTTCAGAGCCTTCCGCAATTCTTGCGAACTATTTTTTGCTCTTCAGCCACGTACCTTTTCCCTGGAGGCTACAAAGGTGGGCTATGTGATTTCTCTGCTCTCTGGTGACCCCCAAACCTGGGCCCATCGCCTCCTAGAGCAAAAAGACATATCTCTGACCAACCTCTCCACTTTCTTTGCCGCACTAGGCCAGCTATATGATGACCCCCAGCTATCTGTAACTGCAGAAGCGGCTCTACACACCCTGCAACAAGGTCGCAGAGCAGCAGAGGATTATGTGGCTGAATTCAGGAAGTGGAGTGCGGATACTAACTGGAACGATGCGGCTCTCCGTTATCAATTTCGGTTGGGACTTTCTGATCCTCTGAAGGATGAACTGGCCAGGGTGGGTACACCACAGACTTTAAATGCTTTAATCGATCTAGCTATCCAGATCGATCGACGCCTACGAGAACGCAGGTCGGAGAGAGCTATGGGGTCCTCTCGTCCAACTTGGGTTACCCCTAAGGTTCCACATCACCCATCATCAACACCACCTACCTCCACGCTTAACTTACCTGAGCCAATGCAACTGGGTGTCTTGCGACCTTCGCTCACCCCAGAGGAACGACAACGTCGTCGTGCAAATAACTTGTGCCTGTATTGTGGGGAACCCAGGCACTACGTCAGGAACTGTCCTCTCAAGATCCGTAAGTGTTTATCCCTATCTACTGACTATGTAACATCCCTGGTTAAAAATACCACTCACCTTGCTCTGCCTCTTCTGCTACAGCTTCCAGGGAAGGATCTACAAGTCACCGCCATTATTGATTCAGGAGCTTGCAGCTGTTTCATGGATTCTTGTTTTGCCGTCCAACACCAAATACCCTTGTCACCTAAAGCTCATGGACTTTCTATCCATCTAGCTGATGGAACCGCTATCAAGTCTGGACCTGTCACCCAGGAGACTATGCCAATACCTGTTCTCATTTCCAACATGCATCAGGAACAGCTGCGCCTGGACATTATCGCTTCACCTCTGTTCCCCATAATACTTGGCATGCCATGGTTACAGGCCGACAATCCGGACATAAATTGGATCACGGGTGAGGTGACCTTTTCCTCTACTTACTGCCAACAGTTTTGCAGAACCCAGAACATCCAGGAGAACTCTACTCTGTTATGCCTAGATACAGATCCTAGTCTGCTTCAATCCATTCCTTCTGCCTATCATGATTTCCTGGACGTATTTAGTAAACAGAGGGCAGAGGTGTTACCCCCTCACCGGGCCTATGACTGTCCCATTGAGTTGCTTCCTGGTGCTGAAATTCCTTTTGGAAGAATATTCCCCCTGACTGAAGTGGAGCAAGGGGCATTGAAGGAATACATTGATGAAAACCTCAAGAGAGGCTTCATTCGTCCATCCACGTCCCCCGCAGGTGCAGGCATCTTCTTCGTGCAGAAAAAAGATAAAACTCTCAGGCCGTGCGTGGATTACCGCGAACTAAACAAGATTACTGTGAAGAATCGGTACCCTCTCCCCTTAGTACCAGAGTTGTTTCAGAGACTGGGGACGGCTACCATATTCACCAAACTTGACCTCCGTGGGGCCTACAATTTAGTTCGTATCAGGGATGGTGACGAATGGAAGACCGCTTTTCGTACCCGTTATGGGCATTTTGAATACCTCGTGATGCCTTTCGGCCTGTGTAATGCCCCTGCCACATTTCAATACTTTATTAACGATGTGTTACGTGACTTTTTAGACCTGTTTGTCATTGTCTATTTAGATGACATATTGATTTTCTCTTGTTCCCTTGAATCCCATCGCAGGCACGTCAGGAGTGTATTGGGCCGACTTCGACAACACGGTCTGTATGCAAAGGCTGAAAAATGTGAATTCGAACAGGAAAGTATTCCATTTTTAGGGTTGGTCATCTCCAGTAAAGGCATTAAAATGGACCCCCAGAAGGTCACGGCTGTTCTAGATTGGCCAGTCCCGACTGATAAGAAAGGAATCCAGCGATTCGTTGGATTCGCTAATTTTTACCGCAAATTTATTAAGGGGTTCTCAGCTATCATTGCACCCATCACACAGCTTACCAAACAGGGTACACGCTTCCATTGGTCGGCCGAGGCTCAAAAGGCTTTTGAGACTCTCAAGGGCCTTTTTACCTCCGCCTCTGTACTGAAGCACCCAGATTCCTCTCTGCCATTTATTCTAGAAGTGGATGCATCTGAAATTGCTGTAGGAGCAGTATTATCCCAAAGACAGGGAACCAAGGCCCTGCTGCATCCTGTGGCTTTCTTTTCTCGTAAATTATCCACGGCAGAGAGAAATTATGATGTAGGTGACAGAGAGTTGTTGGCAATCAAGTCAGCATTGGAGGAGTGGCGCTATCTGTTGGAGGGTGCCGCTCATCCAGTTCTAATCTTTACAGATCATAAGAACCTGGAGTATTTGAGGTCTGCAAAGAGGTTGAAACCACGTCAGGCCAGGTGGGCTCTCTTTTTCTCCAGGTTCTCCTTCCATGTCACTTACCGTCCCGGCTCCAAGAATACCAAACCAGACGCCCTGTCTAGGATGTTCCATAAACCTCAAGAGATTTCCCCTCCAGACACCATTTTGTCTCCAGGGAACTTTCTTCTGCTTCAGGGAAACCTGCTTTCCCAGATTAAACAGGCCTCCGCAGATATAGAATCTTCCATTAAGACAGAACTCCAGGTTAAGGATGGGTTATTGTGGCATGAGAATAGGATCTTTATACCTGAAACACTACGAGTTCCAGTACTAGAGCTCTGTCACGATCATGCGCTGGCTGGGCATTTTGGTGTGGCTAAGACCACTGATTTGGTTCAGCGCACCTTCTGGTGGCCTCAGCTGCGCAAAGATTGTAAGGAGTTTGTAGAGTCCTGTACCACCTGCCTTAGGAACAAAGGGCACAAAACAAGGGCATGGGGTCTACTAAAACCCTTGCCTGTCCCTGATAGACCCTGGAAAATGCTCTCGATAGATTTTATTGTAGAACTACCCCCGGCCGGGGGCTTCACTTCAATCTTTGTCATAGTGGACCGGTTGTCGAAGATGGCGCACTTTGTCCCAATGAAGGGTACCCCTTCAGCTACAGAAACAGCACAAGCATTCATTAAAGAGGTTGTCAGGCTCCATGGGGTACCAATTAACATCGTTTCAGATCGAGGGGTACAATTTACCTCTCGATTCTGGAGGGCTTTGTGTAAGACCTTGGACATTGAACTCTCGTTTTCATCGGCTTATCACCCCCAGACTAATGGGCAAACAGAAAGAACAAACCAGACTCTTGAACAATATTTGCGCTGTTTTTCTTCTTTTACCCAAGATAATTGGATTGCTGTTTTACCATTGGCTGAATTCGCTTATAACAATTCTATTCACTCTGCTATCAAGCAAACTCTGTTTTTTGCGAATTATGGTTTCCATCCCTCATTTTTACCAAATTCTCTTCCAGAATGCACGGTACCCGCAGTCCAGGAGAAATTGGATTTCTTTACCTCTAACAACCAAGTTTTACAGGACACCATGACCAGAACCCAGGAGTACAACAAAGCGACCTTCGATAAAAAGAGGCGAGGTGAGCTCTTACTTGCACCTGGGGATCAGGTATGGTTGTCCACCATAAACCTTAGGTTGGCCTGCCCTTCCAAGAAGTTGGGTCCCAAATTTCTTGGAACATTCCCTGTTAAACGGAGAATTAATGAAGTTGCATATGAACTTGAACTTCCGGATTCACTAAAAGTACATCCAGTTTTTCACGTGTCCCTGCTTAAACCATCTATTACTAACCCATTTCCAGGTCGAAGTACGGATCCTCCTGATCCAATCCTGGTAGATGGGGAAGAGGAATTCGAGGTGGAGGCTATCATGGACCACAGGAAAAGAGGTAATCAAAACCAATTCTTAATAAAATGGAAGGGGTTTGGCCCAGAGGAGAATTCTTGGGAACCAGAGGATAATATTCATGCTGAAGACCTGTTACAAGCCTTTAAAACAGCTCATCCAGAGAGATTTTTTCAAAGGGGCATCCGGAGGCTGCCCCTTGGGGGGGGGCAATGTCACGAAGATCCTGCCAGTAACCGGCGTCCCAGGCGCACGGGAACCCGGCCACGGGTCCCATTGCGCATGCGCGCGCGTTCATGGGTGCGGTCACGCACAGGCACGCGCGCGCGCACTCCCGCTAGTGTCCGGCGGGCTATTTAAACCTGCCTGTCACACTCCATCCCTGCTGTCTGCTCTACAGCGTTCTGTGAGTGTTACCTGATCTGATCTGTGTTTCCTGTTATCCGACCCGGCTTCCTGTTTGACGATCCTGCTATCTGCCTGCACCAGACTCTCTTGGCTTGCCTGACCATCCCTCTGTATTACCCCTGGTACCTCTGCTGTCTGAACGTTACTGACCACCGGCTTGTTGACCCTCCGCTGTGTTCATCAGCTTCAAGTCTGCTACCTGCTGTTGTTCCTGGTTCCAGTCCTGCTTCCAGTTGCTATTACCTGCTGTTGTTCCTGGTTCCAGTCCAGCGTTCCAGGCTACCTTCTGCTGTGTTCCAGTCCAGCGTTCCAGTCTACTACCTGCTGTTGTTCCTGGTTCCAGTCCAGCGTTCCAGTCTACTACCTGCTGTTGTTCCTGGTTCCAGTCCAGCGTTCCAGGCTATCTCTGCTGTGTTCCAGTCCAGCGTTCCGGTCTACTACCTGCTGTTGTTCCTGGTTCCAGTCCAGCGTTCCAGGCTATCTTCTGCTGTGTTCCAGTCCAGCGTTCCAGTCTACTACCTGCTGTTGTTCCTGGTTCCAGTCCAGCGTTCCAGTCTACTACCTGCTGTTGTTCCTGGTTCCAGTCCGGAGTTCCAGGCTACCTTCTGCTGTGTTCCAGTCCAGCGTTCCAGGCTATCTTCTGCTGTGTTCCAGTCCAGCTCCCAGTCTGCTATCACCTGCTGTTGTTCCTGGTTCCAGTCCTGCATTCCAGTCTCCGTCCTCAGTCTACTCCTCAGAGGGTGCCACCACTACTGGACTTTCAGCAACTGTTGATCCTGCCAGGCACCCATACCACTCTTCACTCCTGGCCCTCTGTCTCCATTCCAGGGGAACGGGAGTGGGAGCTGTAAGGGAGGTCTTTTCCTGCACTTCAGGCTCACAACCTACCAGGTACGTGACAGTGCCACCATTATGGCCCTCAGAGAGGTGCAGTGTGAGTGCTGGAAATAATGTTGTATATCCCCCTGGGAAGTGTGGGAACGGGCTGCTTGGGCTGACGATACAGTCCTGTACTTTCTCGCCATTAGCATGCCGGTGTAACAGGTGGTGGATGTCGGCACTGTGTTGGCATAGGCAAGGGAAGCCCGGAGCTCACAGAAAACACATCTTCACACCACCATGTCCAGGCCACGCCCATCAGCTACCAAATCCTCCCGATTTACACACGCACCCTTGTGAGACACCTTGTGATGCCGACGATCAAGAAGGTGTGCGGTCGCCGCTCCCAGCACTCGCTTACCAACTATCTGCTCAGCGCTAAGAAATCTCTAACAAAGATGACCCAAAATTGCCCTGGCTTTCCTGTGGCCTCCTGCAGCTCCATGCCTGAAGACACTCCAACACAAATAGACTGTGAGTACAACCCTCCGCTTTCTAAAGTAGATTTAGACGTTAGCCTGTCTGCAATATATGAAAAGCTGGTAGACAAGATACTGCTTGAATTGCACAAATCCACTAATGCTCTCTCCCAGGAGATTACAGCTATAGAAGGCCACACTGACATTCTTGAGACCAACCATGATGAACTATCTCTAGCACATAACGATCTTAGGAAAGATTATGAAATGTATAACTTTTCCTTCATGCAGGCCCAGGTTGAAGATTTAGATAACAGAAATTGCCGTAATAATATACTGATACGTGAGATACCTGAGTCTGTTACAGATCTCACACCAGCCATTTCTAAACGGTTCCATAACCTTTTGCCTGATAAACCACTGTCTGCCTTCACATGTGACAGGATCCCTAGGGCGCTTTGCCCAAAAGCAACACCTGATAAGAGATTTTCTTACCAAAGAAGATATAATGCATGCATCCAGGAATACATCCAAAATAGAATTAGATGGCATCAGGATCCAAATATACCCAGAAATATACCTAGAAGTTACTTCTATACTGCAGACAGCAAGAATTAAATATCACTGGGGCTTCCCATTCAAGCTCTCTGTGATGCAGAATGGCTCAACATACACAGTATACAACATATTAGAAGGAAAAGAATTTCTGGTCAGGCTGGGCCTGCTTGAGCCAGAACCTTCAAATCGACCTCCTGCTACCCCCAGATCATCACCCATTTGGTCCACCCCTTCATGACGTCGCAATCAAAGAGACCAAAGAAGATGGCATCAATCGTTGCAGGATCAAGCAGCGTAACCTTTCACAAGGCTACTAGTTCTATGTTTTTTTTTCTCTCAATTGGTTTGACATTAAACCAATTTTTATGTTGTCATTTCTACCACCAGATTGCCTGAAGAGTTCTTGAAAGTCTGAATTTCTTCATTCCTTCTCTAAGGCGAGCCTGCCTTAACAAGTAAGATATCATCAAAATATTATGTTCAGCTAACTTTTTCTACTTTTAGTTATCTACCTGAGATTGAAGTGTCAGAGATAATAAGGTCGCTTTGATTTATTTTCATCACCTTATCATCTATTTTGGATTAGAAACGGACTATGACCCCATATTTTGGAATTCAGCTCTGAACATGGCTTCTGTTCTTACATTGAAATATCTGGGTCATATTGCAGTTAATCTATGGAGACTTGTGCCTTATACATATCATAAATAACTTCACTAACATTTTGGAAGCTCACGATGAGCACCTCTAATGACTCCTATACAGGGTTTTTTTGTTTTGTTTTTTTTTTCTTTTTTTGCTCAGATGTTCTCCATTACATTGACTTTTACCAACATGTACGTACAGCTGCGTACCTACCCCGATAAATTTTTAAATTTTACACGCATGTCCATTGCCTCATTCGACATTCTACTAGAAAAAGTTTGGCCCAGTTTGACACGCTTGGACACGAACATGAGGAAGAGTGTGCCACCAGAAGAACGTCTGTTGGTGACTATCAAATTTCATGAAACTATGTTGATCACGTCAGTTGTCAGGCTCAATGGTGGGGTCCTCTTTTTCATATCTAACAACATATGGGTCAAATTACAATTATACTTTGTAAAACAACATTGCAAGTGGTGTATTGGATTGGATCAAGGGCTATATATGGTCTATAAATCATTGCAAGTAATTGCCAGTTTTTAAACTTTTTTTTATGTTTTGTCATCGTTTTCCATCATTTTTTAGTGTTTTAATGTCCAAAAAATTGGGTACCTTTAAAAAATGCCTATAAACTAAAACACAGCTAGACGGCGATACCACGTTTAGCCGCGTTTGGCATCTGAAACGTGGAAATCTTCGGCGTCTGAACTCATTTTTTTGCCTTCAAAGAAAGGCTGTTAAACTCAACTGCCTAAAAACGACTGTAAACGAAACTGTGTACATGGTCACATAAGATAACATTGAATGAGCTCAGGGGCAGTTGAAAAAAGCGTCCAACTGCCTCTTAACATGTGTTTAGCAGCAGCAGTGTACATGTGGCCTTAGGAGGTGATTTCAACTTGGCTGCACACCCAGCTCTTGACAGAAGCAGAGTGGTCCCTTTGTCAAAAGCCTTTTATAAATCAATAAATCGCTCTGTTAACAAGTTTCAATTGATAGATTCTTGGAGAGCTCATAACACTGGGGTGAAGGCATATACCCATTGCTCTCATCCACATAATTGTTATGCCCGCTTGGACTACATATTAGCACTCCAATACTACTAGCCAACTCCTTCAATGCACACATTCACTCATGCCCATGGTCTGATCACCATATTGTTTCCTTTGACACCTCCCATATAGGTCTAGCCCCTACCCCATTTAGTGCTTGAATGACTCTCTATTAACAGACCCCTTCACCCTTCAATAGATATCTACACATATTGAAGAATACTTCTCCCACAATACAACTAATGATATACTCCCCATCTCACTCTGGTCGGCACACAAAGCTGTATTGAGAGGACACTTAATTAACATAGCAGCAGCCAAAAACAAAGCCAGACTTACAGATATTAAATGCCTTAGGAGAGACCTTGATAATCTATACAACAAACTAAATCAATCACCCTCCCAAGATCTTACTCAACAAATCCATAATAAGCACCAAGCACTAGACAACATTTTATCAGCCGACACTGAGAAATCCCTTTGATTTTCCAAAGCTAAATTCTTGCTACATGGCAATTCCACTTCCACCATGTTTGCAAGGAAACTAAACCAAGAATATAAATCACCCCATGTTTATAAATTGCGTGATAAGCGAGGTAATTTTGTCACTCACCCTCAGAAGGTTAAAGATATATATTTCAACTTTCTATAAAAATCTCCTCAGGACCACAAACTCATCCTCAAACATCTTCACTTAACCACTTCAGCCCCGGAAGGATTTACCCCCTTCCTGACCAGAGTACTTTTTGCGATTCGGCACTGTGTCGCTTTAACTGACAATTGCGCGGTCATGCGGCATTGCACCCAAACAAAATTGACGTCCTTTTTTTCCCACAAAACGAGCTTTCTTTTGGTGGTATTTGATCACCTCTGCGGTTTTTATTTTTTGCGCTATAAACAAAAAAAGAGTGACAATTTTGAAAAAAAAACGCATTCTTTTTACTTTTTGCTATAATAAATATCCCCCAAAAATATATATAAAAAAACTTTTTTTTTCCTCAGTTTAGGCCGATATGTATTCTTCTACATATTTTTGGTAAAAAAAAAAATCGCAATAAACGCATATTGATTGGTTTGCGCAAAAGTTATAGCGTCTACAAAATAGGGGATAGTTTTCAAAAAGTTTCGAGTCTCGACACGCAGCACATGAATCCTCTGTTCCTGCATATAGCTGGGATGCATGCCGAGACGCATGCCGAGTGTTATACACACTTACAAGTTGCCGGACCAGACTCTGCTTCCCTCTACAGCTGCATCCCGTTTTTACCTGTACCTTACACCATACGAACTTGGCTTTGTAAGTATTGTTTTCAAGTCATTAAAAAGACGTTATTACACTATACGTGCCTTTCTTTGGCCTTCTATGAGGAGCCACCATTTGCAGATGTTGTGGAGGAATTGGATGTGAGCTGATTGTCATAAGGAGTTATATATATATATATATATATATATATACACATCATTCCCGCTTGGATTGAGATCTGGGTGTCTTTATACAGCAGACTAATGCTGCAACATCCATAAAGGGAACATCGGATGAAAGAAGTCTGTCTGGTTTATTACATGCCTGGGGGTCACTTGTTGGCCGATATCATCTGGTGAGCGCTTTGACATACCAGTTCGGGTGAAGCATTTGCACTTTAGCATCACACGGTGTTTGGAGCACATTCGAGAAGATTCATTGTTTTTGTTTTATAGCAATGTCGGATACATTATGAACTTTTATTTTAATTGCATTTATATTCACTTTATATGCATTAAGTCTGTTTGTATTGCACTAATGTTGCGCCCTTCACTGTTTTATATTTTTTGCTTATTAGTTATCACTAATTTTGGGAGCAGCATCAGGTTGTGATAGTGCTTGATATTGGATTTGGCGCCGCACCCATTTTTTCACTATTATGAGGCACTGGAAGAAGGAGTTGGCACCTAATCTGTGAAAGGTTATTGCTTTTATTCAATCACATTATAAATCTGAATGACTGTTATCACTCAATGTAGACTCATTTTGGCCTTTGAGACATTTTGGCAACCATGGGTACTTTGGTACTTCAGATATCCTGCTGCTGTAACCTCTTATGCCCCGTACACATGGTCGGACTTTGTTCAGACATTCCGACAACAAAATCCTAGGATTTTTTCAGACGGATGTTGGCTTAAACTTGTCTTGCATACACACGGTCACACAAAGTTGTCGGAAAATCCGATCGTTCTAAACGCGGTGACGTCAATTATGTATGTCGGGACTATAAACGGGGCAGTGGCCAATAGCTTTCATCTCTTTATTTATTCTGAGCATGCGTGGCACTTTGTCCGTCGGATTTGTGTACACACGATCGGAATTTCCGACAACGGATTTTGTTGTTGGAAAATTTTATAGCCTGCTCTCAAACTTTGTGTGTCGGAAAATCCGATGGAAAATGTGTGATGGAGCCCACACACGGTCAGAATTTCCGACAACAAGGTCCTATCACACATTTTCTGTCGGAAAATCCGACCGTGTGTACGGGGCATTATACTTGTTGGATCTTGCTGTGTAGAAGCACTTACTTCTATTTTCATTACAACTATTCTTAATGTACTGAATGTTTCTAATGAATATACTTTTGCCCTGCGTGGCAAAACCTTGCTATTTTTTTCCTGTCTTTGCCTAATCTTTTCTGGTTCCCTAACCACTTGCCTACTGGGCACTTTCACCCCCTTCCTGCTCAGGCCAATTTTCAGATTTTAGTGCTGTCGCACTTTGAATGAAAATTGCGGGGTCATGCTTCACTGTACCCAGATGAAATTTGTATAATTATTTTCACACAAATAGTGCTTTCTTTTAATGGTATTTAGTCACTACTGGGTTTTTTATTTTTTGCTAAATAAACGAAAAACGATCTAAAATTTTGAAAAAAAAAACAATTTTATTTATTTATTTATTTTTTTTTATAAAATGTTGTCTACAGGTATTTTTTCTCCTTTACTGATGTGCAGGTGCATATCATTGCAATTTTTGACAGCAAGGCCAGTTTTTGCTTTTATAAAGAGTACCTCTATAGGGTTACGGTGTGAAGGCAGCACTGACACCCAAAGAACAATTATTCCACACCTGTTGCTTCTATCCAAAGTCTGCGAAAGAGACATCAGAATTTATCCAAAAAATCTTGAATCTTTTTTGAGTGCACTAAATTGTGGCCTCATCATGCAGACTTTTTTATAAAATAAAGAAAGCTTGAATGAAAAATTTTAATTTTTTGTCTTTATAAATGTCATTAACCACTTAAGGACAGAGCCTTATATATATATATTTTTTTTTTCCTAACACCCTAGAGAATAAAATGACTGTTGTTGCAATACTTTCTGTTACACCGTATTTGCACAGCGGTCTTACAAGCTCATTTTTTGGGGAAAAAATACACTTTTTTGATATAAAAAATAAGACAACAGTAAAGTAAGCCCATTTTTTTTATATTGTGAAAGATAATGTTACACCAAGTAAATTGATACCCAACATGTCACGCTTCAAAATTGCGTCCGCTTGTGGAATGGCTACAAACTTTTACTCTTAAAAACCTCCATAGGTGATGTTTAAAAAATTCTGCAGGTTGCATGTTTTGAGTTACAGAGGAGGTCTAGGGCTAGAATTATTGCTCTCGCTCTACCGATCATGGCGATACCTCACATGTGTGGTTTGAACACTGTTTACATATGTGGCCGCTACTCACGTATGCTTCTGTGTGCGAGCTCGGCCGGAGTGGGAGCATTAAAGAAAAAAATTGTGTCACTTTTATTCCTATTACAAGGAATGTAAACATCCCTTGTAATAGAAAAAAGCATGACAGGACCTCTTAAATATGAGATCTGGAGTCAAAAAGACCTCAGATCTCATATTTACACTAAAATGCAATAAAATAAAAAAATGTCATTTGCAAAAAAAAAAAAAAGTTTAATTTAAGAGCTATGGGTGGAAGTGACAGTTTGACATTGCTTCCGCCCTGCAATGGTATGGAGCCGATGGAGCCGATGGGGGCAATCTTCCCTTCACTCCCTTCACTCAGCTCCATACCACACACGGAGAAGGATCCAATCACCTCCGCCGCTGCCGGCGGCTCCAGTAAGAGGCGGAGGGCCACAGAGACCACTTTTAACTGAAAGGCGACCGCCCACTCTTGAAGAGGATACTGGGGTTATGGTAGCTAGCTGCTGCCATAACAACGATATTCCTCTTCAGACAGCCGATGTATAATGACGGCGGGCGGTCAGCAAGTGGTTAATGCTGCATCAGGTTTTATACACGGTACATATGTGCCACTTTACAGACAGACTAAGGGGACCCCCCAGGCACAATATTTAAAGGAATTTTGCATTTTTTATTTTTATTTTTTGTTTTTATAGTTTCACTTTAGGCATCAGTAAATCACTGCTCATTTAAAAATGATTTTTTTTACAAACTTTTTTTTCATTGATACATGTCCCCCAGGGCAGTACCTGGTCTCCCATAACCATTGTATTCCCAATTACTTGTATATAAGCCTTCAAAATGGGCAGTTTTCCAGTTCGGGTCCCAAAGACTTCAATGGGGTTCATTATTCAGTTTCGCACTTTTGCGATGTTCGAAAGTTTTGCCTCGAACCGAACAGGGGGTCGTTCAGCCCTTCTCTAAAGCTGAGTATGTCTCCCTTCTACACGGCTGATTCATTATTCCCCATTACCATTTTAGGACAATTTACCCAAAGCTCTGTAGGAAGTGGATACTTACCTCTTTTCCCATTGTTGAGACACCACTAATATATGTAAGTAGGTTACCCGTGTTAGACACTGTGTCTATCAGCTTTAACTCCTAGAATACCATCTCACACCAACCTGCGCAGTCGTCCCTAGGTGTGTCCCCATATCCATCTCTGGAGGGAACTTGAGCTGTCCCTCCTGTCCGACCGCCTCCTCTCTATGCGTGCTTTTAAAATATATTATATTATAAAAAGGGACGTTGGGACTTTATATGAAGCAATGAAGTAGTGGAGGTAAATTATTATAAACACATTTATTTGGTAGCATAGGTCTGCATACATAAAAATATTTCATATCCTATATGCACAAGAAGCGTGCACAAGGGCTGAGTGTATAGAATGGAAAAATACCTGCATAACATCATATGGTCAGAATAATGAACATATATATATACACACATAAAAATGACATGTCTATACCAAAAGCAGCAGGCTTAACACCGGCACCTGCACCCGCAAAGTACATCTGTATCCACCAGATGGTATAAAAAATGAGGTGTATAAATAGTCAATAAGTAGTTGGATAAATAAATAAATCACAATCCGTATGAGGTATATGGCTGCGGCATCAAAATAGAGCTCTACGCGTTTCGTGGGTTTTCCCACTCGTCAGGAGTGGATGCATCAGACATTCCTATGGAATAAAAAGATTTAAGGAAATATACTTGTCAAAGGAGTTAAAAAAATGTTATTTCTATAACTATAGATGGTTAACCATTAGCACTCACCAACCCAGGCATGGGCCGCAAAGTGGGACGATCGGAGCAGGGTCGGACGAGCAACATAGCCTCAACGCGGGAGCTGAGGCGGCATAAAACAGGGAAGCAGCATCGAAAGGGCTTGAGAGGTAGATAGGAGCTCTCTCTGGGGCCAGAAAGGTAGTGTAAGATATCGTGAAGCAAAGATGTCTGGGAACAACATATTAAATATGTGTGTGAATAAAATGATAAAATGATGAAGTAATATAATGGTGTTAATCATAATAATGATGATATATGATAAGGGATAGTAACACCAATGGGTGAACCCAGTGTAGCTTCATAAAAGAAGTATGTAAATGATGGGAAAAATAGAAAAAGTATGAAAGTGCCCAAGAATATGGAAAGTGTCTGTGTGTGAAAAAGAATGAGCGTAACTTACGGCAAAATATAATATAAATACTGAAAGAAATACCACGTGCAATCAAGGGCAAATAATATAGACAAAAGACTGATCCACCCAAGGGGGGAAAAAGGGGGGAAGAAGATAAAGGTATGAAAAACCGAAAAGAGAAGAAGAAGAAAGTGCCTACCCTAATGCTGCAACAAAAGAAGCCCCCAGTAGATCATATAGCTGGTGTATAGAGACCTCAAGGTGAGACTGGTCAGATTGAACAGCTCACTTGAAAAGGGGGGATGTAGTTATGCCGCCAACGCCACGCCAATGAACCAATGGAGGGGAGGGAGCCGGACCGGAGGTGAGTATAACACTCAACAACGATCGCGGAGACCTCCCCATACCGGGACAAGAGATGTTATGGCTAAACGCCGGTGCCATGACGTCATTTCTGACGTCACACGCACGGAGTGAAGCGGCCACACAACCAGCGTGACAAGCGTGGCGGCGATGCGCAACGTGGTAAGCGCCCCGCCCTCCCGAACACAGGGTGTGCAGGGGGAGAAGGGGGAGGATCCAAAGCGAGCATCGCAGCTCCCGCGATAGAGGTGGAGCCCATCCATCCCCAAACAACGACCAATCCACATGTCAGGCCATGACCAGGCAAGGGGAGTGCGCATGGAGCATGTGAATGGAGACAGTCCATGCGGGTGCATGGAACTAGTGGAGATATTGCTGCCTATGGGGAATATCATATATGTAAAGCACACAAACATGAATATGAATAAATGGTATGGATAAACATTTATAATGGCAAAATGTGAACCTTAATAAGGATCCCCCAAATTTCTATTAAAATATATTATATACCTTTGTGAGTACAGCCATTGTTATGGCAAGCTTGTGTATTTTTGTGTTTTTTTTGTCTATTTTGGTTTCGTGTGGTATTGATTATATATTTATTTTTTTTACTCTATCTAGAGAAACCCAATTTTAAGCCTTAAGCTCCTAAAGAAGCGCTTCTGTCGCAAAACATGTCGAGCAGGACTATGTACTGGATATCACCACCCGCAAAAAAAACAAAGTGATTGCCAATAACTCACTAGGGTGTAAACGCTGAAAAGCTCAATGTATTGTGACAGCAGGCAGGTAAAAACACCTGGTTGCATCCAGGATGGAAAATATGTATGCCCTAGATTCAGGCTTTATGCTGACTTATACCACTAGGGGGAGTGCTGGGAGTCCTGCAGGGGAAGAGTTAATGAGCCCAGCTGAAGTAAGTGGGCTCATTAAGACCTATAGAAAACACCCCAGCAGGCTTAGGGAGATGCTCCATCCTGGAACCAGTTCTGTGATTGTGTAGACTGGGGAGTGTGGTATCTGAGCTTTGCGGTGAGTTAACGCCTGTGTGGCAAAACTTCTCAAAGAGAGATAGGGTCTGGGGCAGCACAAGGCTGCACCCAGTTGTTAGTTAGGGAATCTACGTGTGTAGTAAGCGGTCAAGCTGACCAGGATTTCTTTTCATGTTTCTTTTTGTTTTTCTGTTATTTTTTCAATGCATCTAGTCTGAATAAACCGCACCTTTGTTTTTGTTTCACCTACCAAGCTGTCTGCTGTGCCTGTTTTTGTGTGGTGAACCCATCCAGGGGGTCACACACACCCGCTGCCGAGCTAACCCCTCACAGTATGAGCAAGCACAGCGTCCCTTAAAATCGCTGACTCATCAGTCAAGGTGTGATCCAGGTAGTTTAATGCTGCGTACACATAGTCGGAATTTCGGAACAACAAATGTTCGATGTGAGCTTGCTGTCGGAACATTCTGACCGTGTGCATGCTCCATCGGACTTTTGCTGTCGGAATTTCCGACAACAAATGTTTGAGAGCAGGTTCACAAATATTCCGACAACAAACATTGTTGCTGGAAATTCCAAGCCTGTGTACCCAAGTCCGACGCACAAAATTCCATGCTCGGAATCAAACAGAAGAGCCGCACTGGCTATTGAACTTCATTTTTCTTGGCTCGTCGTACGCGTGGTACGTCACCGTTCATATGAGCAAATGTGTGGATGTGTGACTCCATGAGTATAATGCCGCGTACACACGAGCGGAATGTCCGTCAGAAAAAGTCCGATGGGAGCTTTTTTAATCGTATATTCCGACCATGTGTGTGCCCCATCGGACTTTTTCCGTCGAAAATTCAGACGGACTTAGATAAAGAACATGTTCTAACTTTTTCTGACGGAACTAATTACTATCACTACTATCCGTCGGAATTCCATTGGAGAAACCTTCAGAGTTTATTCCGACGGCAAAACCACTCGTGTGTATGCGGCATAACATTAAAAAAAGGGATCCTGGGGTTACCGTTTACCAGACAGCAAACATTCAGTCACAGTGTGCTGTTCTGTGTGTGTTTTCGGCCTAGAATTTCCCACTGAATACAGGGCTATAGAGGGATGTATTCAGTGAGGTCAGGTATAATTAACACAGTCTCAATATCACTGATAGCAACCCTTAGTAGAACACCAGGTTAGTAAACTGTGCATGACCATCAAGAGTTCACTGTGAATGTCAAGTGTGGCACTAGTAAAGCAGATCATGGACTGGCAGGTCCGCTCATCCAGCCTTTGACAATTTACTTTTAGACCTGCTTCCATGGTGACAGGAGATGACCTGCTCACTCATCCAGGCAGTGCACTGAGAGTCAGTGGGGGCAGGGATAGTAACTCCGACCTTGCTCTGGGTCTGGAGCGATGTCCACTCATCCGGTCTGATCTCTAACTCAGCATGCCTTTCTCAAGATGGATGCCACAGTTCTCAGGGAGTCCATTGAGCATGTGCAGGATTGCAACAGAGTTGACAACTGGAAGAAATGGTTACCGCTCCAGGTAGGTGAGTTGAGGTAACACCCTCCTCAAGGTGGAAGCTTCAGGTGCAGGCTCAGCATGTGATAATGAAGTAAATCTGGACAGCTGCACTCCAACTGGAATGCCTTAATTGTGAAAAGTAACAAAAGTTCATAACAGCAGCAGGTTACAGGATGAATAGTTGACGCGTTCCACACTCTCAATAGTGCTTAATCATAACTATAAGACCACAAAGTTTTGCCACAAATATATAAGTGTAACATACATCACAAGAACAATTGAAATGAGTGAGTACAAACTCACATGGCGGCGTGACAGCCGACATGTTTCACCCAATCAGCATGAGCTTCTTCCGGGGAATACATACCTCTACAGCCCTGTATTTAGTGGGAAATCCCAGGCCGAGAAGACACACAGAACAGCACACTGTGACTGAATATTTGCTGTCTGGTAAACGGTGACCCCAGGATCCCTTTTTTGACTGTTACAGGAAGTCCCCGAGTTACGAACATCCGACTTGCGAATGACTCCTACTTACGAATGGGACGGCGGGCACATTCAATGGAACCTTTTCGACGGCAGACACATTCGACGGACCCCTTTTCGATGGTGTGCACATTCGACGGACCCTTACTGATGGCGGACACATTCGACGGGCCCTTTTCGATGGCGGGCACATTCGACGGAACATCGGAAAATGACATATCTGCCTCTCTGCCCATGCTGTTCTGACTTACGAACATATTCGACTTAAGAACAAACCTACAGTCCCTAGCCCGTTTGTAACTCGGGGACTGCCTGTATACTCGGTCACACATCCACACATTTGCTCATATGAATCCAAAATGTGGGCAGTAACTTTAACAATCGATGGATAGCACCACCACTCTAAGCAGCCACCATTGGGTATTGCCGTAATAGGAACCCATTTCATGCTTTTTTTATGCTGTGGTCATTTGGGGGCTTCTAACCCAATCACGAGGGCTGATGGTGATACCAGCAATGTATATTATTGATTATTAAAACATTGTGTGATAATACCAATGTCCTAGACTTAAAAATGTTGTACTTTTAATAAAATAATCACATTTTTTATCTATATCTGAGTTTGTTGTGCCATTAAAGTCCAGCTTCTTCCCATATCCACAAATACTATGATATTGAGGACGAGGCACAGTTAATTGCGTTATGTCTGCAGTACCACTCTGTACTGACATATTTCTAATCAATTAGTGCCCTAGAATGCACTGTAAAGCATGCAGTGCATTGTGGGGCACTCAGTGGGATGTTTGCCCACTGAGAGTTCCACAATGCACTAGACGCTTTACAGTAAAAAATTCAAGTGTTCGCCGAACAGGCGAACAGGTGATGTTTGGGCCGAACTTTTGCTCTACTCGAACTGTTCGCCCAACACAACATTGTAGGCTGTCTGTCCTCTGTAAAAAAATAAATAACAATAATAATAATAATAACTTTTTATTATTAATTTGTTCCATTCCATTTGTTTAGATGCGGCATTCGTTATTTCGGATAAGGAGGAGCCAAGGACGCTCTGTGCAGATCAGCAGTATCACTCAGTGTACTGCAGTGAATCTGCTCCTGTCTAAGGCGGCTGACTGCTATAGTAAAACCTGCATATGCCTTATCATTATAAGGCACACGTGAGTGGATTGAAGTTTGCCTGTGTACCTTGGTATCCTAACTATTGCACAATGATTGTTTTTTTCTCTTATCTGCCTGTCAAATGAGATCTGTTTTATGATTCTCACATTGGTTGTGAACAGAAGCAAAAGAAACATTGTTACTATAAAGGTCAATGAGCACCTTAATTAAGCAAGTGTTTTTAAACAGCTTTGCTAGTGGGACTGGATCAAAGCTCTATACCAATCGGATTCTACACTTGTATAATTGAACCTTCTGAATACATCCCTATATATTTATTTTTATGTGGATTTTTTTACACATTTGGTGTCACTAAATTTTTTATAATTTTACACTATTTTGATTGCTGGATTTTTTAGGAATTTTTACTCACCGCTGGGTTTATTTGAGTATTTATAATTATTCATATATATTCATTTTTATGCACATTGTGAAGCGCTTCAAATATCATTACTTATTCATTATTTCGGATAATTCGTAACTTCAGATAAATTTGTATTTGTTACGTTCACAAACAGCCAAATTTGAAAGGAAATTCCAATACCTATAGTTTAATAGTTAGTTACCGTATATAATTGAGTATAAGCCGAGTTTTACAGCACATTTTTTTGTGCTGAAAGAGTCCCCCTCGGCTTATACTCGAGTCACTGCTGCCTGCCTACCTGATCAGCGTGTCATGCAGTCAGATGGCGGCCATTCCAGTGTCAAAAGCCGCGCCTCCCCCCCCCTGTCCGTGATAGGGGAACACTCAGTTTCCCTGCAGTGAGTCAGTGTTCCGCCTATCACGGACGTCCTCTCGTCCTCTTCCCATGGACGAGGATGAGAGGATGTCCGTGATAGGTGGAACACTGAACAATGACTGCTGGAAGGGCCGCTGATGAAAAATACTAGCCCCTGCTACTAAGCTACACCCCCACCCCTGTTTGCTTAGGGGGGTGTATAAATGCATTTTCCCGGGCCCCATCGGGTTAAGAGAGGGGCCCGGGAGGTGGGAGCAATGCAGGGACTTT
This sequence comes from Aquarana catesbeiana, assembly GCF_042186555.1. Lineage (NCBI taxonomy): Eukaryota > Metazoa > Chordata > Amphibia > Anura > Ranidae > Aquarana > Aquarana catesbeiana. Next base: position 34,894,185 of record NC_133325.1, on the reverse strand, counting down.
TTCTTCTGTTTCGGGCGCATGTACATTATCAGCGCTGCGCCGCATGTTCAGGAAGTTCTGGCCGGCTGCTCTCTGGCGGCAGAGTGATCTGACTGTCATGCACTCTATTGCTCAGATGCCGTGACTCTGTGAGGTGACTGTCAGGGAGCAGGAGATGTAAAACGAATCCTGAAGGCGCCGGCGGCGCCAGCGGATAGTGTGGCACTGGCAGGACACAGTGAGTGGGGACTAGAATTGCATATTGTAATGTTGCTGCAGAATCCTCACAGTGCCTTATGATGTTTAGCATTAGGATAATCATTCACACAGCACACTAGGTGCTGCATGGCTATGTCACGGTGTGCTACATGGCTTTTGGGTACTGACTACAGCCATAACAAAGTCAGTACCCAAAAGCCATGTAGCACACTGTGACAGAGCCATGCAGCACCTAGTGTGCTGTGTGAATGATTATCCTAATGCAATGGACACTGAGGTATGCAATGGACACTAGGGTATGCAATGAACACTGAGGCATGCAATGGACACTGAGGCATGCAATGGACACTGAGGTATGCAGCCGCAGATGGGCATTGTTGACCCTCTTTTCCACTTACAGTAGCTGCTCATTTCTTACCCTCGGCTTATACTCGAGTCAATAAGTTTTCCCAGTTTTTTGTGGTAAAAGTAGGTGCCTCGGCTTATATTCGGATCGACTTATACTAGAGTATATATGGTTTTATTAGTTAGTCATTATTTTGAATTTTACTGATTTTCTTTTTTTTTCAGATTTTCACATTTCTGAATTTTCGAATTTCTGAAAAAAGCAAAAAAACAAATGAAACGAAAACAAAAGAATTTTTTGTCAGTGCACATGTCTAAAAAAAACCATTAAGAACACATCCTAACAGTTTACAATAAATGATATTGGGGCCTACCCCTACCAGCCCATTAATCTTTGAAGTTTCTTTTCTAGCATTCACAAAATCAAGGTGACTAAGGGCTCTACTTGGAAACACATTTCCCATAGCAACTTATCAGGTTTTTGCATTGTTCCTCCAGTGCAGAGGTACACAGGACTGCAATGTTAAAGTGGCAAACTCCAGGTATCAGAAAAGGCCTTGTTCTGCACACTGTCTAGTAGTATCTGGGGTCCAGAACATGTAACATGCTCACATCTTGATCAAGGATGGTCAAACTATACTCCACATTTAGATGTTCTGGTCTTTTGATGACTAAAAGGTCCTTATAGATATTACAGTATCCACCAGATAAAAATACATCTATAATATTTAGTATAATGTATAATAGATAGTGGGGGAATATATACATTTTAGGCAACAACAATACAAAATGTGTTAAAAAAAAATATTTTATTCAGGACCAATAAAAAATGATTAATAAAAAAAAAAAACAATACACGATTTACATAACAATCACCAACCTACAGACAGTTACTTGTCATGGGCCAGGTAGAACCCCAATCAGACATAGTTGTACCAGCTGAACCTCAGGAGATGCCAAAACCCAAGGTAGCTTGATACAGTTCAGAGTAGCTTGATGTAGCTCAACATGTTTCGCGATTGAACCCTTCTTCAGGAGCTTTGGTACAATTTAAAAACCTAGTCATTGGGACAGGAGTGCGGGAGCAGCGCAAGGCAGCACAGAAACAACACTCAAGTGGATGCGGGGACACGTATAACATACACAAGATGAACCCACAAAGAAGGAACCAGATGCCTTTGGGAAATATACCACTAATCAGAGGGTAAGGCACTTTTCAAAGATGTTATAAATGTGCCAAAAAGGTAACATAGCAACAAATTTATGGTAACAGAAGTAACTGTGGTCCCATAGTAAAAATAAATGCCACTCCATATGTACTTTCATTGAAACAGCAAAGAATGGCAACATTTCTCCAGAAAGTAAAATAGTGCTGAGGGAACATATACAGCCAACAGCCGGCCAGGCATCAAACAGTGTACCTTGTATCAATTACTAACTTCCTCCATAGTGTGCTGTTCCAAATATCGGAAATATGATATTTGTCAGCAAACACCAGTGACAACTTTGCATATTGGAATGGCTTAAGAACACCAAGATAATTATTATTATTATTATTCAGGATTTATATAGCGCCAACAGTTTACGCAACGCTTTACAATATAAAAGGGAGACAATACCGTTATAATACAATAAAATACAAGAGGATTAAGAGGGCCCTGCTCAGAAGAGCTTACAATCTAATAGGGTGGGGCAGGTGGTACAAAAGGTTGTAACTGTGGGGAATGAGCTGGTGGAAGTGGTAGTAGATTAGTTGGAGACGTGATAGGCTTTCCTGAAGAGATGAGTTTTCAGGGATCGCCTGAAGGTAGCAAGAGTAGGGGATATCCGGATAGATGGAGGAAGCGAGTTCCAGAGGATGGGAGAGGCTCTGGAGAAATCCTGGAGACGAGCATGGGAGGAGGAGATGAGAGAGCTTGAAAGCAGGAGTTCTTGAGAGGAGCGGAGAGGTTGAGTTGGGTGATATTTGGAGACAAGATTAGTGATGTAGCTCGGGGCAGAGTTGTGAATGGCTTTGTATGTTGTGGTTAGTATTTTGAATTTAATTTGCTGGGTGATTGGGAGCCAGTGTAGGGATTGGAGTAGAGGGTTGGCAGACACTGAGCGGTTGGTAAGGTGGATAAGTCTGGCAGCAGCATTCGTGATAGACTGAAGAGGGGATAGCCTATGGAGAGGTAAGCCAATGAGAAGGGAGTTGCAATAGTCAAGGCGAGAGATAACAAGGGAGTGAATGAGGAGCTTGGTAGTTTCATTTGTTAAAAAGGGGCGAATTTTAGAGATGTTACAGAGGTGAATTCTACAAACTTTTGACAACGATTGGATTTGAGGCTGAAATGACAAGTCAGAGTCTAGGATTACACCTAGTACCCTGGCGTGAGGGGAGGGACTGATGGTTGCATTGTTGATTTTGATGGAAAAGTCATGGAGGGGGGCACGGGCGAGGGGGAATATTAATAGCTCAGTTTTAGAGAGATTTAGATTAAGGAAGTGGTGCGACATCAATGCTGATATGTCAGTTAGTATAATGGTATACTTCTTCCTCAAAGCATGGCAACACCGACTCTCAGTCTGTCGAAGATCACCTCAGGGACATATGGAAACTTAAATCCATAGTCTGTAGTAACACACTTGCTCATTTGCCACTGAAATTTCAAATACTTCTGAATCTTTAGAGGATTGTCTAACTCAGAACGCTTCAGAAAGGAGTTGAATGACATATTTTGTGACAGAGCATGGGCAGCGGTATGGGGGAAGTTGTAAGGTCTCAGTGCACAACATTGTCTCTCCAATCTAGGGCTTGTATGTTTTTCCTTCTTACCTAATGGCATAGCATAAGCTGGGGTAGAAGTGGCAAATTCACCCTCAGGTAAAGCAGAGGTAGACATTGAGGGATCAGACAAGGTGAAATCCCAGACAAACCTCCTCAGGAACACTCCAAATGTTGGGCTCACGGCCCTTCTCTTGCTTCTCCTGCTCAAACTCTGAACTAGGGTGTTTCTCAGCCTCAATAGTGACATTACCATGAGGTCTCAGACCCTCTCCACTGGTACTATCAGTCTGATTTATAAATAAACTGATTTTTTTATTTTGTTTTGCCAACCATTTTTTGGAGGATGCATACCATTTTTTCTCTGAGAGCTTTGGTCCGTATCCCGTAGATCAGAGGGTTTGCAGAAGTGGCGATGCCGGTACCAAGCAAAGGTATGATAACATCAAATGCCGTTGACACAAGACCTCTGTTTAGCCTGTACCTCAAAGTAAGGAACAAGAGGGTGACAAAATAAATAGAGAAGGCCAATGCATGAGTTATCAATGTTTGTATAGCTTTCTGAGAGGATTCTGCAGAAAGCTTCAGACAGATGATCACTGTTCTAATGTAACAATACATTATTACAAGCACGCAGGGAATCGCCATGAACAAGGTAAGAGTTGCTCCAAAGATAATGTTAACTGTTATATCGCTACAAGCAAGCGGTTGTAGAGACATGATCTCACAATAGACATTATTGATATTTACCCCGCAAAAAGTTAGCCTTGATGTCAAGAGTATACTTATGGTTATTAACCCTCCATTGAAAACATATATTGCAAGTGATATTTTTTGAGTTGTAATGTTGGTCATCAGAGTGTGGTATCTCAGAGGGTGGTCTACAGCCAGACATCGATCATATGCCATTACCGTAAAAGTATATATTTCAGCACACGCATAAAGCTGGATACAGAAGGATTGACAGAGACATCCCGCAAGGGAGATGGTTGAGCATCCAGACAACAAGTCAATGGCCAACTTGGGAAAATATGATGCGTTCCCAAGCATCACATTCATAACCAAGATACATATAAAGATGTACATAGGTTCATGCAAGCTTTTCTCTGTCCAGGTTACATAGACAATCATAGAAGTCATAAACAATGTGACTGAAAATAATGCAAGAGCCAAAAATGCCCATACATATCGAAATGATTCAATCTCAATAAGCCCCACTAGAACAAAATTGCTAATCATTACTGAGACATTTTTGGGAGATGAACTCATGGCTTGGATTTATGTCTTGCAACATTAACAATTCCTAAAATATTGGATTTAGTCTGAATACTGTAAATTTAAAAAACATAATTCACAGAGGCCCTGTGGATAATAGTGTGACTCTTGTCACAGTGCTTTTTTTCTTGAATTCAGTTGGGCTTTTATAGAATTCGTAAAGCTGTCACCTCCCTCACAATTTAAATTTAGAAACTTTGCAGTCACTGCGTCCAAGTCTTCCCAGTGGACCACATTTGTTATAGCTGCCGAGATGATCTAATTAGTGTCACATATGCAATGAAGTAGTGTGGATTAATTTAACAAGCTTTCCCAATGAGAAAACAAGTATGGAATGTGAAATATTATCAAAAATCTAGAGAATGTTTGAATTAAAAAATATAACTGATGAGGCACGTTCTGTGGCTGATTGAGGCTTTACAAGCCCGACCTAGCTTTTCTTTCCTTGTTCTTGTGCACTATTTGGCATGTGCTTTAATGTTATTGACACCTTTTGATGCATTTATTTTTCACACCATGTTACGGTGGTCCTTAGCCTGACTTGTTCCTATGCTTTTCTTACAGACAGGGGTCGCGTTATCCTCCTACTGGAAGTATACATCCAGCACTTTTTGGTTTATTATCACAGTCTATATGATTACAACACCATTAGCACCTACAATTGTTGGTCTTCATACGGTGTCCATCACCGTATTACACTTTCTGCAACTCCACTGATCCACTAGGGTGTACTAATTACTTTTGGACTCCACCCCCCGCAAGTGTTGTTTTCTGAATTATGTGGTTTATCAATTGGTTTTCATGCCACTTAATGATTCCAGTACCCATGTTATCTTTGATTTTGAGGTTTCCTAATTATTTTATACTATTGTAAGATTGAACTGCTACATACACTTAGTTTTCTCCTATTGGGTTTCTGCTCAATGTTACTCTTTATCTGTTTTCCGATTCCCCCCCTCCTTCTCTTTCTTTTTCCTTTGAGGGCTTGTCATAATGGGATTTTGCCTGACCACCACCCCAATTACGAGTTATGGCCAAGGTCACTATTGGTACCCTAAATGTACAAGGGTTCTAACAGCCCCCCAGAATAAATCACAAATGTCATTTCATATGCACAACCAGAGAGTCCATGTCCTATTTATTCAAGCGACTCCTTTTAGAGGGTCTGAGATTTCTAAGGTTTCTGCTTACTACTATAAAACTTGGCTAACTAGCAATACCTTGAAAGCAAAACTAAGGAAGTAGTGATCGGATTTCACTCCACCATCCCTGTCACCATCAGAGACACTGTTACAGACACTATGGGCCTTTTACCCTGACTAATGCCCACCTCCCTAATATGGAACAAAATGCTGTGCTCCTTTCTATTTTGGTGAAATTAGAACAATTCTCTGATAATTGTGTAGTATTATGGGGTGATTTCAATATTATACTTGACAAAATCTTAGATTCCTCCTCCTGGAAAAATAGGGCCCTTTTCCCTGCAATTCATTTCATCAACTGTAGGTTGCATAATTTACAATTGTTGTATTGTTTACCCTACAACCAAAGACTATACAATGTACTCCTCAACTCACTCATAGTCGTATAGATTACCTTTTTGTCTCCCACCATACACTGAGCTGGTCTTTCATGGCTCACATTGGATCCCACATATGGTCTTATCACTTTCCAGTGTTTACTTCTCTCCAGATCCCTAATCCTCCTAAGTGGATTGCCTCTTGCTACAAACAAAGGGCTATTGCAAGACCCTGTGGTGCAATCTGAAGTTGTACAACTTATCCAGTACAAACCACGTGCATGACCCTACCCCCATGCCACTCCAATGTATTCTCTCCTTCACGATATACAGCTACTTGAATTTCACCACAAAAAATCACCCACCCCAGCAACACTTCAGCCATTGCTATCTAAACACACTGAGCTTTTGTAGACTTTTAGACCAGTCCTATCTGCACCTTCAAGACTTGTCCCATTGTCATCTCTATGAGTCTGGTGACAAGAGTAATAAATACCTGGCCAATAAATACCTGACCAGGTCAACTAAACTTTAGTAGTCACATACAGTTATCTCTTGCCTACAGAATGTTAGCAAGGCAGGCAGCAGGCTTAGGCTGGGGAAAGAGTTGATGCTGTATATCGCTGTTTCTGGACTTTTTGGACCCAGCCTGTCTGCCCTGTCTCTACCAGCTTTGCACATCTAGAAAGTGACATTTTTGCCCATTCTTTTTTGCAAAATAGCTCAAGCTCTGTCAGATTGGATGGAGAGGGTCTGTGAACAGCAATTTTCAAGTCTTGCCACAGATTCATAATTGGATTTAGGTCTGAACTTTGACTGGGCCATTCTAACACATGAATATGCTTTGATCTAAACCATTCCATTGTAGCTCCGGCGGTATGTTTGGGGTCGTTGTCCTGCTGGAAGGTGAACCTTCGCCCCAGTCTCAAGTCTTTTGCAGACTCTAACAGGTTTTCTTCTAAGATTGCCCTGTATTTGGCTTTATCCATCTTCCCATCAATTCTGACCAGCTTCTCTGTCCCTGCTGAAGAAAAGCATCCCCACAACATGATGCTGCCATCACCATGTTTCACGGATGGTGTGTCCAGGGTGATGTGCAGTGTTAGTTTTCTGCCATACATAGCGTTTTGCTTTTAGGACAAAAAGTTCAATTTTGGTCTCATCTGACCAGAACACCTTCTTCCACATGGTTGCTGTGTCCCCCACATGGCTTCTTGCAAACTGCAAACAGGACTTCTTATAGCTTTCTTTCAACAATGGCTTTCTTCCTGCCAGTTTTCTATAAAGGCCAGATTTGTGGAGTGCACGACTAATAGTTGTCCTGTGGACAGATTCTCCCACCTGAGCTGTGGATTTCTGCAGCTCCTCCAGAATTACCATGGGCCTCTTGGCCACTTCTCTGAGTAATGCTCTCCTTACCAGGCATGTCAGTTTAGGTGGACAGCCAAGTCTGGTTAGGTTTGCAGTTGTGCCATACTCTTTACATTTTCAGATGATGGATTGAACAGTGCTCCTTGAGATGTTCAAAGCTTGGGATTTTTTTTTTATAAACTAACCCTGCGTTAAACTTCTCCACAAGTTTATCCTTGACCAGTCTGGTGTGTTCCTTAGCCTTTATGATGCTGTATGTTTACAAAGGTTACATAGTTACATAGTAGGTGAGGTTGAAAAAAGACACAAGTCCATCAAGTCCAACCTATGTGTGTGATTATGTGTCAGTATTACATTGTATATCCCTGTATGTTGCGGTCATTCAGGTGTTTATCTAATAGTTTCTTGAAGCTATCAATGCTCCCCGCTGAGACCACCGCCTGTGGAAGGGAATTCCACATCCTTGCCGCTCTTACAGTAAAGAACCCTCTACGTAGTTTAAGGTTAAACCTCTTTTCTTCTAATTGTAATGAGTGGCCACGAGTCTTATTAACCACTTAACCACTGGGCACTTAAACCCCCTTAATAACCAGACCAATTTTCAGCTTTTGGTGCTCTCACATTTTGAATGACAATTACTCAGTCATGCAACACTGTATCTATATGAATTTTTTGTCCTTTTTTTCACACAAATAGAGCTTTCTTTTGGCGGTATTTAATCACTGCTGGGTTCTTTATTTTTTGCGCTATAAAAGAAAAAAGACCGAAAAATCTGTAAAAAAATTAATTTTTCTTCGTTTCTGTTATAAAATTTTGAAAATTAGTAATTTTTCTTCATATATTTTGGCCAAAATTTATACCGCTACATATCTTTGGTAAAAATAACCCAAATTAGTGTATATTATTTGGTCTTTGTGAAAGTTATAGCGTCCACAAGCTATGGTGCCAATATCTGAAAATTGATCACACCAGAAGTTCTGACGGCCTATCTCATTTCTTGAGACCCTAACATGCCAGAAAAGTACAAATACCCCCCAAATGACCCCTTTTTGGAAAGAAGACATTCCAATGTATTTAGAAAGATGCATGGTGAGTTTTTTGAAGTTGTCATTTTTTCCCACAATTCTTTGCAAAATCAAGTTTTTTTTTTTTCTTTTTTTTTTTTCACAAAATTTGTCATATTAGCAGGTTATTTCTCACACACAGCATATGCATACCACAAATTACACCCCAAAACACATTCTGCTATTACTCCTGAGTATGGCGATACCACATGTGTGAGACTTTTACACAGCGTGGCCACATACAGAGGCCCAACATGCAGGGGAGCACCTTCAGGCATTCTGGAGCACCCATGCCAATTCTGACATTTCTCTCCTACATGTAAAAATCATCATTTATTTGCTAGAAAATTACATAGAACCCCAAAACATTATATATGTTTTTTTAGCAAAGACCCTAGAGAATACAATAGCGGTCATTGCAACTTTTTATCTCGCACGATATTTGAGCAGCAATTTTTCGAACGCGTTTTTTTTGGAAAAAAATGTTTTTTTGCTTTAAAAAAAAACAAAACAGTAAGGTTAGCCCAATGTTTTTGCATAATATGAAAGATGAAGTTACGCTGAGTAAATAGATACCTAACATGTCACCTTTCAAAATTGCACACGCTTGTGGAATGGCGCCAAACTTCACCACTTAAAAATCCCCATAGGCGACGCTTTAAAATTTTTTACTGGTTACAAATTTTGAGTTACAGAGGAGGTCTAGGGCCAAAATTATTGCTCTCGCTCTACCGATTGCAGCGATACCTCACATGTGTGGTTTGAACACCGTTTTCATATGTGGGCGGGACTTACATTTGCGTTCGCTTCTGCATGCGAGCACAGGGACAGGGGCGCTTTAACCACTTAAGGACCGCCTAACGCCGATTTACGTCGGCAAGGCGGCACGGGCAGGCAAAATCACGTACATGTACGTGATTTGCCTCTCGCGGGTGGGGGGTCCGATCGGACCCCCCCCCGGTGCCCGAAGCGGTCCCGTTCTGTTCCCCGGCGATCCGAGATGAGGGGGAGGCCATCCGTTCGTGGCCCCCCCCTCGCGATCGCCGCCGGCCAATGGGAACACTCCTTTGCTGCTGTATGCTAAACAGCAGCAAAGGAAATGATGTCATCTCCCCTCGGCTCGGTATTTTCCGTTCCAGCGCCGAGGGGAGAAGACATCAATGTGAGTGCACAACACACACACACACAGTAGAACATGCCAGGCATACAAAACACCCCGATCCCCCCCCCGATCGCCCCCCGACCCCCCCCCAATCACCCCCCCCCCCCCCCTGTCACAAACTGACACCAGCAGGTTTTTTTTTTTTTTTTTTTTTTTTTTTTTCTGATTACTGCATAGTGTCAGTTTGTGACAGTTACAGTGTTGGGACAGTTAGTATTACCCCCCTTTAGGTCTAGGGTACCCCCCTAACCCCCCCTAATAAAGTTTTAACCCCTTGATCACCCCCTGTCACCAGTGTTGCTAAGCGATCATTTTTCTGATCGCTGTATTAGTGTCACTGGTGACGCTAGTTAGTGAGGTAAATATTTAGGTTCGCCGTCAGCGTTTTATAGTGACAGGGACCCCCATATACTACCTAATAAATGTTTTAACCCCTTGATTGCCCCCTAGTTAACCCTTTCACCACTGATCACCGTATAACCGTTACGGGTGACGCAGGTTAGTTCGTTTATTTTTTATAGTGTCAGGGCACCCGCCATTTATTACCTAATAAAGGTTTAGCCCCCTGATCGCCCGGCGGTGATATGCGTCGCCCCAGGCAGCGTCAGATTAGCGCCAGTACCGCTAACACCCACGCACGCAGCATGCGCCTCCCTTAGTGGTATAGTATCTGATCGGATCAATATCTGATCGGATCAATATCTGATCTAATCAGATCTATACTAGCGTCCCCAGCAGTTTAGGGTTCCCAAAAACACAGTGTTAGCGGGATCAGCCCAGATACCCGCTAGCACCTGCGTTTTGCCCCTCCGCCCAGCCCACCCAAGTGCAGTATCGATCGATCACTGTCACTTACAAAACACTAAACGCATAACTGCAGCGTTCACAGAGTCAGGCCTGATCCCTGCGATCGCTAACAGTTTTTTTGGTAGCATTTTGGTGAACTGGCAAGCAAGCACCAGGCAGCGTCAGGTTAGCGCCAGTACCGCTAACACCCACGCACGCACCGTACACCTCCCTTAGTGGTATAGTATCTGATCGGATCAATATCTGATCCGATCAGATCTATACTAGCGTCCCCAGCAGTTTAGGGTTCCCAAAAACGCAGTGTTAGCGGGATCAGCCCAGATACCTGCTAGCACCTGCGTTGTGCCCCTCCGCCCGGCCCAGCCCAGCCCACCCAAGTGCAGTATCGATCGATCACTGACACTTACAAGGCACTAAACGCATAACTGCAGCGTTCGCAGAGTCAGGCCTGATCCCTGCGATCGCTAACAGTTTTTTTGGTAGCATTTTGGTGAACTAGCAAGCACCGGCCCCAGGCAGCGTCAGGTTAGCGCCAGTACCACTAACACCCACGCACGCAGCATACGCCTCCTTTAGTGGTATAGTATCTGAACGGATCAATATCTGATCCGATCAGATCAGATCTATACTAGCGTCCCCAGCAGTTTAGGGTTCCCAAAAACGCAGTGTTAGCGGGATCAACCCAGATACCTGCTAGCACCTGCGTTTTGCCCCTCCGCCCGGCCCAGTCCAGCCCACCCAAGTGCAGTATCGATCGATCACTGTCACTTACAAAACACTAAACGCATAACTGCAGCGTTCGCAGAGTCAGGCCTGATCCCTGCGATCGCTAACAGTTTTTTTGGAAGCTTTTTATTGAACTGGCAAGCACCAGCGGCCTAGTACACCCCGGTCGTAGTCAAACCAGCACTGCACTAACACTTGGTGACGTGGCGAGTCCCATAAGTGCAGTTCAAGCTGGTGAGGTGACAAGCACAAGTAGTGTCCCGCTGCCACCAAAAAGACAAACACAGGCCCGTCGTGCCCATAGTGCCCTTCCTGCTGCATTCGCCAATCCTAATTGGGAACCCACCACTTCTGCAGCGCCCGTACTTCCCCCATTCACATCCCCCAACGAAATGCAGTCGGCTGCATGAGAGGCATTTTTATGTGCTCCCGAGTACCCCTACCCAACGAACCCCCCCAAAAAGATGTTGTGTCTGCAGCAAACGCGGATATAGGCGTGACACCCGCTATTATTGTCCCTTCTGTCCTGACAATCCTGGTCTTTGCATTGGTGAATGTTTTGAACGCTACCATACACTAGTTGAGTATTAGCGTAGGGTACAGCATTGCACAGACTAGGCACACTTTCACAGGGTCTCCCAAGATGCCATCGCATTTTGAGAGACCCGAACCTGGAACCGGTTACAGTTATAAAAGTTAGTTACAAAAAAAGTGTAAAAAAAAAAAATATATATATAAAATAAAAAAAAATAGTTGTCGTTTTATTGTTCTCTCTCTCTATTCTCTCTCTCTATTGTTCTGCTCTTTTTTTACTGTATTCTATTCTGCAGTGTTTTATTGTTATTGTTATTGTTATTATGTTTTATCATGTTTGTTTTTCAGGTATGTAATTATTTATACTTTATTGTTTACTGTGCTTTATTGTTAACCATTTTTTTGTCTTCAGGTACGCCATTCACAACTTTGAGTGGTTATACCAGAATGATGCCTGCAGGTTTAGGTATCATCTTGGTATCATTCTTTTCAGCCAGCGGTCGGCTTTCATGTAAAAGCAATCCTAGCGGCTAATTAGCCTCTAGACTGCCTTTACAAGCCGTGGGAGGGAATGCCCCCCCCCCCCCCCCCACCGTCTTCCGTGTTTTTCTCTGGCTCTCCTGTCTCAACAGGGAACCTGAGAATGCAGCCGGTGATTCAGCCAGCTGACCATAGAGCTGATCAGAGACAAGAGTGGCTCCAAACATCTCTATGGCCTAAGAAACCGCAAGCTACGAGCATTTTATGACTTAGATTTCGCCGGATGTAAATAGCGCCATTGGGAAATTGGGGAAGCATTTTATCACACCGATCTTGGTGTGGTCAGATGCTTTGAGGGCAGAGGAGAGATCTAGGGTCTAATAGACCCCAATTTTTTCAAAAAAGAGTACCTGTCACTACCTATTGCTATCATAGGGGATATTTACATTCCCCGAGATAACAATAAAAATGATTAAAAAAAAAAAAAAATGAAAGGAACAGTTTAAAAATAAGATAAAAAAGCAAAAAAATAATAAAGAAAAAAAAAAAAAAAAAAAAAAAGCACCCCTGTCGCCCCCTGCTCTTGCGCTAAGGCGAACGCAAGCGGCGGTCTGTCGTCAAACGTAAACAGCAATTGCACCATGCATGTGAGGTATCGCCGCGAAGGTCAGATCGAGGGCAGTAATTTTTGCAGTAGACCTCCTCTGTAGATCTAAAGTGGTAACCTGTAAAGGCTTTTAAAGGCTTTTAAAAATGTATTTATTTTGTTGCCACTGCACGTTTGTGCGCAATTGTAAAGCATGTCATGTTTGGTATCCATGTACTCGGTCTAAGATCATCTTTTTTATTTCATCAAACATTTGGGCAATATAGTGTGTTTTAGTGCATTAAAATTTAAAAAAGTGTGTTTTTTCCCCAAAAAATGCGTTTGAAAAATCGCTGCGCAAATACTGTGTGAAAAAAAAAAATGAAACACCCACCATTTTAATCTGTAGGGCATTTGCTTTAAAAAAATATATAATGTTTGGGGGTTCAAAGTAATTTTCTTGCAAAAAAAAAAAAACTTTTTCATGTAAAAAATAAGTGTCAGAAAGGGCTTTGACTTCAAGTGGTTAGAAGAGTGGGTGATGTGTGACATAAGCTTCTAAATGTTGTGCATAAAATGCCAGGACAGTTCAAAACCCCCCCAAATGACCCCATTTTGGAAAGTAGACACCCCAAGCTATTTGCTGAGAGGCATGTCGAGTCCATGGAATATTTTATATTGCGACACAAGTTGCGGGAAAGAGACAAATTTTTTTTTTTTTTTTTTTTTTTTTGCACAAAGTTGTCACTAAATGATATATTGCTCAAACATGCCATGGGAATATGTGAAATTACACCCCAAAATACATTCTGCTGCTTCTCCTGAGTACGGGGATACCATATGTGTGAGACTTTTTGGGAGCCTAGCCGTGTACGGGACCCCGAAAACCAAGCACCGCCTTCAGGCTTTCTAAGGGGCGTGAATTTTTGATTTCACTCTTCACTGCCTATCACAGTTTCGGAGGCCATGGAATGCCCAGGTGGCACAAAACCCCCCCAAATGACCCCATTTTGGAAAGTAGACACCCCAAGCTATTTGCTGAGAGGTATAGTGAGTATTTTGCAGACCTCACTTTTTGTCACAAAGTTTTGAAATTTGAAAAAAGAAAAAAAAAAAAAGTTTTTTCTTGTCTTTCTTCATTTTCAAAAACAAATGAGAGCTGCAAAATACTCACCATGCCTCTCAGCAAATAGCTTGGGGTGTCTACTTTCCAAAATGGGGTCATTTGGGGGGGGTTTGTGCCACCTGGGCATTCCATGGCCTCCGAAACGGTGTTAGGCAGTGAAGAGTAAAATCAAAAATTCACGCCCTTAAAAACGCTGAAGGCGGTGATTGGTTTTCGGGGCCCCGTACGCGGCTAGGCTCCCAAAAAGTCCCACACATGTGGTATCCCCATACTCAGGAGAAGCAGCTAAATGTATTTTGGGGTGCAATTCCACATAGGCCCATGGCCTGTGTGAGCAATATATCATTTAGTGACAACTTTGTGCAAAAAAAAAAAAAAAAAAAGTGTCACTTTCCCGCAACTTGTGTCAAAATATAAAATATTCCATGGACTCAATATGCCTCTCAGCAAATAGCTTGGGGTGTCTACTTTCCAAAATGGGGTCATTTGGGGGGGGGTTGTGCCACCTGGGCATTCCATGGCCTCCGAAACTGTGATAGGCAGTGAAGAGTGAAATCAAAAAGTTACACCCTTAGAAATCCTGAAGGCGGTGATTGGTTTTCGGGGTCCCATACGCGGCTAGGCTCCCAAAAAGTCCCACACATGTGGTATCCCCGTACTCAGGAGAAGTAGCTGAATATATTTTGGGGTGCAATTCCACATAGGCCCATGGCCTGTGTGAGCAATATATCATTTAGTGACAACTTTTTGTAAATATTTTTTTTTTTTTTTTTTTTGTCATTATTCAATCACTTGGGACAAAAAAAATAAATATTCAATGGGTTCAACATGCCTATCAGCAATTTCCTTGGGGTGTCTACTTTCCAAAATGGGGTCATTTGGGGGGGTTTTGTACTGCCCTGCCATTTTAGCACCTCAAGAAATGACATAGGCAGTCATAAACTAAAAGCTGTGTAAATTCCAGAAAATGTACCCTAGTTTGTAGACGCTATAACTTTTGCGCAAACCAATAAATATACGCTTATTGACATTTTTTTTACCAAAGACATGTGGCCGAATACATTTTGGCCTAAATGTATGACTAAAATTGAGTTTATTGGATTTTTTTTATAACAAAAAGTAGAAAATATCATTTTTTTTCAAAATTTTCGGTCTTTTTCCGTTTATAGCGCAAAAAATAAAAACTGCAGAAGTGATCAAATACCATCAAAAGAAAGCTCTATTTGTGGGAAGAAAAGGACGCAAATTTCGTTTGGGTACAGCATTGCATAACCGCGCAATTAGCAGTTAAAGCGACGCAGTGCCAAATTGGAAAAAGACCTCTGGTCCTTAGGCAGCATAATGGTCCGGGGCTCAAGTGGTTAAAAAAAATTTTATTTTTTTTATTGTTCATTTTACTTTATTTATTTTAGTTTGACACTTTTTTCCAAAAAAAAATTTTTTTGATCACTTTTATTCCTATTACAAGGAATGTAAACATCCCTTGTAATAGGAATATGGCATGACAGGTCCTCTTTACAGTGAGATATGGGGTCAATAAGACACCAAATCTCACCTCTAGGCTGTGCCTGAAATTAAAAAAAAAAAAAAAAAAAAAAAAAGATCCTGGCTTCGATCGTAGCGGTGAGTCGGTAGAAGCACCGGAGGGTGGCGGGAGGGGGGGACGTCCCCTCTCGCCTCCCGTAAGAACGATCAAGCAGTGTAACAGCCACTATGATCATTCTTATGGTGTAGGGAATCGCCGGCTGAAAAAGATGATATCTGAATGATGCCTGTAGCTACACCCATCATTCAGATATCCCCACACAAAGTCAAGGACGTCGTATGACGGAAGGCCAGAAGTGGTTAAAACGCTTTTTTTTTTTTAACACAAAGTTGTCCATTTATACAATATTTCTAACACATAACATGTACATATCAAAAATGACACCCCAAAATAGATTCTCCTACTCCTCCTGAGTACGGCGATACCACATGTGTGAGACTTCCACAGCCTGGCCACATACAGAGGCTGGGTATGGCTGAGCATGGCTGGGTATGGCTGAGCATGGCCGAGTATGGCTGAGCATGGCTGGGTATTGCAGAGTATCGCCGAGTATGACTGGGTATCGCCGAGTATGACTGGGTATGGCAGAATATGACTGGGTATCACCGAGTATTGCAGAGTATGGCTGGGTATTGCGGGGTATTGCAGAGTATTGCGGGTTATGGCAGAGTATTGCAGATTTTTGTGGGGTATTGCAGAGCATGGCAGAGTATGGCAGAGTATGGCTGGGTATCACTAAGTATTGCAGAGTATGGCTGGGTATCACTGAGTATTGCAGAGTATGGCTGGGTATCACTGAGTATTGCAGAGTATGGCTGGGTATCACTGAGTATTGCAGAGTATGGCTGGGTATCACTGAGTATGGCTGGGTATTGCGGGGTATGGCAGAGTATTGCGGGATATTGCGGGGTATTGCAGGGTATGGCAGAGTATTGCGGGGTATTGCGGGGTATGGCAGAGTATTGCGGGGTATTCCAGGGTATGGCAGAGTATTGCAGGGTATTCCAGGGTATGGCAGAGTATTGCGGGGTATTCCAGGGTATGGCAGAGTATTGCGGGGTATTCCAGGGTATGGCAGAGTATTGCTTAGTATGGCGGGGTATTGCGGAGTATGGCGGGGTATTGCAGGGTATGGCAGAGTATTGCGGGGTATTGCAGGGTATGGCAGAGTATTGCAGGGGTATTGCAGGGTATGGCAGAGTATTGCAGGGGTATTGCAGGGTATGGCAGAGTATTGCAGGGGTATTGTGGGGCATACCAGAGTACTGTGGGGCATTGCAGAGGGCATTGCAGAGCATTGCAGGGCATGCAGAGTAGTGGGGATGGCTGAGCATGGATGGATGGATGGCTGGATGTCTCTGTGCAGCGCTGTGGGCACTACACATGCAGCCCACAACGCTGCAGCCATCCATCCATCCCCCTCTCCGCTCACGGTTTACCGATCGGTACACAGAGGGAAGGAGAGGAACCGGCGTCATCAGATGACGCCGGTTTGTTTACATGTGATTGCTCCGTCATTTGACGGAGCGATCACATGGTAAACAGCCGCGATCAGCGGCCATTTACCGGGATCCATGATGCGCCGGGTCCTCCGGACCCGGCGGTCACGGATGCTCTCGAGTGCACGCCCTAGGGGGCGCGCGAGAGCAGAATTCTGGGAGGACGTCCCTGGACGTCCTCCCAGAGTTAAACAACTGCCCTGTAGCCGTCATTTGGCTATGGGCCGGTTGTTAAGTGGTTAAACTCTCTTCTGCGAAAAAGTTTTATCCCTATTGTGGGGTCACCAGTACAGTATTTGTAAATTGAAATCATATCCCCTCTCAAGCGTCTCTTCTCCAGAGAGGTTCTCTAACAAACCTCTGAAAGTGAGTGAAAGGTGGTTCTATAAAGTATTGACTCAGTGGGGCTGAATACTAATGCACACCACACTTTTCACATATTTATTTGTAAAAAAAAATTGAAAACCGTTTTTCATTTTCTTTCCACTTTACAATTTAGTGCCACTTTGTGTTGGTCTATCACATAAAATCCCAATAAAATACATTTACCTTTTTGGTTGTAACATGACAAAATGTGGAAAATTTCAAGGGGTGTGAATACTTTTTCAAGGCACTGTATTTAACTCATTAATAGGGATGAGCTTCGAGTCGAATGTAAGTTCGACTCAAACATCGGGTGTTCGCCCGTTCGCCCAGCAGTGAATTTTATGGGGCGTTCGCACCAAATTCGAGCGCTCTATAATGCACTGCAAGACAGCAGTGCATTGCTGTATGATGACTGGCCAAAGCATACACCTGACCTACATGCTTTGGCCAATCACAGCGCAATCCTCAGTGAGAGCCATAATTGGCCTTTGGCCAATCATGGCTCAGTGGGACCAAGTCCACTCCCCACACTATATAAGGCTGTGTGTGTTATAGTGGACGGAGATAGGGAGATTGAGCTAGATTAGGCAGGCAGGTTAGTTAGCTAGTGGCAGTGTATTTGAGATATATATATATATATATATATATATATATATATATATATATATATATTCACTCTTCATTCAGCGTAGCCTATATATAGGCGGTGTACAGTAGATAATACATGGTGGGATGGAATGGCGTATAGGCAGGTAATAGAGCAACATGCAGCAGAAGATGGTGTAAACAGCATTCAATCCAGTGTTGAATTTGATCCAGTGTTGAGGGTAGGGAAAGGAACTGTATATATACAGAAGGGAAAGAAGGAAGCCGAAAGCTGTTGCTAATTGGGGACACAGAAGCCAGCCATCAATGAGAAGTGAAGGATGGCTTAGAAACATTGCTGCTGCATATATGCTTTACACTATGGACATAATAAAATAAAAAACATTAGCCAAAAACTGAGTGGAGAGATACCAAATCAGGTAAATTCTTTGAAAAGCTCCCTCAAGCATTTAGCTTCTAATGCCGCGTACACACAGTCGGACTTTTCATCTACAAAAGTCCAACGGACGCCGACGGACTAAAGCTGGCTGGTAATCCGATCTTGTGTGGGCTTCTCCGGACTTTCAGCAGACTTTTTCAGCCTCAAATCCGACGGACTTTAGATTTGAAACATGCTTCAAATCTTTACGTCGTAACTACGACGGACCCCGAAATCCGCTCGTCTGTGTGCTAGTCCGACGGACAAAAACCCATGCTAGGGCAGCTATTGGCTACTGGCTATGAACTTCCTTATTTTAGTCCGGTGTACGTCATCACGTACGAATCCGTCGGACTTTTGTGTGGTCGTGTGTAGGCAAGTCCGTTCGTTAGAAAGTCTGCTGCAAGTCCGCCGAAAGTCCGCCGGAAGTCCGCCGGAAGTCTGTCGGACAGGCTGTCGGACTTTTGTAGACGAAAAGTCCGACCGTGTGTACGCGGCATAAGACTCTATTCAACAATTATCTATCCAACAACTATCTTGTTTGGGCTTATTATCAGGGCACATATGCAGAATTCTTCAGTTTAAGTTTTTCTCAGCAGAGCTACCTTGCAAGAAGCAGGTTGAACGTTTACGTTTACCCTTCCAACGTTTGTTTGGCCGTCTTGAAAGATTACATCCAGAAAGTGACTGCTGGTAAGAGTACTCTGCTACCACTCAAGAAGGCTAAGTTGGAGGTACAGAAGTCTTCTCCTCTATCTATGTCCAAGAAGCATTTCTTTTTTTTTTTTTTTTTTTTAACTTCAGAGTTTATTCATTTTTCAAAAGGTACAAAAAGCAACATAAAGAGTACAGTGATACATTCTCAGGTTATGGTATATATACACATCGATATGTATCTATAACAATCAGGTATACATTTCACAAGAGTGCTAATAAAAGAGCTATAGCATGCATATACATTGTCTTGTATAGGTAGTAACAGAAACTTTATGAGAATTAGACAAACTTTAACCTTAACCTTACTACCTATAGGAAGTAGAACCAGTAGGCAATCAAACATGTTGTTTAATCTACTTCGTATTGGTACTAAGTGCACAGTGCGGAGGCAAGTGTGTTGTCTGTTTGTTATTGAGGGGTAAGATGGGAGCATAAAGGAGTATTATGAATCCTTTGTGAGTGTAAGGTCAGTCCAGCTGTATACTTCTGGGGTCATTGACCCATGAGTCTCAATTTCGGTAAAAATTTTCAGTGGTAAGTTGGACTTTGGAGAAGCCGTGTTTCAATTTGACATTGCTGTTTAGGATTGTAATTACTTCCTGGATGTCAGGAGGATGAGTACTTTTCCATTTTCTTGCTAGTGCCAACCTTGCGGCAATAAGGATGTGGGTGACCACGGTTTGAGATTTTCTGGGCCATGTGGGAACCATCAGGCCCAGAAGGAGGTCAACTGAGGATAGGTTATTTGCTGTGGGGACAATTGATTGGAGCAATTTTAGTATTTGGTTCCAAAATTCTTTGAGGGTTGGGCATTCCCACCAGATATGAAAAAGAGTTCCTGGGAGGCCACAATTTCTCCAGCATAGGTGAGACGTATTGGGGTAAATTTTGGCAATTCTGCTGGGGGTGTAGTACCAATGTTGGAAGAGCTTTTGTAGGGATTCCCAGTGCGTGATACAATGAGAGTTTTGAGGACAATGATAGCGCTTTGTACCATTGAGTAGGTGGAGGGGCTGAGGGGATGTGTTTGGACCACTGCAAGATTTGGATCTGAGTGGATACCTCTGTTGATTGAGAGAATAGACCATAGCTATATGAGATACCCTTAAGTGTATCTTTACTTGAATTGAGATATTTTAGCGTAGAAGATAAAATCTTGTCTTGTTTAATCCAGTATGATTTGTTGAGTAGAAACCTAATCCTGAGGTATATATAGAAAGTTCTTGGTGAAAGACCAAATTTGGTTTGAAGGTGTTCAAATGACATTAAACAGGACGCAGTGAAGAGGTTTCCAACGGTTTGAATACCTGCATCAATCCATGAGCTTAGTTGGAGGTCTGGGAGTATTAGTAAGATGGCTTGGATTTGTATGTATTGTAGTATGGCGTGAGGTACACCTTTCAACATTTGATGAATCGACATCCAAACACTTAGGGAGGCTGTTATTGAGTTCATTAGGAAGTGTTTGGGGGTGGGGGCAAGAAATGAGGCACAAAGGTACCTTTTTGGGTCTTTAGCCAGTACTACTGACTCAATTTGTGTCCAGTTGGAAGGGGTAGATGTGGTCAACCAGTGTTTGAGTTGATCCAATATGACTGCTTTGTAGTATAAATATATATTGGGAGCTCCCAATCCCCCCATTCGTGTTGGGGTCATTAGGTTGTGTTTTTTTATTCTGGCCCGTTTTTGTTGCCAGATAAAGGAATTGACGATAACTTGGAGAGTCCGTAGTTGTGTTGAAAGAAATGGTACTGGTATTGTGCGGAAGACATATAGAATGTGCGGGAGTAGGAACATTTTAGCTAAAGTATGTATGAAGGGGTTGAGGGGCGGGACTTTCAGTGAAGCACACGGATGCATTAAAGAAATGAATTTAGAAAATGGTTTATTAATTGGGTCATTTATTAGAACATAGGTTGGGGGTATACAGTTCAGTACATAAATTGTATATCAATACCTCAAATTACATATCACATATAGATGCATTGTCCAACCAAAGTTTAAAACAGTATTTTACAAGTACACGGGTCACATAATAACGTGATTAATTGCATTGCAGGGAATACTCATAAAAGTAGCTTGCGCATTAAAGCGCCATTAGAAATAATAGTAAAGATAAGATAAGTTGGAAAAATAATCTAAAAACATACATAATGACTCTGTTAGGAAATATATGTCAGTATTTTACAGTTGCATGGGTCACTTCAGAGCGTGATTAATTGCAGTGTAAATGATACTGGAAAACAAAAATGGATGCATTAAAGCATCACTTGGGAAAAAAGGAGAAAATATATTTGGTAAAGAGAAACGGCCGTAGTAGATTCATGAATGCACTGTTGTAACGGTAGTTGTTAGCTCTACGCGTTTCGGGACCTTAAAGTCACTCATCAGGAGCAAAACCGTGTTAGTTAACTGGAAAGATGAAAAATGGGAAAATGGGTGGTTATCTGAAAAAATGCGTGGGCAAATGCAGAAAATGTGAAAACCCTTACACATATCCATACATTTGTCCCACAAACTTACATGAGCGTGACCGCGCATGGGAGAAATCATTGCCACACAAGACAATCCGGCCAAGGATGCCACTCCCCGGAGCTGAGGGGGCCCGACCCGGCAGCGCAGCCAGCAGCGGCAATAGCCCCAAGTGGTGACAGGGAAAAAGGTGAATGGGAGGTATGGTGCATGGGAGAAGTGAATGGCCCCAGGCGGGGGAACCTGCTTGAGAAAAACAGCCAGTGAATGAAGTGCACTGGAATGGAAAAAGAATATGGGGGAATGTGCAGTGATGGAGAGTGAGAGATGATGGGGATCATAGTGAGGAAACAAAGAGAAGTGAAGAGAAGAAAGGAAAAGGAGAGGGAAGATGTGCAATGGAGAAAAAAGGGGGAAAAGCAAATGAGGATAAATTAAGTGAAAAAAGAGAAAAGAGATAGCCTGCTGCATAGTGAAATTGGACAAGAGAGCCATAGAAAGTGGTGTGAGGATAAAACTAGGCATCAAAGACAAAGATTGTCTTGTGTGGCGATGATTTCTCCCATGCACGGTCACGCTCATGTAAGTTTGTGGGACAAATGTATGGATATGTGTACATATCACATATAGATGCATTGTCCAACCAACAGTAAAATACTGTTTTAAACTTTGGTTGGACAATGCATCTATATGTGATATGTAATTTGAGGTATTGATATAAAATTTATGTACTGAACTGTATACCCCCAACCTATGTTCTAATAAATGACCCAATTAATAAACCATTTTCTAAATTCATTTCTTTAATGCATCCGTGTGCTTCACTGAAAGTCCCGCCCCTCAACCCCTTCATACATACTTATATGGGATGGAGGATGGGATCTGTACGGCCCCCTTCCTCACACAAAGTCCCACCTTTTGTTATTTTCCTAATTTTAGCTAAAGTAATTCTACCGACCCATGATACAAAGGGGTGGTGCAGTTCAGTAGATATTCGTTTAGGCTTTTCTACAAGGTCTGCCAAATTGGTGCGCAAAATGTTTTTGCTAGCTGAAATCAGGCGGATTCCTAGATAGGTTAAAGATGCTTCTTTAGACCACGAGAATGAGGAATGTTTTGAAATGTGTTGTATGGTTGGTTTATCTAGACCTATCGCTAGCATAAACGATTTGCTATCATTTATTTTGTATAAAGATATTGCACTGAACTGGTCAAGAATATGTTGAATCTCGGTTATGGATTGTTTTGTGTCTGTAATGGCAATTATTACGTCATCTGTGTAAAGACCGATTTTATGTTCAGTGGCACCAATGTTTATTCCTTTAACTTGGGATGCAGAACGAATCTGTTGGGAAGCATTTCTTTTGTACATCACTGGCCTCTGGATCTAAACTTAAGCCTCATGCTCAATTCTGTAAGAAGCTATGGATTTTAAAACCCACAAAGTCAATTGACAAGTCCAGTCCCAGTGAAAGGGTGCACCAAATCATTTGGGAGGGGGGCATTCACTGACATTTGGATCAGAGAGTTTGCAGACCAATGAGCCTGCAACATAGTGACTAGGGCTTGCAAGCTGGAATTTCTGAGCCTTCCACATTGCATGCTCTTCAATGTGTTGTCAATTCCACTAAGAAGTCTCCTTTCAGGTACTCAATCGTCTGGTTGCACAGGGAGTAATCACTCCAAATTGCGGCTTCTACTCAAATCTTTTTTTTATAATCTGAAACACAAAATGGCAATGTTTGCCCAATGCTTGATTTCAAAGTACAGTCTGTGGTGGCCTTCCTACAGCAGGGGGATTTCTAGCATCAGTAGATATAAAAATATATCTGCACATCCCTATTTACCTTCTGCACCAGCAGTTCTTGGGGTTTGCGATGGACAGCAAGCATTTCTAGTTTGTTATTTGTCATTCGGCCTCTTCATGGCCCCCAGGGTTTTCACCAAGGTGTTGGCCCCAATCTTGGGCCTCCTGCATTCCCAGGGTATCCCCATTGTGGGTTACCTGTATGACCTCCTGCTTTGAGACCAACCTGCTCCACTTCTGGTGTCCAATGTGTATTGGAAAGTGCACACCTTGGAAAAGATCAGTGTTTCCTGAATTTCCAAAAGTCTGCCTTGGCCCCAACACAACAGCTGGAACATTTGGCCATGTTTGCTGGGAGCTGTCAATTTCTGGCAATTTAAATGGCATTTTTCTCTTCAAAAATGTTCATTCTGCTGTAGTACTTTGTTTACATAAAATAGATGTGACATTTCAGGTTAAGGGTATCCCCCAGGCAAGTTGTTTAAAGGAATTTCATATTTTTAATGTTGACTATAAAGCTTTATTATTATTATTATTAGTAGTATTATTTATTATCTCTTTTCCCCCGACAAACAAAAAATGTAAACTTTTTTTTTTTTTGCTTTAGGTCCTCAGGGCAGTGCCTAAGCCCTTTTGCCATTTGTTTGACCATCCTTTTTTTTTATGTGACCCTTGGCCATTACTGTTTTTTAACAATCCCTTTGACTTCAGTGGGGTTCGGATTTGGCACCCCAACTTTATTCATGCTCTGTGAACCCACCTTTAACTGAAACCAGGTACAATCTATTCCACAGATCAGAGGGTTTACAGAAGTAGCTATGCTTCTACCAATCAAAGGTATGATAAAATCAAATGCTATTGACTTCTGTTTAGTCAGGACTGGCCAAAAGTGGTCCAAGGAAGGAAACTGGTGAGAGGGTCACGTGCAGCCAAGGCTCATTGATGCACATGGGGAGCAAAGGCTGGCCTGTGTAGTCCAATGCTGGCTTAGATTTTAGAACACACAGTGCATTGCAGATTGTTGTGTATGGGGCTTTAAAGTTGCAGACCAATCAGGGATGCTGACTCATAGATAAAGTGCCCACATTGGACATTTAAGCATCAGAATTGAACTATGGAGCAATGGAAGTAGGTATCTTTGAGGTGCTGACTTGGCCTTCAAATTCTACAGCTCTCAATCTAATCAAACATCTGTGGAATGTGCTGGAAAAACAAGTCTGATTCATGGAGGCCCCACCTGACAAATTATAGGGCTTAAAGGATCTGCTATTGATGACTTGGTGTCATATACCACAGCATACCTTCAAAGGTCTAGTGGAGTCCATGCCTTGATGGGCCAGAGCTGTTTTGTTGGAAAAGAGGGGGATCTACTCAATATTAGGTGGGTCCTCATCATAACAATAATCATAAAGGATGCAAAGTCTATGTACTGTATATAATACTCTTTTATTTGTGATCCAAATGCAAAAAAGTTACATCCAATTTTAGCAAAACAGCAACAGTTTTGAGTGACAAGCCAGAGTGTGAATAGCATAGGTGTAGTACAGCTACATGAACCCATTCTAATGGAAGCTCTTCAAAAGTAGTCTGGTAAACAAATCACAAAACCCAGACCAACATCCTCAATTCACCCCAACATAGTATGATAAGAGTCCATCAATCATGTAGCTGTCCAATCAATCCACAACTGTATGCAAACTTTATCTGAACTTCTCTCTTAACAGTTCATCTTAAAATGAAACATGAATGTAAACTGTTATGGCAAACACCATCTGTGCCATATACATGGTAACAATCGTGAAAAAATCTAATACATTACAACCTCACGGTCTTTGTGAAGACCATGAGGTTGCAATGTACCTAGTCTATTAATCCACCAGACCTTTTTCTTTTTCAATGTCAGTATCCTATCTCCACCTCTCCTATCCCTGGGAATGTTCTCTAAAATAATTACCTTTTAATCAGTTCCTTCATGACCATGTTTAGTAAAATGCATTGGCGTTGGGAGTCCAGGTTGTCTATTCCTAATAGAACACCTGTGTTGTGCTAAACGATTTTTCATTTTATTTTGGTTCTCTTACCCAAATAGAGTAAGTTACACAAGCATATTAGAGCAAAAATTACATATAAGGACTGACATTTTTGGTTCCCACAAATTTTAATGCTCAGTGTGACTTTATTAAGTTTTAAAGCATAAATATACACTAATAGAGAAGTCATTAGGTTCCATGGAGATCGAAGGTAACAATAAAAGAACATAGTAACTAAATTGCAAGGCTAAATATCATAAGTACAACATACTGTATGTCTTTCTAAAAAGCATTGGGACCAAATGGCAAAAACATCAAGATTTAGGATAGGGAGGAACAGATAGAGCAGAAGGAGGCATAGGAGGTGTGGGTGGGGGGAGGGGAGTTGGAGGATGAAGTTGGGGGCTTGGAAGGGGATGGAAGAAGGAAAGAAAGAGAAAAGGAAAAAATAAAAAATAAAAGGAGGAAGGAGGAGAACTGTGGGTAAATAAGGCACTGGAGTCATAAGAGAGTTCAACATCATTCCACAAATTTTAAACTCACCATACAATGCATGTACAAACAATCCTCCATTTTTCATTAAATCATATTGTGTAATGTTAAAACATGGGAAAGATGCACACCTTATAGAACCCAAATGTTTTGTTATCCTGCCTTTTTATTTTTTTTGGAAATCAGTTCTACCAAGCCTATCACAAGGGGATTGATTTATGCATAAAGCTTGTAGAGGAACAGATTGAAACTCAGATATCTCTAGATACACCCCAGGTAAAATATACCAGTGCCTCTTGAAGATTTAAAAAATCTCCCTGCTACATGCATGATACAGCATTGCAAATGGCATATGAGCCTTTCTCCTCAGTCGGGATCTCACATGATCCTCTGATCCCAACAATCTGACAACTCCCCTTTAAAAATATATCTTGGGGGTAGCCTGGATTTCTGAATTGAATGGCCATCTCTCGCAATCACACCTTGCACTGTTCTTTATTACTTTATTTTATTTTTTCCCCCTTCACAATTAGCTTCCTACAATGCAACTAAATGTTTGAGGAGGATGAAAGCTGTTCAAAATATTTTTTTTTAATATGTTGCTGGATGTTGGATAGTCAACAGCACAACATCCCTATAATAAAGTACATAGCCTGCCATTAGATTAGAGTATGTCTATTCCTCAAATTGGCCTGGATGATAGGCCTTTATAAGACATGATCGACTATAGCCTCTTGCTAAGTGACAATTTTTGTAAGGCCTTAGCCTCAGTCTCATAGTCTTCTTGTCGACTGCAATTTCTTTTTAACCTAAGGTACTGGGTGTACGGTATGCTCTAAACTAAGGGTCTGGGGTGGGAACTGGTGGAATGGAGTATTGTGTTGCCTGCTGATCAATAAATGAATCTACGCCAAATAAAAACCTTGCTTAGGCTCTCCTGTAGTTTCTCATATGAAAAAATATATCGCTCCCATCCCCCAGGTAAAGGTTGGCATACAATGGGGCACAATGTGTCCCCATCGCAACCTCCTGCACCTGGAAGTAATGGGAGCGATTAACAAAAAAAAATTGTTGGTCAGAATGAAGTGTAACAATCCTAAAAATGAATGCATTGTAATTGGCAGTGCCACTGCCTCTTTCCACAATAAAGCCCTCTACAACCCGAGGTTCATGCTGAATTCGGCTTTCTGGTTCCATGCTCTTTGAGAGTTTCCTGGTGTGTTTATTGTTTGTATTGAGATGTTAAATAATATACACCAAATTTGTATGTCTCTAATATATTGTTTTCAATTCATAGTGACCATACATGCAGTACTTATGTCCTGAGGAAGCCATTGTATGGCGAAACATGTAGAGCAAGAAAATACTGCTGTTCATCTACAATATGGTTACTGTATGGTGATAACCTGAAGTTTTAATGTATAAATAAATTTTATATCTTTAAATATCGGTTTGTTCATGATCTATTTTTGGCACCCTAAAAATTCCATCATTTTCTTCCTATCTATGCTGTAAAAGTTAGCAATTGATATGTGTTGGTTTCATGCAAACCAGAGTATCCAAAAAAGGAACCTTACTGCTTCTGTTATGCATTGAAGTTACATATTGAATTGGATCTTCTGGCAGATTCCATTAACTTTGTCATTGAAAAGATGTAAAGTACAAACATTTCCCAGCTAGATGCCAAGGACATTGTTGATGTAGAGCCACCATATGGTGCAATACAGTTGGAAAATGTCATCTTCAAAGATTTACTTACTTTCAAACTTATGCCTAAATGCCCTGACAATAAGGTAAAACTTCACTGGTATCTTTGAGATATGATCTCATACACTGGACTAGAGGGGCCAGAATTTTATCCATCAATTGAGAACTAGGTACAAAAATCAAATTCCTCCCTGAGACATTAGGTCACCCTGTGGAGCAATCTTTGTCCTTTGGAATTTTAACTAAAATGTACATACCAGTTATCCTTGGATGTCCTGGTACCAGAAATGCACTTAGGTGACGTGTTATGATACATAGAGATGTTTGTGTGGTGAATTGTCAGGTCTGGAGCTCAATATTGCTTCTCCATTCTAGGGTCCTTAGGTTGTTTCTTCTCCTCCCATGGCACAGCCCAAGCTTGGGAAGAAATGGCAGACTCAGCCTCAGGTAATGCAGAGGCAGACATTGAGGTACAGAACAAATCAGCACAGAAAATCTCATGCAAACCCTCCTCCCAGGCACCCCAAACCCCTTCTCTCTTTGCTCCTATTAAGACTCTGAACTAGGCTGTACCTCAACCTTAACAGTGATATCATCAGCGGGTTTCGGGCCCTGTTTACTAGTAACAACATTGCACCCCATTCCCACATTCTGACCTTTCTCAGTAGACCGTTCTCTAGGTGGACTGCTCAGTCCAGAAATTGCTACACTTGGGCATGGATCATCCATGGAGCACTCAAATATCCATTTTATCAAAAGGCCTTGCCAAGCTGCTCTCCAATGCTGCTTACCGTGATGACCAGTTATAGGTGGGGGCAGTGGCGCTTTTTTTGTATCACTGTATATTGGTCAGGCAACGCACTGACACCTTTGTTGCCATTGAGCTATATGCTGAGTGTTCAGTGTGATCCTGCACCTTTAGGAAGGGTTGAGCTCCCCTTCAGCGCATCTGCCCTCCACCTATCCATCAGAATGCATGTGCTTCCACTGTGGAGTCACTAATAAGTTAGTGATAGGTACTACAGATACAAGGGTGCCTTGGCGAGGCTCTGTAGCTTACACATGCATTTGCAAATGTGTGCAGACTAAACCCCTGCTTTTAACGCATACTGTTAGACAGGTTGATTCAGTTGTCTGCAGGCTGGTCGGTAAGTAAGCTTGGGTTTTTCCTTGGATTTATTCTTGGACCTGTTTATATCTTAAGTTGCCCTCCAATGCTGCTTACTGTGATAGCCAGTTATCGGTGGGGGCAGTGGCGTTTTTTTTTTTTTTTTGTGGAAACAAGGAAGCATGGCTTTTGGGATATGTTGAATATCTCTGTTGCTCACTCTTCCGCTAGCAAAACAGCTATGTGTGATGGATTTAGCTCACGTACAGACTTGAGTGGTTCCTCTCCTTACAGACTTTTGAAAGGGGTTAGGTTCATGCCAAAACTCTTCCCATTGAATCCAGTAATTAACTCTTCAAATAGTGGCCAAAGTGAGAAACACTTCAGCCTCACCAATACATTCAAAGTGACAGTCTACAAAGCAAGACATAATTTCAGAGACATGCAATTGCAATGGAAAACACCCTTGAGACTGCACATTGGGCCTCAAGTATAGCGCTGGTTTGAGGATTTTCAACAACTACAATTAAATTGGTAATCTTTAGCTGGTCAACAGCTACATTGCTAGTGTCCTAGCCAACTTACTTGGCAATAAGGTTCCAGGCACATTCATCTCAGTGAGTGATTTTTGTCTCAGGATTGAAGGAATATAGGTGTCAGTCACTTTAGTGTTAAACTTGAACAAGTTTATTACACTAGAGCATCGAGTCCCAACCTCAGTTCTCAAATAGCCCCAACAGGTCATGTTTTCCAGATTTCCTATGCTAACGCTAGCAAGATAGCATTAAAGGATTTTCAGTGTTTACCTTCCACCCAACCAGTCACACACCACTTCTCTTGTAGGGGACAGCTGCAGTTTGCTTCCTAATATATCTTCCAAGACAGGTCACTAGGACCTACAAGTCTTCCAAGGCTAGGTCACTAAACACTTGTGACACCGAATGGCACTTCTGTAGAACACCTTGCTGGAACAAGCTCAAACAGCAAGTGACTTAGTAGAACAGTCCATGCTTAGAGAGCACAAATAGGCATTTTCCACCAGGCTGGACTACAGCCCTCTCTTTCCTGCATTATCACAAAAAGGCAAAAAGCAATTTAGAAATATAATACATCTGTACAATGGTAGAACTGCAGAAAAAAATATAGATTGATTTTATTCTTTTGGTTTTCCAACAATTTTCTGCAAGTTGCATAATATCTTTTCTCTGAGAGCTTTGGTCCTTATCCCGTAGATCAGAGGATTTACAGTAGTAGCTATGCTGGTACCGATCAAAGGTATGATAACGTCAACTTGCTTTGATACAGAACCCCAGTTTAGTCTGTACCTCAAATTAACAAACAAGAAGGTGACAACATAAATGGAGAAGGCCAGTACATGAGTCATCAATGTATGCAGAGCTTTCTGAGAGGATTCTGCAGAAAGTTTTAGACAGATGACAACTGTTCTTATGTAACAGTACAATATTACAAGCACGCAGACAATCACCACTGACAAGGTTGAAGTTGTTCCATAGATTACATTAATTGTTATATCGCTACAAGCAAGCGATTGTAGAGACATGATCTCACAGAAGACATTGTTGATATTTACCCCACAAAAAGTTAGCCTTAATGTCAACAGTACACTCACAATGACTCTCATCACATTAAAAACATACATGGCAAGTGATATTTTTTGGATTGTAATGTTGGTCATCAGACTGTTGTATCTCAGAGGGTGTCCTACAGCCAGATATCGATCATATGCCATTGCTGTAAATGTAAACATTTCAACCCATGCATAAAGCTGGATACAGAAAGATTGACAGAGACATCCTGTGAGTGAGATGGTTGAGCATCCAGACAACAAGTCAATGGCCAGCTTGGGGAAATATGATGAGTTACCAAATATCACATTCACAACCAAGATGCATATAAAGATGTACATAGGTTCATGCAAGTTTTTATCTGTCCAGGTTACATAGACAATCATAGAACCAACAAACAATGTGACTAAAAATAATGCAAGAGCCAAGAAAGCACATACATATCGAAATGATTCAATCTCAATAAGCCCCACTAGAACAAAGTTGGTAATCATTACCGAGACATTATTGGGAGACGAGCTCATGGCTTGGATTTATGTCACCCAACATCAACAATTCCTAAAATGTTTTATTCAATCTGAGTAATGCAAATTGAAAAATGTAATTCGTAGAGACCCTGTGGATATTAGTGTGGCTCTTGTCGCATTGATTTTCTCTTGAACTCAGTTGGGCTTTTATAG
The DNA here is from genome assembly GCF_042186555.1 of Aquarana catesbeiana. Taxonomy (NCBI): domain Eukaryota; kingdom Metazoa; phylum Chordata; class Amphibia; order Anura; family Ranidae; genus Aquarana; species Aquarana catesbeiana. The sequence goes on along the minus strand of NC_133325.1, from coordinate 34,863,191 downwards.
ATTTCATAAAGCTGCCTCCCCACACACAGTTTAGATTTAGAAACTATCACAGTCACTGCATCCAAGTCTTCCCAGTGGACCACAGTTGCCACAGGTGCTGCTGATGGACTAATTAGTGTCAGAAATCTAATGAAGTAGTGCACATTAATTTAACAAGATTTCCCAATGAGAAAACAAGTATAAAATGTGAAAAATTAACAAAAGCAAAGAGAAAATTTGAATTAAAAATTGTACTTTTCCCTTTGTATTTCTATAGCCTGGTGCGCTCAAGCACCCATAAAGTGTGAGTACCTTGATGTTTACCTACAATAAATTCGTTCTTTATATGAAGGTAAAACAACCTTCTGTGTGCTGCTCCCCCCAAGCCCTCCCATACTTACCTTACATCTCGATCTGGTGCTGTGCATGAGAGCCTCCACTGTCCTAAGACTCCCTCTCCTCATTGGCTGAGACAGCAGCCGGAGCGATTGGATACAGTGCTAGCTTCCCAATCTGGTTCATTAAAACTTAAAAAGGGCTTTTTTTAGGAAAATAGTTTCGACTGTGACATCTGTTTTTTTTTTTTCTATCGGTAATAGGTCTGAATTGCCTGATGAAAGTAGCAGCCCCCAACCAATCTAAAAGTTATAACAAAGTTTACTTTAAATAAATGAAGCTAAAGGCCTCAACTTAGACATTTTACTTTATCTTGCAATAAAAATCTGACAGACAATAGCCACAACGATAGTTCAGTGTCTGGACAGTATGTAAGCAGCTTGGTTTGGCCACAAAATAAGAAAGAGAGACATGGCAGGGTTTATCTTGAAATAAAAATTAGTGTATTATTTGAGACAATAATCACAAATATTTTACAGTGGCTGGACAATACAGAGGAAATCAACTGCCATTTGGAGCTGCAAAAAAAAAAATCTACACAAGAACGACCCCCAAGTCTTTGTTCAAAGCTCTTTGCCTTGGAAGCTCTCCCTTATGTAATCTAGTGGAAATTTCCTGGCCCGGGTTGTCATATTCCCATCTGCAAAATACATGAAAAGAATCCCTTTACATGTTTTGAAGGGCAGTGCCTAATCCTTACCATTTTGACAATCCCTTGCTTACTAGCTTAGAAAATGGTCATTGCATTTTTTAACATTCAGCTCCCATTCATTTTAAGTGGTTCCGATTTAGCGCCCAAATTTAGTCATGTTTTTGCAAACCCACCTGAAAGCAGGTTCTTACAGAGCACCCTTCAATGAATTTCTGCTGTTGTAACTATTGCACTGTGTAGCTATGCAAATAGTTCAGGCTGCCTGGGATGAGGAGGGGTTAACTGTGTCTCAGATCTTTCCCGGGCTTTCTTGGGTCCTGCTCCCTGTTGTAAGCCACATAAATAAATTGGAAGGACTACTGAACAACGTAGTTCTGCTGGAGCACATGGCCCCCCCTTCTGAACCAACCTGCTGGGACACTCCTAGAACCAGGACTCTACTAGTAACAGACTTTTGCTCAAGGGACTTTCTTTTGAGCAAGGTATGAACCTGGGCAGCCTACCTTAGATAGCTAGGGCTGGACTCTGTTTCTTGTATACTGCATTGTTTAACTGTACTACTGAATGTTCAGTAAAGTTTCATTGACTGTTTCATGCCTGGTCTGAAGTCATCTAAAGGGGTGCATGAAGGTAAATGGCATATCTAAAAAAAACAGGGCCTGTAACACACACAGGGATGAAAAGGAAGACTAGAGGGCCACCAAGGAAGGGTTAACCATACAGAGGAGTTGACGGGAGGACATGTCTAACATGTGGTTGCTATAGGTAACCAGAACTGGTGGGAACGCTATAGCAGCCAGCCAGCGGGAAGGTGGTACCAGCCATTGTTGACAGGTCCTCTGGTTAGCCAGGGGGTCGGTAGAGGTAAAAGGCCTGAATATGCCCATTTAAGTAGCAGTCCCAATAGATCTAAATGTTATATGAAAATTTACTTTAAAAAAAATAAAGCTAAAGCCCTCACTTCTGTACAAATTGACCAGCAGCAAAACAGTTTAATTCCATACATTCTGAGCTTATTTTTTTACAGGTACCACACTGCATTGCCTTCAAAATGTAATACAATAAGAAAAAACATCACAACCGCAACCCCCGCACCCGCATTCCCCCCGAACACTCTTACTACCTTGTATCAAAATATATTAAAAAAAATAATTAATTTTAGGTATGTGTGTGGTAGAAATTAGCCAATAGGCAGCAAATAAAAAAAAGAAAAAGCAGTTTTTAGCTTGTAATTATAAATTTGAGCATATTAACTGAGTGGCAATAGCCACAATTATTGTTCAGTGGCTGGACAGTATGTAAACAGCTTGTTTCGACCGAACATTCGGTAAACGTTATTGAAAGTTCAGAACCAGAATCTGAACTCTATTGAAAGCAATGGGAGCTGAACTTTCCTTTTCAGTAATGGCTATTTTCTAAAAGTCAATGGATTGACAAAGAAAGGGCATGGGGAGTTGGGCCCTCACCTATGGAACATGGTCCAAAGGAAAAAAAAAAAAACATTTTTGTTCAATAAGGATAGCCCATTTTGAAGCATCTCAAAGGGCAAGATAAAAAAAATATACAATTTCTTTAAATATAATGCTTGACGGACGTCTTAAAGCTGTATGTAGAATCACGGAATGCTAAGACTTGGGGACAGTGTCAGATGGCATTACATCTGTGTTCTGACATCAACTGTGTGTCTATTCATTTACTTTACTTTCACACAGTTGTTTGGCTTACAAACAGCAGCAACAACCCAATATGACTGATTTCCACCCTGAAAGAAATTTGTAATAAGTAGTTTTTGCCAAAAGATTTTTTTTTTTGTAAAAGTAATAATTGAGCTTTGGAAGCAAAAGAGGCAATACAACCAAAAGCTATTGTTATATTTAGTATATGTATTGTAAAAAAAAAAAAAAGCTAAAGCTATCAACATATAAATTGCCAACAATTGCCAATAACAAGTCACAGAGCATAGCTTGTTATGATTTTCAATTTAGTAATAAACTGTAGGATTGATTTACTAACACTGGAGTGTGCAAAATATGGTGCAGCTCTGCATAGAAACCAATCAGCTTCCAGGTTTTTTTTTGTCCAAGCTAAATTGAACAAGCTGAAGTTAGAAGCTGATTGTCTACCATGCAAAGCTGCACTAGATTTTGCACTCTCCAGTTTTATTAAATCAACCCCTATGTTGTATGCCAACTACAAAAAAATAAAATACTATATTTTTTTGGACACCGAGGATGGAAATAGCATATAGGTTTGCACCCCAACCAAAAAACAGTTTGGACAGGGTGCAATTTCTGAGAGCTTGAGTGGACATTTAGCATCTAACTTTTTTTGGACACCAACAATGGAAATAGCATTGTCAGGAAAGGAATCAGCAGCAGATCTGCGTGGCTAAGCTTAGGAAACTGTGACCAGACTGTGTATGCTTTAAGTAAGATTTATTTACAGTGAAACCAAAATCCATCCAAATGTCAGCAAAAAGAAAACACAGCAAACATAAAGGTGCAAGTGAACAATAAATCAAGTGTCAAAATACCTAACAACTTAGCTATAATACAATATATACAAAATGAGGAACACAAATAAACAGAGTAAACTAGAGATGCAGGGAACAGATGGAAAGTGTGAGCCAGGACTGGGATCAGGTACAAGGGAAGCAGGCAGGAGTAAGAGCAGGATCTAGGCTCAGGATAAATGACAAGCAGTATCTGGCAGCAAATAAAAACTTTGACAAGAAAGGCACTAGTTAACGAAGAATTAAATACCCTCCCAGCAGCCAGCACCAGGTGGAGACTGATTACTGGGATCTGCTGTCTGTTGGGAGACACCCACTGGTGGACACTGGAACTACAATCTTCTGCCCAGAGAACCACAGTGCCACCAGCAGGTGACCCAGGTCCTGACAAGTACACAGACTTGCACAACAGCTGGAAAGCCTTTTTGAACAGGCCTCCATTTTGGACAGTGTGAACAGGCATTTAGCATCTGTAAAAGAGAAATATTAATGTATTTTGGACACTGTGTATGGAAATAAAATACAACACAATTAGAAAACCTGTCCTCAGTCATTTGACTCAGCTGGTCTGTTCTGCAGGACAGAATTGGGACAGGTGAGGTGTGTTACACTGAATGGTAGAAATAAGAACCGCCATGTACTGTATATGAGAGAGGAAATGGAAAGATCCTTTCTGGTTCATCACACCTCAACAAAACCTGCAACAACGACTTCAAACCAAAATTTGAATCAACAATTAAAGTCTGCCCATTGTGTGCACATCGCAGACCTACCTGGATGAAGATCCGAGCAAACTGTTTTCTTTTCTGCTGAAAAGTCTTTTAAGATAAAATGATGAGGAAATCCTTTGTAGGAGATGTCAACTGCAGCTCGTCTCCTTTATATGGAGGAGAGTGGAGGAGTTTAAGGGGGACGTATTGTAAAGTTCAGGTGAACCAGCTAGATCGCAGGACAAAGGCTTTGCAATCAAAATAATATTTATTAAACTCAAACAGCTTCACGGCAGCAAAATCACAAAAGGAAATATAAGTCTAACCAACTTGCAGAGTTCAGAACTGCCATCACAGTTAAACAGTCCCAGATTTTTGCAGAGGGTAACTTCCACTGCTAGCAGGTTTCCAGGCAGGACACTGCCATGCATTCTCACAGCTTCACACCAATCCACGACCACCATTCACAGTCTCCTCTGTGCTCCTCCACACCCACCTACAACTTCCTGTCTTTTTTTTTTAACCCACTTCCTCTTACCAGTGAGTTAACCCTTTTGTTCATTTAAAGGGACCACAGTCCAAACAGAGTAGAAATATAGCGTCCTTCCAGGACTCAGCCACGGCGTCCTGTACATTACCCCCCCCCACCCTCTGCCCCAACGCCAAGAAGGTGGAGGCAACAGTGGAGCTAAAACAATGGACTCGGGAGATGGCATCTGCATTTTGATGCAGTAACCTGGGCCTATGCTCCACTACAAACTTAAATTCCTGGAGTTCCAGGAACCAACGAGTATTCCTGGCATTAGTCCCTTTACCTTGTCTCATCCATGTTAAAGAGCATGGTCTGAAATCAGCCTAAATTTCCTCTGCAAAAGATAATATCTGAGGGATTCCAGAGCCCACTAAATGGACAGACACTCTCGCTCAACTCTAGCATAGTTTTTCTCCGCTGGTGTCAACTTTCTACTGAGGAAGACTACCGGGTGCTCCTTGCCATGAACAACCTGTGATAAAACCGCTCCCAATTCTACATCGGCAGCATCAGTCTGGACAACGAACTCTTCTGAAAAATTGGGTGTTATTAGAGCAGGGTGTTGGCACAGTGCCAGAAGAAAGGGTAACAACTAATTCTGCACTGCCAAAAAAGAGGAACAAGCAGCTAACACAACCAATATGATATAGGCATATAATAGTAAAACAGAAAAAATGTGTAGCGCTAAAAGTTCAACATAAAAACAATGTCCAACCAATGTTGAAGGGTATCGGGAAAAAAAGTTAGAAGAAAAAATCCTTCATGCATATAAGACTCGTAAAATGGTCGATGAAATTTCAGTGACTTCGTGTAAGGAACATATCAAATGTGTGACATCTGGGATAAACACAAAAGAAAACGCACCACCACCAACAATAGGGAGGCTTACCAGATCACGTAGACCCAAGAGGGCATACGCCCAACTGGGTCAAATCAGGCTTGGGTGGTGGGTGATGGTAGATGTTCCAGAAGAGTAGTAGGGATGAAGGTCCAAGGACAAACCGGATGCTAGTGGTCCCTCAAGATGATGTTGGGAAGCAGATGGCAGTGTTGTATAGTAGGAAGGAAAAAGGCCACATAGTGTGATTCCTTAAAACAAGTACCAAATTTATTAAAAAAGAGATACACTCACATGAATAAGTAAAAATCAGCGCTGTAAAAGTATGGCGGCAGTGGGGTCCTACCCCACTGTTGGCACAGTGCTGACTTGAGCTCCAAAAAAGCCTTTTCAGCATCTTCATTCTACTCAACCATTACCGATTTCTGACCCTTAGTCAGATTAGTCAATGGAGCCGCCAACGTGGCAAAGTTGGGAACAAACCACCATGCCCAGGAATGCACGTACCTGCTTCTTTGTGAGGGGAGGGGCCAGTTCTGTATAGCCTCTACCTTGCTGACCTAAGGTTTCACCACCCCTCTACCCATGATATATCCCAGGTATTTCACCTCCTCCATTCCCAAATCACATTTTTCAGGGTTTATTGTAAACCCTTTTTTCCAAATGGAGTCCAGCATTGCCTGGACTTTGGGCAAGTGTGATTTCCAGTCTCTGCTAAAAATGACTATGTTGTCCAAGTACACTGAGGCATACTCCCGGTGAGGTCGTACGATCCTATCCATTGCTCGCTGGAACATGACTGGAGCAGTTTGTAGTCAAAAAGGCATTCTTTTGTACTGAAAACTCCCCTCTGGGGTAGAAAAAGCAGTTTTCTCTCTAGCAGCCTTAATCAAAGGGAATTTGTCAATATCCCTTAGTAAGGTCTAATGTAGTGATATACCTGGCTGGACTTAGTCTCTCACTAAGCTCATCTACCCGGGGCATGGGGTAGGCATCAAATCTTGAAACTTAATTAAGTTTCCGTAAATCATTGCAGAACCACGGAGTCTCGTTGGGCTTCGGTACCAACACAATCAGGCTCGACCACTCACTCTGCGATTCTTCAATAATCCCCAGGTCTAACATCTTCTTCACTTCTTCTGAAATGGCCTTCCTTTGAGCCTCTGGGATGCGGTAGGGCCGGACAAAAATTTTGACTCCTGGGTCTGTGATATGACACTAGTTAGACCTGGTAAGTCTGAAAATGTTTCTTTATTTCTCTGCAAGAACTCCCTTGCCTGCTGACTTTGGATTTTAGACAGGGTATTTGCTACTTGGACACTCTTCACCCCAACCTGAGGCTCAAGTCTTGCACCAGCCATCAAGCTCACCGGTTCTCTGTCCATCCAGGGCTTTAACAAGTTCAAATGATATATCTGATACAGTTTCCTCTAGCCTGGCTGGTGGACTCTATAGTTTACCTCCCCCATTTTTTCCACAATTTTAAAGGGACTTTGCCATCTGGCCAAGATCTTATTTTCCACAGTGGGAATCAACACCGCCACTCGATCCCCCACTTGGAAGTGCCTTATTTTAGCAGCCCTATTATAGACCCGTCGCTGGGCTTTTTACAAGTGTTCCTTGACCAGTGGCATCACGGTTAGGATCCTTTCCTGCATGTGCATTTAAGAACGCTCTTCTGCTGATTAGGTTCACTTTCCCATTCCTCTTTAACAAAGTCAAGTAGTCCGCGAGGTATCCGCCCATACACCAACTGAAAGGGTGAAAACCCTGTGGAGGCCTGGGGCACTTCCCAGGTAGCAAACAGGAGAGCTTGTAACAGGCAGTCCCAGTCTTTCTCATCCCTTTGTACCACTCTCTTGAGCATAGACTTAAGAGTCTTATTGTCACGAATGTCATGTCTACCCCAACGCAGGTGGTCAGACACTATAGCTGGCTACTGTGAGCTTCACCTATAGCACCCCCCTTTCCCTTAAGACAAGCAGGCCTACTGGTACTTGGTTTTGCCCCAGGACTTATACACAATGCTATAGTGTCTGGCTACCATGTCAGGGCTCGATGCGAACTGAGCAAAGCAAACAGGTACTTGCAGTTTAGCAGACAGAAAGCGTGGTTCACAGGTAGTTCCGGTAATAAGGCAGGCTGAGTTCAGGGGATATTTCAGTATCCACTCCGGGTCATACACAGGAGATGCAACAGCAAGCAGGGCAAACTAATGGGAGGCTTGATCTAGAACAATGCAGGTAAGTCTGTCTCTATCACAAGAGAGGGATAGAGTGTTCGATTTGCTTATTTCAGGTGACTGACCAGATCAATCAGCTAACAGGTGAACACAGACAGGGGAAAAGCAACAGCCAACACCTGGGTGCTGGAATGAAGAACACAGGCCCTAAGTGACACTTATTAAAGCATTCTACCAAGCCCTTCATTTGGGGATGGTAGACCGATGTGCGCAACAGTTTAAACCGGAACAGCTTGCACACATCGGCCATAACACTCGACACAAACACTGCTTTCAGAGATGGCCAGTAAAACCGGTTGGTGATCAACTCCCAATTGTCCCCCTAAAACATCTTAATGGGCCAGGTTCAGAACCTTTCGTCTATACTGTTGGGGTACCAACAATTGTTCTACCACAGTTTCTCTCACTTTGTTAACACGATAAAATAATTAATTACATACTGTGAAGTGTGACCATCGCTCATTAGCACCTGGCTCTTGGGGAACACCATTTACCACTACAACCTGTTCCCGTGCCCGGGACAAAGTGGGGTCCTGCATCTGGGCAGTAACAAATGCCCCCTGGGGAACACCCAAATCTGGCAGGACAGGGGTAGAGGCCACTTCCTCATCCTCTTCCCAAAGCATTGCCTAAAGTGGAGAAGGTCCCCCACCTCAGTGTTCAGGTAGGTCTGTAAGCCACATAATTTGGCATCCTTAACAGTATCAGAATTACTTTCATCACCATTAACCAAATAATTAGCACTTTCATCATCTGGATCAACATTATTAACATTCAGCAGTTCAGGTTTATTCCCTTCAACAGCAGGAACAGAGGAACTAGTTTATTCCCAGTCTCTGGACCATTCATGTAGTTCTCCTTGTTCCCACAGTTTTGCAAATAATGGACAGTCTCGTCCTATTATAACATAATTTACCAAGTTCTTCACCACCCCAACCTCTTGAGCACCAGTGCCACATGCTGTGGAGATGGACACCGAGATGAGAGGGTACTCTCTAGTGTCCCCATGAATGCACACAACCCGTAAAGTTTTGCTTACCGGGTCGATCCTCCCAATTACTCTGGGATGAACCAGGGTTACCATACTTCCAGAGTCCAACAAAGCCCTGGCAGGGAGGTGGTTCACTCGAACTTCACACTCAAATTTTCCCTCACCAAGGTCAAGATGTGTTGTGCATGCTTTATAGGCATAAAAAGACCCCCTCTGGAGAACCCTGCATTCCATGGGCTCCTCTTGCAGTGGGCAGTGTGCCTGGGTATGGCCCCAAGAATGACACCGCCAACATTATACATCCTCCTTTTTCTGAACAGGAACAGACTGCTGAGGAGGTATGGGGAGTGACTCTTGGCCTTCTGGGATGTTTGTTCCAGGGCTCCTTGGGACATCCTTCCAAAGGGCTGCAGTTGATCGAATAGGCCGTGGCAAACTGGGCCCTTGGCAGGGCTGAGTAGATCCTCCACCACGGTATATCTTTCCACCATCTGATCCACCGTTGAAGATCATCTGGCAGTAGCCTCAGGTTGATCCAGCACAACCCGTTCCACAATTTGAGGACCAGACAATACCTCAGGTTTCAGCCATTTTTTTCCAGTTGCACCAGGTCATGCATTTGAGACCTGGGTGGGCGATCTGGATGATACTTTCATTGGTGAACTCGTTTGACCCGAATGGCCGTAGTCACCCCCAGATGAGCCAAAATTTCTGCCTTTAGCTTTTGATAATCTTTAGCGTCATCAGGTGGTAGGTCGAAGTAGGCCTTTTGAGGATCATTGGTGAAGAAAGGAGCAATGAGGCTGGCCCACTGGTCCTGGGGCCACCCCTCTCTGCCGTCCTCTCAAATTTGGCAAGAAATGCCTCTACATCATCACTCAGGGACAATTTCTGCAGAAAATGGCTCGCCCTCACGGTCACCTGGTTGACAGGGGCAACAGACGCTTGCTCATGCCCCTGAGGAATCTGCTGCACTGATTCATGTAAGGCAGTCACCTGAGCCTGCATAACCCCTTGTTGGGTCGCCTGCTGGGCTCCCAGCTGGGCCACCTACAGGGGAGTACTTTCTTGCTGCAGAGCCAGCGCCTCTTTGTGGTGGGTTTGTTGTACCTTAAGCTGGGTTGCTAAGTGCTGATTAGCTTCCTTGTGGTGAGTCTGCGCTTTCATATTAGCCAGGGACAGCTGTTTAACCACTTCCAGCCCAAGGACGTCATATGACATCTTTGAATTTCAGTGGTGATATCTGAATGATGCCTGCAGCTGCTCAGATATTTTATTTTTCAGCCGGCGATTCTGCGTACCGTAAGAAAGATCATAGCGGAAATTCAGCCTCTTGATCATTCTTACAGGCGGTGAGACGGGACATCCCCCCTCCCGCTGCCCTCTGGTGCTTCTCTGGGCTGGCCCGTGCAATCAGGGACCCGGAGAAAGAATCTGCCACCGCCGGATAAAGAGCATAGAGATTTCCGGTGACCAGATGGTCAGCCAGTCATCTCTATGATAGTTGGAGGCCCGGGCGCTACGTTATGACGTCACGTCCGGGCCACAAATGTAAACAAACCCGAGATCCCAACTGGAAAGTATCAGATCGTTCTTTTTTTTTTGATCTGATGCTTTCCAGCCTAGAGGACTCCACATTTCTCCATAACGAGGACCTGTCATGCACTATTCTTATTACAAGGGATGTTTTCATTTTTTGTAATAGGAATAAAAGTGATAAAAAAAAGAGAAAATGTAAAAATAAAAACAATAAACTAAAATAAACAATAATAATAATAATTTTAAAAAAATAATTTAAAGTGCCCTTATCCCCGTTTGCTCGCGCACAGAAGCGAACGCACGCGTAAGTTGCGCTTGCATGTGTAAACACCGTTCAAACCACACATGTGAGGCCACATGCATTAGAGAGAGCAACAATTCTAGCACTAGACCTTCTCTGTAACTCTAAACTGGTAATCTGTAAAAATATTTAAAGCGTCGCCTATGGAGATTTTTTAGGTACCAAAGTTTGGGAGCCATTCCACAACTGTTTAACAGCTTCAACTCTTCTGGGAAGGCTGTCCACAAGGTTTAGGAGTGTGTCTATGGGAATATATGACCATTCTTAAAGAAGCACATTTGTGAGGTTAGGTACTGGTGTGGACAAGAAGGCCTGGTTCGTAGTCTTCGCTCTAATTCATCCCAAAGGTGTTCTATCAGGTTGAGGTCAGGACTCTGTGAAGGCCAGTCAAGTTCCTCCACCCCAAACTCGCTCATCCATGTCTTATGGACTTTGCTTTGTGCACTGGTGTGCAGTCATGTTGGAACAGGAAGGGGCCATCTGCAAACTGTTTTTTAAAAAATATCTTGGTATGCTGACACCTTAAGAGTTCCCTTTACTGGAACTAAGGGGCCAAGCCCAACCCCTAAAAGAACAACCCAGCACCATAATCCCCTGTTATAGCTGCAAAGGGTGGGCCAAGTCAATATTGAACGCTACGGACTAAGACTGGGATGCCATTAATGTTCATGTGCGTGTAAAGGCAGGCGTCCCAATACATTTGGTAATATAGTGTAAATTTGTATGACAATTTAAAACAGTTTATTGATATTATGTATTTTTTTTACTCTGTATCCCAAAGGCTGTTTTTTTTATTTTGAACATGTGACTAGCAGCAGAGGACTAGAAGCAGGGAAGAAGAGCAACACCATCTAAGTGTAGCAATAGATAACTTTAATACAGATAAAAGAAGAGACACTCACAAGATTGATGAAGTAAAGAAGGTTCTACCTCTCTGTACTGAGTGCGATGTTGCTTCAAGAGTAGTAGCCAATGGCTCCGGTGGTGCTGGTGGCTCCCAGTGCTTCCAGGTATCTCAGAGACACTCAAGAGGTGAAGATGACGTCACTACCGGGTACAGGGAGTAAATTATATTGGGGGCCTACAGGCTCCAGGCAAGCTCATCTCAGGGAGTAATTCTTGTCTCCGGATTGAAGGAATATGAGTGTCAGTCACTTTAGAGTTAAACGTGAATATGTTTATTCCTCTGGAGCAGTGATTCCCAACCTTAGTCCTTGAATACCCCCAACAAATAATGTTTTCAGGATTTCCTTAACCTTGCACATGTGCTCTAAATCAGTGCCAATGACTTGGTATTTGTGACAACTACAGTATGTTATCTAAACAAGCTAGCAATATAGCATGGAAGGCTTCCTGTGTTTACCTTCCACTCAACCAGTCACATACTACCTCACTTGTAATGGACAGCTGCAGTTTGCTTCCTCCAGACCAGTAGTCTCCAAACTGTGGGTTGGGAGCCCGATGTGGCCCTTTGCTTGCTTTTATCCAGCCCTATTCCCCCCACTGACACCATCAAAAAGACACAATTCTTTCCACTGACACCAGTGATGGAGCATAATTTTTTCCATTGACACCAACGATAGGGCTTAATTTATTTTGCTGATACCAATGATCGGCCCATATTCCTTCCACTGACACCAACGATGATGGGGCAGAATTTCTTCCATTGACACCAACAATGGGACACTATGCCCCCAACTGACACCAACAACAGGGCACTAGTCCTCCAACTGACACCAAAGGTAGGGGAATGCTTTACTCCCACTGGATGCCAGGACATTTTCTACTCCCACTGGTCGCAGTTAAGCCCCCCCCCCCCCCCCCCCCAAAGTCTGAAAGACAGTAAACTGGACCTTTGTTTAGAAAGTTTGGACCCCTTCACTAGACCCAAAATAGAACATCCCCTGCTTCCAGCAATATTAAATCTTCCTGCCAAATGCCTGGGAGAAAGGTAGCTGTCACTGTAGCATCATCACCAGAAGTCCAGGAGAGAAGATCATGTGCTAGGAAATACCTTAATTAATAACTTCCTAAACAAGTCACCAGGCCCTCCAAGCCTGCTGATTGGCTAAGTTTGTAAACACTCATGACACAGAATGGCACTTCTGTAGAACACCTTGCGGGGGCAAGCTCAAACAGCAAGTGACTGAGTAGTACAGTCCATGCTTAGAAAGCACAAATAGGCACGTTCCAACAGGCTGGACAACAGCCCTCTCTTTCCTACACCATCACAAAAAGGCAAAACACAATTTAGAAAAATAACATATCTGTACAACAGTAGGACTGCAAAAAAATAAACTGATTTTATTATTTTGGTTTTTCAACAATTTTCTGCAAGTTGCTTAATATCTTTTCTCTGAGAGCTTTGGTTCTTATCCCGTAGATCAGAGGATTTACAGTAGTAGCTATGCTGGTACCAATCAAAGGTATAATAATATCAACTTGCATCGATACAGAACCCCAGTTTAGCCTGTACCTCAAATTAACAAACAAGAAGGTGACAGCATAAATGGAGAAGGCCAAAACATGAGTCATTAAAGTATGCAGAGCTTTTTGAGAAGATTCTGCAGAAAGTTTCAGACATATGACAACTGTTCTTATGTAGCAGTATGTTATTACAAGCAAGCAGCCAATCACTGATGACAAGGTTAAAGTCTTTCCAAAGAGGACGTTAATTGTTATATCGTTACAAGCAAGCGGTTGTAGAGACATGATCTCACAAAAGACATTGTTGATATTTACCTCACAAAAAGTTAGCCTTGATGTCAACAGTACACCCACAGTTACTCTTATCACATTGAAAACATATATGGCAAGTGATATTTTTTGAGTTGCAATGTTGGTCATCAGACTGTTGTATCTCAGAGGGTGGCCGACAGCCAGATATCGATCATATGCCATTACCGTAAATGTAAACATTTCAACCCATGCATAAAGCTGGATACAGAAAGATTGACAGATACATTCTGTGAGTGAGATGGTTGAGCATCCAGACAACAAATCAATGGCCAGTTTGGGAAAATATGATATGTTCCCGAACATCACATTCACAACCAAAATGCATATAAAGATGTACATCGGCTCCTGCAAGTTTTTTTCTGTCCAGGTTACATAGACAATCATGGAACCAACAAACAATGTGACTAAAAATAACGCAAGAGCTAAAAGAGCAAATACATATCGAAAAGATTCAATCTCAATAAGCCCCACCAGAACAAAGTTAGTAATCATTACTGAGACATTATTGGGAGATGAGCTCATGGCTTGGATTTATATCTTTCAACATCAACAATTCCTAAAATGTTTTATTCAATCTGAATAATGTAAATTGAAAAATGTAATTCATAGAGGTCCTGTGGATATTAGTGTGACTCTTGTAGCATTGCTTTTCTCTTGAATTCAGTTGAGCTTTTATAGATTTCATAAAGCTGCCACCTCACTCACAAAACTATCGCAGTCACTGCACCCAAGTCTTCCCAGTGGACCAAACCTGCTACAGCTGCCGCTGACAGACTAATTAGTGTCAGAAATCGAATGAAGTCGTGCATATTAATTTAACAAGATTTCCCAATTAGAAAACACAAATAAAATGTGAAATATTAACAAAAGCGAAGAGGAATTTTTAATGAAAATTGGGACTGATCGTAGTTTTGCATAGTTAATGTGCAAACCACATCTCTTTTCTTTTGTTGGTTTGATGGTATTGATTACTCATGCACAATCGTGTAGTAAACCAAGGACTGTATGAAAGGTTAACATCCAGCACTTCACACTGGAACCCACAATATTCTTCAAAGCTGTTGAAAGCTTGATGGCTATGCACCTCATGAGACTCCCCTAGCACCAGCAGAATTTTCATGCTGATCATTATTATTAAGTGTCGTCGAAGCAATGTTCACTCCTGGTGACCACATGAATAGTCTTTTTCTGGAATGGTTTGTCTTTAGTAGGGATCAGCAAATCTGTCTGCTTTCACTTCACAAATTCCACGTGAAATCTGTAAAACTCAAAGCTCAAACTCATACTTTTTTAAATAGTTTAGGCTTTGACACCAGATTTTTTATCAAGTGGTAATAGGTCTGACTTGACTGATGAAAGTAGCAGCCCCAATTGATCTAAAAGTTCTAAGAAAGTTTACTTTAAAAAAAAAAAAGCTAAAGCCCTCAACTTTTACAAATTGACCAGTGGTACAACAGTTTAGTACAAAACTTTCTTAGCTTTTTTTTGCACATACCATACTGTATTTCGGTAAGATTTTAATAATATATCAATATAGAGTGCACAAAAAACTTCAAAAACCACAACCCCACAATCTGCAAACCCCTCTCATCCTCGTCCCCAATTATTCCCAAAATAAACAAAATATAGGCTTTAGGTTTGGTGGAAATTGGCTAATGTTAGGACCACACATGAGCAGAGAAGAGGCAGAAAATCTAAACAGAAAAGGCAGATTGTATCTTGCAATAGAAAATAAGAGTGTATTACAGTATCTGAGACAATAGCCACAAATCTTGCTCAGTGTTCAGACAGTATATACAGTATGTCAGGGTTTATCTTAAAATAAAAATTTGTGTTTGAGATACAATAATCAAAACATTTTTTACAGTGGCTGAACAGTATGGAGGGAATCAATTGCCATCTGGAGCTGCAGGAAAAAAAAAGCTACACAATTATGACCCCCAAGTCTGGGGGTGTGAGCCCCACTTTGTCCAAAGCTCTTTGCTCTGGAGGCCCTCCCTTATGTAATCTAGTGGAAATTTCCTGGCCCGGGTTGTCATATTTCCATTCACAATTTCTTGCCCCACCAGAACAAAGTTGGTAATCAGTACAGAGACATGCTTGGGAGACAAGCTCATGACTTGGACTTATGTCTTGCAGAATCAATGATTCCTAAAATGTTCACTCCAATATGAATCTGTAAACCGAAAAATGCAATTCACAGAGGCCCTGTGGATATTAGTGTGACTCTTGTCTCAGTGATTTTCTCTTTAATTCAGTTGGGTTTTTATAGATTTCATGAAGCTGCCACCATTTTAGATTTTTTGTAGTCAATGAATCCAAGTATTTCCAGTAGGCCACAATTGTTACCGCTGCCACCGATGGCTTTATTAGTGTCATAAACATAAGGAGGCAGTTTATAGTAATCTAACAAGCTTTCCCTATAAGAACACAAGTATGGAATGTAAAAAGCAAAAATAAAATTAACAATATATTGTCAAAAAAATCACAAGGAGCTGGAAACTGCCATGTGAATCGTTTACCAAAGCAAAAAATACTGTACAGCAGGGGGAGGATCTTTAAGGGCTAGTTTACACTTGCTTCAAAACATGGCTTTGGATACGCTTTGTTAAAGCTCTCTGAACGTCAGTCAAAGCCCCGTCACTAAATAAAATGGTTAGCTTACAGTCCTGTTTACACCTTGCTTTTGCTTGGTGCTTCGATGAGGCTTCGATGAGGCTTCAGTGGGGCTTCGATGAGGCTTTGGTGGAGCTTCAATGGGGCTTCAAAGAGCCTTTGGTTAGGCTTCGATGAGACTTAGGTGGGGCTTTGATGAGGCTTCGGTGGGGCTTCAGTGGGGCTTCAAGCGAGCTTTGCCATAGACTTCTATGGAGGCTTTGAAGACGCTTTGAAGCACCAATAAAGCTACATGGGGTATCATTTTTAAAGCAAAGCCAAAGCAAAGCAAAAGCAAGGTATAGGAGCTTTAAATAGCCTTCAGAGAGCTTTAACAAAGCCTGTCTGAAGCCTTGTTTTGAAACAAGTGTAAACTAGCCGTTAATGTGTGTTAAAGCCGAAGCAAGTGTAAATGAGCCTTAGTTGTTATATCCAGAGTCATGAGAGAGTCACTAGCAGAGGAGGAACTTATTACCCTCCCAGCAGCCAGCATCAGGAGGAGACTAATTACTGGGATCTGTTGGGATCTGTTGGCTAGGGATGAGCAGAACACCCCCCTGTTCTGTTCACAGCAGAACTCCTGAACAGGGGAAATGTTCTAATTTGAACTGCCAACCCCATTGAAGTCTATGGGAGCCGAACAGGAAAAATCAAAAGTGCCCATTTGAAGGCTTATTTGGCCATAAAAGGGATCTGGTTACTGCCCTGGGGGACATGTATCAATAAAACATTTTTTTTTAAACAATCACTTTTTCAGGAACAGTGATTTTAATTATGCTTAAAGTGCAACAATAAAATTAAAAAATTTCTTTAACCACTTCAGCCCCGGAAGATTTGGCTGCTCTATAAACAAGCCATTTTTTGCAATACAGCACTGCATTGCTTTAACTGACAATTGCGCGGTCGTGCGATGCTGTACCCAAAAAAAATTGATGTGCTTTTTGTCCCACAAATAAAGCTTTCTTTTGGTGGTATTTGATCACCTCTGCGGTTTTTATTTAATTTAATTTTATTTTAAAAAAACACAATATCGTTAACTTTTTGCTATAATAAATATCTCAATTTTTTATTAAAAAAAAAAAAATTTCCTCAGTTTAGGCCGAGATGTATTCTTCTACATATTTTTGGTAAAAAAAATCGCATATATTGATTGGTTTGCACAAAAGTTATAGCATCTACAAAATAGGGGATAGATTTATGGCATTTTTATTATTATTATTTTTTTTTACTAGTAATGGCAGTGATCAGCGATTTTTATCGGGACTACAATATTGCGGTGGACAAATTGGATACTTTTGACACATTTTTGGGACCAGTGACATTTGTACAGCAATCAATGCTATAAAAATGCACTGATTACTGTATAAATGACACTGGCAGGAAAGGGATTAACACTAGGGGGCAATCAAGGGGTTAACTGTGTTCCCTAGGTGTCTTCTAACTGTAGGGGGGATGGGACTGACTAGGGGAAGAGAGAGATCTGTGTTCTCTCCCCTGAGAGAACCGGGATGTGTGTGTTTACACACACACATCCCTGTTCTCATTCTGTAATGAGCAATCACATGTACCCGGCGGGCATCGCGCCCACCGGGCACTCGTATTGGCTCCAGGGACACGCTTCAGGCACTCTGCCGGAGGTGTCTTAAAGAGCCGACGTACAGCTACGATGGCTCGCGCAGGGGAGCCAACCTGCCGCAGTATAATTGTGGCGGCTGGTCCAGAAGCTGTTAAATAAAGTGCCTGGGGGGTCCCTTTAATGTGTCTGTAAAGTGGAATGTCTGTAGCATGCATAAAACATGCTGCAGCAAAAATGAAATTTCTAAAGAAAAATAGAGTCAACTCCCACTTAAAATGACTTGTGGTTACAATTGCCAGCACCCGGCTATTGAAAAAATAAAGAAAAAAATAGCATGGAGTCTCCCCCCAGTCCATACCAGGCCCTTATCTGAGCATGCAGCCCAGGGCCTGGTATGGACAGGGGGGGACTCCATGCCGTTTTTTTCTTTCTTTTTTTTACCGGCACTTTTTCTTTATGCAGCTGTCAGCAGGAAAACCCATTGACAGCTGATGACTTATCAGTTGTTAAGGCCGCCCCTTAACAACCAGCTTGCACTCTGCCCTGATTGGGCTAAGCTTTGCCCAATCAGGGCACAGAATGCACTGTGCAGCGCTCAGTGCATTGCAGGGTGTTTATTGGGGGTGAACACCCCAACAAACACCCTGCAAATTCGGGTGTTCGGCGAACCTAAAGGCACCCTAAAGATGATTTTACTTTTGGCGATAACGTCTAGGAGAAGGGTCTCTGATTTAGGTTCTTTCTCGTGTAAAGATCCTTTCTTAAGGATTTTAGACGACAGAGTAGTGATCAGGCCTGACCCTTTGTATTTGCCCAAAGTTTCGTCTGACTTCCACAAATCCCAGGAAGTAGTTCTTCCTAGCTTTTGTTCCTCCCCCAGGAATCTGGAGTAAGAAAGGTTTGGTTTTTTTAGATGTAAGAAGATGTCTTCTACACTACTTAGAAGTTACTAATGAATTTAGGAAGGATTCCCAATTACTGATTACTTTTAGTGGCCCCAAAAAGGGTTCCAAGGCTTCCAGAGGTTCCATTTACAGATGGATTAGAGAAGCTCCTTCCAGAGTTAGGGCTCACTAGTTTGCTAGCTGCCTCTTGGGCAGAAAGAGCGGGTGCATCATGGGAAGATATTTCCAAAGCTGCTGTCTGGTCCTCCTCTCATGCATTCGTCAGGCATTATAGAGTCCAGATGCTCTCCAGCCAGGACCTCTCCTTTGCAAGGAAAGTACTTCAGGCTGTCATCCCTCCCTAAGGTATAGATTTTGCTTATCCTCTCAAGTAGCTGTCCTGAAAGATGAGGGGGAAAACCCCCTTTAGACTTACTGGTAACAGAATTTCCAGGAATCTTCCAGGACAGCATCTATGTTCCCACCCTATTCTTGTTTCACTGGTCCCTTATTTTAACCTGGCGGTGGTGTATTAATGAGTCTCTGTTATTCCTCTTCCCAGTTCACTTTTGGTGGAGGTTTACTTGATATTCATACAACTGAGGGTCAGGGGAAAGGGAGGGGCCTTTTAAATTGTGTCAGATTTGTGTTTCCTGTAGAAGGTGGAGCCAGTCATCTCTCAAGTAGCTGTCCTGGAAGATTCCTGGAAATATCGTTACCGGTAAGTCTAATGGGGTTTTTTCTGTGGGGGAAATATTTTTGATGTTGTCAATGTGTGTTGTTTGTAGGTTGTTCACTTTGATTTAATTGTCTGTGCTGCATTTTTTTGCAAAATCTTTCTCAAGATGTTGTGACTAATGTTTAAATCCTTAATAGATATCCATTTGTGGGTGCAGTCCTTTTAACTCATGTTAATTTACAATGCAAAATGGTCAGACCTCAAAAAACATAATCTGTTAGTGTCTCAAATTAACATACATGTGTTTTTTGCTTTCCTTGCTATTTTCCAAGTCCTGTTTTGTTGACCAATAAAATTTTTATAAAATTTTTATGTTTTATGTGTTTTTTGTTACTTTTCATGCAACAAATTTCCCAGCTGCAGCTTAACTAGGCTGAGTGGCATGTCAAAACAAAAAAGGTGTGATTTGTCTACAAGCTACTTTCCTGTTGCCTTCATTGTAGCATATGGATGGATTGTGCGTATGCTGCCATGGATAGGCACCAGGAAAGGAAAATTACAGAGCCGTAAGTATTACATTTTCCATTTTAGAGCAGTGGTTCTCAGCTTCAGTCCTCAAGTACCCCCTATAGCACATGTTTTGGGAATTTATCTCCAACATTCCAAGCCATTGACTGTGATTTAAAGCACTTGGGCAAGATGAAGGAAAACCTGCAAACATGGCCTGTTGGGGGTACTTGAGGACAGGGTTGAAAAGCACTGATTTAGAGCACTGCGCTAAAATCTAGCTTTAGGTTGGGCTTTGTGTCCCTTTTCTTAAAATTGGCTTCACTTCCTGCCAAACAGGAAGTGAGGGTAAAACCCTACCAATGTCTTTCCTTGGGGACACACAGATCAATCTAACTAGTGTCCCCATAAGGCAAATTGCACTCTAGCACTTTGTTGTGTACACCCCAAATTCTTAGGTATTTTTGGGTTTATTAAAGGCAAATCCACTCTGCAATACATGTGTACTCACTGTAAATCTGAGGGGAAGCACTGGTGATTTTAACATCCAGTCATGTAGAAGCAAAGATGTTTTTTTTTTTATTTTCCTTGCATGTCCCCCTCGGATCTCCAGCAACTGCACTTTCAATTGCACTTGTAGTACAAAGTGAATTTGCCTTTAGTAAATAAACCACAAAGTCCAAGATACATAATAATTATTTTGGGGTGTACAGAGCAAAATGCTACAGTGCAATTTACCTAACGGGAAAATTATTTAGATGGACCTGTGTGTCCCTAAGGAAAGACATTGGTAGGGTTTTACCCTCACTTCCTGTTTGGCTATGTGACAGGAAGTGAATAAATTTGAAGGAGAAAGTGGGAAAATTTGGGAGATGTCTTCCCCCTATCAGGGGTGCAGACATCCCCAAAAACTGACAAGACTTCTAATCCCTCTGCACTCTATCCCCAAGCAAAAATAAGAAAGGATTTCATTGCCTTTCACTAGAAACATTTGTTAGTCCAGTCCTAGAATTTTGCATCTGCTTTACTATTAATTTACATCCAAATATGGATTCCTGCAGCTAAATGCACCTAGATGCGCAAGTGCTGTATGCTGTGTGAGCATAGGTATGTGTCTGTTGCGCATATCTGGTTCCCAGACAGCTCACACAAATGAAATCACGCCCCTACAGGAAGTTGCTTGTACTGCTGCTAATTTCTTCCCATCACCATGCCCCACTCACTGTTCTCTGAGGAAGAGATGATCCTTATTTGCAAATCAAGCAAATAATTGTATTTTCTTTTAACATGGGGTGGTGTTTGTGTGGGTCCCTAACACACATTTAGACATATTAGGGCCAATTTAGACAGGATCCAATTTACCTACCAGCATGTTTTTAGAGTGTGAGAGGAAACCGGATTACCTGGAGGAAACCCATACAGGCAGAACATGCAAACTCCAGGCAGATGGTGTCATAGATGGGATTTGAACCAGTGACCCTTTTTGCTCCTAGGTGAAAGTGCTAACCACTACACCACTGTGTTGCCCAAATGGACATCTAGAGCCGTAGTTTGAAGAATCCTGGTGGGTTCTCATGTGCCTTGTATAATGCTCAAGAAATATCAATAGGAAAATAGAAGTGGGTCATGGCACATCTACATTCCAAATTTGGCACTTAAGATGGTCATGCACTATGCAATCTGATTGGCAAATCTCTGTACAACTCGATATTTCGGAAAAATAGGTAATAGGAAGACGCACTTGAACAATTAATTTAAATTTATAGGAAATCAAACAGGCTCTTGCACTAAATCTAATCTAATCTAACTGATTACAGTGTATGGTCACCTTTAAAAATCAAGATTGGAAATTATGAATTTTTTGGGTTTAGAAACACTTCTCTGTTCTTTGTAATGTATTGAAAAATTTGAGTACAAATAGAAAAAAAACACATTTTAAATATATATTAGAAGTAATAGGAATGAGATTAGCATCAAACGGGTTAATTCACTGAGAACACCTACTAATTGCCTAACAAGACACATCCAATGAGATGAAATTAACCAACTGGATTGGGCGTGCGCTATTATCAATTAGGAAAAAGCAGTTACCCTAGCACCAGTTGCAGTTTACATATTTATTATTGTCTGCGTGCGCCGGTTCTCATTTTAAATCAATGACTTTTCCGGTGCACCAATTAAGGTGTGAACCGGCGCAGCGCATTAGTCTTAGTAAATCACCCCATAGTGTTTTGCTTTTGGGCCAAAAAGTTCAATTTTGGTCTCATCTGACCAGAGCACCTTCTTCCACATATTTGCTGTGTCCCCCACATGGCTTCTCACAAACTGCAAATGGGACTTCTTATAGCTTTCTTTCAACAATGTCTTTCTTCTTGTCACTCTTCCATAAAGGTCAGATTTGTGGAGAACACGACTAATAGTTGTCCTGTGGACAGATTCTCCCACCTGAGCTGTGGATCTCTGCAGCTCCTCCAGAGTTACCATGGGCCTCTTGGCTGCTTCTCTGATGAATGTTCTCCTTGCCCGGCCAGTCAGTTTAGGTGGACGGCCATGTCTTGGTAGGTTTGCAGTTATGCCATACTCTTTCCATTTTTGGATGATGGATTGAACAGTGCTCCGTGAAATGTTCAAAGATTGAGATATTTTTTTTAAACCTAACCCTGCTTTAAACTTCTCCACAACTTTATCCCTGAACTGTCTGTTGTGTTCCTTGGCCTTCATGATGCTGTTTGTTCACTATGGTTCTCTAACAAACCTCTGAGGGCTTCACAGAACAGATGTATTTATACAGAGAATAAATTACACACAGATGGACTCTATTAACTAATTATGTGACTTCTGAAAGCAATCAGTTCCACTAGATTTTAGTTGGGGGTATCAGAGTAAAGGGTGAATACAAATGCATGCCAGTCGCCACATGTTTCACATATTTATTTATAAAGAAGTTTGAAAACCATTGATCATTTTCCTTCCACTTTACAATTATGTGTCACTTTGTGTTGCTCTGTCACATAAAATCCCAATAAAATACATTTACGTTTTTGTTTGTAACATGACAAAATGTGGAACATTTCAAGGGATATGAATACTTTTTCAAGGCACTGTATTTTGGATAGATATAGATTGAGCATGCATTTATCTTGCAGAAAAAAAAAAACAATAGCACACAGGTTTGCACCACAGCTAAAATGCCTGTTTAGGCAGGCCACAATTTTTGAGAGCTTGGTTAAAAATTGTGGACATGGCTGATGGAAATAGCGAACAGGTTTGCATCACAGCTAGATTGCCTGTTAGAACAGGCTGTAATATATGAGAGATTGATCAGGCATTTAGGAACAGAAAATAAACAATTAAACTCAGGATGCTAAAAGCATACAGCTTAATAACAGGACAGCTTGCAATTCTGGAGGTATAGAGCAGGCAGGCGTTTAAAACCAGAAAGTTGTAAAACAGTTGTTTGGACTCTGAAGATGCAACAGCATACATCTTTGCAACTCATCTTTAATCACTTACTCACTGGGCACTTAAACCCCCTTCTTAACCAGACCAATTTTCAGCTTTCGGTGCTCTCACATTTTGAATGACAATTACTCAGTCATGCAACACTGTACCTATATGAAATTTTTGTCCTTTTTTTCACACAAATAGATCTTTCTTTTGGTGGTATTTAATCACCTCTGGATTTTCTATTTTTTGCGCTATAAAAGAAAAAAGACCGAAAATTCTGTAAAAAAATGCATTTTTCTTCGTTTCTGTTATAAAATTTTGTAAATTAGTGATTTTTCTACATAAATTTTGGCCAAAATTTATACTTCTACATATCTTTGGTAAAAATAACCCAAATCGGTGTATATTATTTGGTCTTTGTGAAAGTTATAGAGTCCACAAGCTATGGTGCCAATCTCTACAAATTGATCACACCTGATGTACTGACGGCCTATCTAATTCTTGAGACTCTAACAAGGCAGGAAAGTACAAATACCCCCCAAATGACCGTTTTTGGGAAGTAGACATTCCAAGGTATTTAGTAAGAAGCATAGTGAGTTTTTTGAAGTTGTAATTTTTTTCCACAATTCTTTGCAAAATCAAGATTTGTTTTCCTTTTTCTTTTTTTTTTTTTTACAAAATTGTTATATTAGCAGGTTATTTCTCACACACAGCATATGCATAGCACAAAGTACATCCCAAAATACATTCTACTACTCCTCCTGAGTACGGCAATACCACATGTGTGAGACTTTTACACACCATGGCCACATACAGAGGCCCAACATGCAGGGAGCACCATCAGGCGTTCTTGAAACATAAATTACACATTTCTTGACTACCTCTTACATTTTTGAAGGCCCTGGAGCACCAGGACAATGGAAACTCCCCCAAAATGACCCAATTTTGGAAAGAAAACAACCCAACGTATAATCTATGAGGCATAATGAGCCTTTTGAACATGTCATTTTTTTCTACAAGTTTTTGGAAAATATGTAAAGAAAATGAAAACGCATTTTTTTTTACACAAAGTTGTCCATTTATACAATATTTCTAACACATAGCATGTACATACCAAAAATTACACCCCAAAATTGATTCTCCTGCTCCTCCTGAGTACGGCGATACCACATGTGGGAGACTTTTCCACAGCCTGGCCACATAGAGAGGCCCAAAATGCAGGGAGCACCGTCAGGCATTCTAGGGGCATAAATGTCAAATCTAATTTGACTACCGTTTACACTTTTGTGAGGCACTCTAGTGGCATGGATGTGGCATGAATGAGAACTGATGTGGCATGGATGAGCATGAATGGGGATGGATGAGCCGTGGATGGGCATGACCGAGTATGGATGGGATGACTGAGCATGAATAAGTATGGCTGAGTACGGCCGGGTACGGCTGGGTACGGCTGGGTACAGCTGGGTATGGCTGAGTATGGCTGAGTATGGATGGGGGTGCATGGGATGGCTGAGCATGGATGAATGGATGAGTATCACTGAGTATGGATGGATGGATGAGCATGGATGAGTATTGCTGATTAGGGATGGCTGGCTGAGTATGGATGGCTGGCTAAGTATGGATGGATGGCTGAGTATGGATGGCTGGCTGAGTATGGATGGCTGACTGAGTATGGATGGATGGCTGAGTATGGATGGATGGCTGAGCATGGATGGATGGATGGCTGGCTGAGTATGGATGGCTGGCTGAGCATGGATGGATAGATAGATGGATAGATGGCTGGCTGAGTATGGATGGCTGGCTGAGTATGGATGGCTGGCTGAGTATGAATTGATGGCTGAGCATGGATGGATGGATGGCTAGCTGAGCATGGATGGATGGATAGCTGGCTGAGTATGGATAGATGGATGGCTGAACATGGATGACTGGCTGAGCATGGATAGATGGATGGCTGGCTGAGGATGGATGGCTGGCTGAGGATGGGTGGCTGGCTGAATATGGATGGATGGATGGCTGGAGTGGGCACAAATCAGCGCTGTGGGCACTACACATCTGGCCCACAGCGCTGCAGCACCTGATCTCTCCCCTCGCTGCTCACGCTGTACTGATCGGTACAGAGAGGGGAGAGAGGAACCGGACATGACGCCGGTTTGTGTATAAGTGATCGATCCATCATTTGATGGAGTGATCATGTGGTAAACGGCCTCTGTCAGCAGCCATTTACCATTCTCAGTGGGTCCTCCAGACCCGACGGTCATGGAAATTCCCGGGTGCGCGCCCCAGGGGGCGCACGGTAGCAAGATTCTGGGAGGACGTCAATGGATGCCCTTCCAGAATAAGCTGACCGTGCTGCAGCCATCTTTCGGCTATGACCCGGTCGGCATGTGGTTAAATTCATGCACCTAGGCACTAGGTGGTGCTGTTGTGCTGTTTTGTTGTTGGCACCGAAGAACAGGGAGAGCAGCGTGCAGCGTGGTGTTTGGGAGATGTGTGTGTGTGTGTATGAACCACAGCCCCCACCCCTTCACTGGGATTGAGAGAGGCAGTTCACTTCTTCTAGGCCCAAAAGAGAACATTCCTTGCAGCCAGTAGGGGAAATCCTTGCAGAACGCCAATCCCTAGGCCAAAAGGATTGGGGGAAAGATAGTTCTCACTGTAGCTTCATTACCAGGCAGAAGCTCAGGAAAGTAAACCGTGTGCCTGCAATATTCAATACCCTCCCAGTCAGCTGGTTGACATTTAACTAAACACCCATAACACAGAATGGCACTTTCCTCATACTGTACACCCAGGTGGAGCAAGCTCAAGCAGCAAGTGACTGAGACAGTACAGTCCATGCATAGAGAACACTAATGCCGCATACACACGATCAGACATTCCGACAACAAAATCCTGGATTTTTTTCGGACGGATGTTGGCTCAAACTTGTCTTGCATACACACGGTCATACAAATGTTGTCGGCAATTCTGATCGTCATGAACGCGGTGATGTACAACACGTACGACGAGCGGAGAAAAATTAAATTCAATATCCAGTGCGGCTCATCTGCTTGATTCTGAGCATGCGTGGAATTTTGTACATCAGAATTGTCTACACGCGATCGGAATTTACAAGAATGGACTTTGTTTCGGAAAATTTGAGATCCAGCTCTCAAATTTTTGTTGTCGGAAATTCCGATGGAAAACATCCAATGGAGCCTACACACGGTCGAAATTTCCGACAACAAGCTCCCATCGAACATTTGTTGTCGGAAATTCCGACCGTGTGTACACGGAATAACAGGCACGTTCCAAAAGGTTGGACTACAGCTCTCTGTTTCTTACAAAATCCCCATAAATGTGAAAAGAAATGTAGAAAATGAACACATCTCTACAATGGTAAGACCGCTGCTGAAAAAAACCCATAATTTTATTCTTTTTGTTTGCCAACAATTTTATACAGGTTACATACAATTTTTTCTCTGAGAGCTTTGGTCCTCATCCCGTAGATCAGAGGGTTTGCAGAAATAGCTATGCTAGTACCCATCAAGGGTATGATAATGTCAACTTTGGCTGATATAGAACCTGTGCTTAGACTGTACCTAAAGTCAATGAACAAGAGGGTGACAACATAAATGGAGAAGGCCAATATGTGAGTCATCAATGTTTGTATAGCTTTCTGAGAGGACTCTGCAGAAAGTTTCAGACAGATGACAACTGTTCTTATGTAACAGTACATTATTACAAGCAAGCAGGCAGTTACCACTGACACAGTCAGAATTGTTCCATACATGACATTAACTGTTATATCATTACAAGCAAGGGGTAATAGAGACAGGATCTCACAAAAGACATTGTTAATATTTACCCCACAAAAAGTTAGCCTTAATATCAACAATGTATACACAAGTACTAACACCATACAGACAACATATATGGTAAATGATATTGTTTGAGTTTTAGCATTGGTCATCAGAGTGTGGTATCTCAGAGGTTGGCCTATAGCCAGATATCGATCATATGCCATTGCCGTAAAAGTAAACATTTCATTTGTTGCATAAAGCTGGATACAGAAAGATTGGCAGAGACATCCTGTGAGTGAGATGGTTGAGCATCCAGAGAACAAGTCAATGGCCAGCTTGGGAAAATATGCTGAGTTCCCCATCATCACATTCATTACCAAGACGCATATTAAGATGTACATAGGTTCATGCAAGCTTTTCTCTGTCCAGGTTACATAGACAATCATAGAACTCAAAAACAATGTGACTGAAAATAATGCAAGAGCCAAAACAGCACATACATATCCAAATGATTCAATCTCAATAAGCCCCACCAGAACAAAGTTGGTAAAAGTTATAGAGACATTTTTCGGAGACAAGCTCATGACTAGATTTATGCCTTGCAAAATCAACAATTCCTAAAATATTTTATTCAATCCGAATAATATGAATTGAAAAACATAATTCATAGAGGCCCTGCGGAAATTAGTGCGACTCTCATCACAATGATTTTCTCTTGAATTCAGTTGAGCTTTTATAGGTTTCATAAAGCTGTCACCTCCCTTACAATAAAAATTAGACACATTGCAGTCACTGCATCCAAGTCTTCCCAGTGGACCACATCTGTTACAGCTGAAGCGGATGGACTAATTAGTGTCAGAAATGGAATGAAGTAATGCAGAGAAATTTAACAAGCTTTCCCAATGAAAAAATAAGACATGAATAAAAATAAAACATGAAAAGAGAAATTTTGAATTAATAATTGAACTGACCTTAGTTTTGAGTTTTGCATAGTAATGGTATAAAATGCATCTCTACTCTTTTGTTGGTTTGATGTTATTGATGACCCAAACATGCACAATCATAAAAGATAAAGATAAGATAAGATGAGATAAGATAAGATACAGTAAGATGTATTATCATTGCAAAAATAAATTCACGATAATATTTCTATCCTACTCCAAACCATAAAAACATAAAAACAATACATCACGCAGTCAAGTACAGTACATACAATCAGGTCCATAAATATTGGGACATCAACACAATTCTAATCTTTTTGGCTCTATACACCACCACAATGGATTTGAAATGAAACGAACAAGATGTGCTTTAACTGCAGACTTTCAGCTTTAATTTGAGGGTATTTACATCCATATCAGGTGAATGGTGTAGGAATTACAACAGTTTGTATATGTGCCTCCCACTTTTTAAGGGACCAAAAGTAATGGGACAGATTAACAATCATCCATCAAACTTTCACTTTTTAATACTTGGTTGCAAATCCTTTGCAGTAAATTACAGCCTGAAGTCATCACCAGATGCTGGGTTTCATTCCTGGTGATGCTCTGCCAGGCCTCTACTGCAACTGTCTTCAGTTCCTGCTTGTTCTTGGGGCGTTTTCACTTCAGTTTTGTCTTCAGCAAGTGAAATGCATGCTCAATCAGATTCAGGTCAGGTGAATGACTTGGCCATTGCATAACATTCCAATTCTTTCCCTTAAAAAAACTCTTTGGTTGCTTTCGCAGTATGCTTCGGGTCATTGTCCATCTGCGCTGTGAAGCGCTGTCCAATGAGTTCTGAAGCATTTTGCTGAATATGAGCAGATAATATTGCCCGAAACACTTCAGAATTCATCCTTCTGCTTTTGTCAGCAGTCACATCATCAATAAATACAAGAGAACCAGTTCCATTGGCAGCCATACATGCTCACGCCATGACACTACCACCACCATGCTTCACTGATTAGGTGGTATGCTTTGGATCATGAGCAGTTCCTTTCCTTCTCCATACTCTTCTCTTCCCATCACTCTGGTACAAGTTGATCTTGGTCTCATCTGTCCATAGGTTGTTGTTCCAGAACTGTGAAGGCTTTTTTAGATGTTGTTTGGCAAACTCTAATCTGGCCTTCCTGTTTTTGAGGCTCACCAATGGTTTACATCTTGTGGTGAACCCTCTGTATTCACTCTGGTGAAGTCTTCTCTTGATTGTTGACTTTGACACACATATACCTACCTCCTGGAGAGTGTCCTTGATCTGGCCAACTGTTGTGAAGGGTGTTTTCTTCACCAGGGAAAGAATTCTTTGGTCATCCACCACAGTTGTTTTCCGTGATCTTCCGGGTGGTGTATAGAGCCAAAAAGATTAGAATTGTGTCAATCTCCCAATATTTATGGACCTGACTGTAAATCAAATCAAAGCTGAGAATACTAAAACATTCAATTTAAAAAATAAGAATGCCTGTTATAATAACAGTAACCCAGGATCACCCGGCCTATTAACCACTTGACCTCGGGAAGGTTTTACCCCTTCCTAACCAGAGCATTTTTTGCAATTTTGCTGGTAGCTGGTAACTGCACAGTCATGCAACGTTGTACCCAAACAAAATTTATGTCCTTTTTTTCCCCCAAAATAGAGATTTCTTTTGGTGGTATTTGATCACCACCGGGATTTATTTTAAACCAGAATGAATTTAGTTACATATCTTCGGTAAAAAAATCCCAATAAGCGTATATTGATTGGTTTGCGCAAAAGTTATAGCGTCTACAAACTATGGGATATATATATTGGAATTTACGCAGCTTTTAATTTCTGACTGCCAATCTCACTTCTTGATGCCTATCTCATTTCTTGAGGTTCTAAAATAAGTACACCCCCCCCCCCCCAAATGACCCCTTCTTGGAAAGAAGACACCCCAAGGAATTTGCTGAGAGGCATGTTTAGCCCATTGAATATTTAATTTTTTTGTCACAAGTATTTGAAAAATTACAGAAAAAAAACAAAATTTACACAAAGTTGTCACTTAAATGATATAATGCTCACACATGCCTTGTGTATATGTGGAATTTTCACACCAACATTCATTCTGCTGCTTCTCCTGAGTATGGGGATACCACATGTGTAAGACTTTTTGGGAGCTTAGTCGTGTACGGATGCTGAGAAAACCAATCACCACCTTCAGGAGTTCAAAGGGCGTAAGTTGCTTATTTCACTTCCTCACTACCTCTCACAGTTTCAAAGGCCCTGAAATGCCAGGATAGCACAAAAATCCACCAAATTACCCATTTTTGGAAAGTAGACACCCCAAGCTATTTGCTGAGAGGCATGTTGAGTCCATGAAATATTTTATTTTTTGCCACAAGTTTCTGAAAAATTACAAAATTTTTTTTTTTTTTTTTTACACAAAGTTGTCACTTAAATTATATATTGCTCACACATGCCATGAGTGTATGTGGAATTACACCCTAAAATACATTCTGTTGCTTTCCTGAGTATGAGGATACTACACGTGTGAGACTTTTTGGCAGTCTAGCCACGTACAGGAAACCAAAAAACAATCACCGCATTCAGGCTTTCTAGGGGTATAAAATGGTGATTTCACTTTCTCACTACCTATCACAATTTTGAGGGCCCTGAAATGCTAAGATAGCACAAACCCTCCCCCCAAATTACCCCTTTTTGGAAAGTAGACACCCCAAGGAATTTGATAAGAGTCATGTTGAGTATTTTGCAGATCTCACTTTTCTCGTCCGGTTTTAAAAATTGAAAAAAGAAAAGAAAAAATAAGTTTTCGTTTTCTTTCTTCATTTTCCAAAAAATTGTGGCAACAATTGAGAGATCTGCAAAATACTCGCCATGACTCTTTCGGGGGTTTTGTGCTATCTTGACATCTCAGGGCCTCCGAAACTGTGATAGGTAGTAAGGAAGTCAAATGAGCAATTTATGCCCTTAGAAAGCCTGAAGGCAGTGATTGTTTTTTGGGGTCTTTTACGCGGCTAGACTGCCAAAAAGTCTTACACATGTGGTATCCCCATACTCAGGAGAAGCAGAAGAATGTATTTTGGGGTTGTCATTTTTTTGTTGTAATTTTCCAGAAACTGGTGGCAAAAAATAAAATATTCCATGGACTCAACTTGCCTCTCAGCAAATACCTTGAGGGAGTCTATTTTCCAAAAAGGGGTAATTTGGTGTTTGAACTGTCCTGGCATTTTATGCCCAACATTAGAAGCTTATGCCACACATCACCCACTCTTCTAACCACTTGAAGACCAAGACTTTTCTGACACGTTTTGTTTGTTTACATGAAAAAATGATACATTTCCTGCTAGAAAATTACTTTGAACCCCCAAACATTATATATTTTTTTAAAGCAGAGGCCCTACAGAATAGAATGGTGGATATTGCAATTTTTTTTGTCACACAGTATTTGTGCAGCGATTTTCCAAACACAATTTTTTTACACTTTCTGGAATTTTAATGCAAAAAAACAATATGTTGCCCAATTGTTTGGTAAAGTATAATAGATGATCTTATGCTGAGTACATAGATACCAAAACACGACATGCTTTAAAATTGCGCACGTCCGTCCTGCAGCAACAAACTATTAGATTGTAAGCTCTTCTGAGCAGGGCTCTCTTGATCTTCTTGTATGTTATTATATTGTAACTGTATTGTCTCTCTTTTATATTGTAAAGTGCTGCGCAAACTGTTGGCACTATATAAATTCTGTAAAATAATAATAATATGTAGATTTTTAAAAGCCTTTACAGGTTACCACTTTACATTTACAGAGGAGGACTAGGGCTAGAATGACTGCCCTCGATCTAACGTTTGTGGTGATACCTCACATGCATGGTACAATTGCTGTCTAAAGAAAAGGGGGATGGTTAGCCCAAGTGGGAGTGAAGCTCTCACCATGGGTAACCAAGCGGTTAATTTAGGCAATAACTAGACTTGTTTTTTTGGATAAGAAGCATGTATTTTATTGTATCAAAAAATTATTCAAGTAAAAAAAGTATACAAACTCAATATTGAACACACAGTGTACCAAAAACATCCATCCACCATATATCTAAAGATAATTTGTGAAGGCAAGAAAGCACCGTGTGGCCTTGAGGCTGGCAGGAAGAGGCTAGTTGGTAATGGCCGAGACCTTTCCAGGATCCATACGAAGACCCAAACTAGAGAAAAAGCATCCCAAAAACAGGATCTCAGAACATTCAAAAGAACATTTCTCCAGCTTGGCATACAGATTATTCTCTCTAAGGCGCTGAAGTACAATCCGGACATGGTTTCTGTGGACAAGCAGATTTTCCAAAATGATGAGAATGTCATCCAGATAGATGAAAACAAATTGATACAGCAGATCCCTGAAAATTTTGTTGACAATGTTTTGGAACACAGCTGGGGCATTACACAAACCAAAAGGCATAACCAAGTATTTGTAATGCCCATCCCTAGTGTTAAACGCGGTTTTCCATTCGTCACCTTCCCGTATCTGGATCAGATTGTAAACACCTCTGAGATCCAACTTGGTAGAAATGGAGGCACCTTTTAACCTGTGGAATAGTTCAGATATTAAGGGTAAGGGGTATAGATTTTGATTGTCAACGCGTTTAAGCCTCAATAGTCAATGCAGGGTCTTAGGGTACCATCTTTTTTGGCAACGAAAAAGAACTCTGCTCCCGCAGGCGATGAGTATTTCCGGATGAACCCCCTCTCTAGATTCTCAGCGACATACTCTGATATGGCCTGGGTCTCTGGAATGAACAGAGGGTAGGTACGGCCCCTGGGCAGGGTTGCTCTGGGAACAAGGTCGATAGCACAGTCAAAGGGCCTGTGAGGAGGAAGCACCTCAGCTGAATTTTTGCAGAACACATCCCGGAAATGCCCCCACAATAGAGACACAGGCCCAGAGTTCTGCGCCTAGCACGTTCCTCAGGGGTTAGCCTGGTCCAGCCCAGCTGCATATGTTCCTCAGCTAGCAGAAGATGCTCCACGGGATGAAGGGAGGGGAGCTCAGGCTGACTAGGGACAAGGGAGTGCTGTCTTTTCTCTAGGACCTCTCCTGAAAGCAAATATCGATCTGGTTACACAAGGAGATGACATCGTCCAGACCGGTGGGGATGGTTCTTCCTGCTAATTCATCCTTCGCTCGGTCAGAGAGGCCATGTAAAAAGGATGCAACTAAGGCCTTATTATTCCAGCTCAACTCAGCTGTTAGTATGTGAAACTAAAGAGCATACTGTCCCACAGAAGAAGACTCTGGGCAATTACATAGAAGGGCACTGGCCGCTGAAGAAACCTTACCTGGTTCCTCAAAGATATTCCGGAAGAGCTTCAGAAAGTCAGGCAGGCTAGAAACCACTGGATCATTCTTCTCCCACAGGGGGGCAGCCCAGGCTAAAGCCTCACCGGAGAGGAGGGAAATAATATAGGCTATCTTTGCCCGATGAGACGAGAAGTTTAGAGGCTGGAGTTCAGAGTGAATGGTGCACTGGCTGAGGAACCCCAATACAGGCCTTGGAATCCCCAGAGAAACTGGAAGGAGCTGGCAGCTTCAGCGACTGTGTTGCTGCGACTGCAACCGGAATAGGTACAGCCAACGATTGCAATTGTGGTTGCTGAATCAGGGTTCCTAAGGAAACCTGAAGATGCTCGAAGCAGGAAGCCATATCCTGGAGGAATCGCATCACCTGGGTCTGATTAGATTCCTGGGACTCATGTCTATGGACTATGCTCTGCAATGGATCATCTGCGGATAGCGGCATGCCAGCCGGGTTCATGGCTGATCAAACTGTCAGGTCACCTGAGGCCATGTGAAAGATGCACACTGTTGGGGACAGGAGTGTACCGCTGAGGTAGTGGACCCTACGGCTGACTGCTGCGGATGGAGCTCTGGGTGGTTCAGGAAAGCAGGTACTCTGGAGCACCAACACAGGTCACACTGGGAGCAAGAGCATGAGATTTCCCAGAGCCAGCGGGTGTTCACCAGGGCCCCTGATGGTGGGGATGGAATTCGCTGCAGTCTGGCTCCAGGTCACGGCCCCCAGGGTCTACCAGCTCACGCTCACGGTAGACTACTGGAGGATAGAAAGGAAGCAGCAGCCTGGGACAACAAGGATAGTCAGGAGATAAGGTCAGGGCAACAAGCAGATAGGGATAGTCAAGGAACACGCCAAAGGTCTGGATATGAAGCAGACAAGGACAGTCAAGAACAAGCCAAGGTCGGTAAACAGGATCAGACGTAGGACACACAGCAATGAGCACATGGAAGCCAAACACACAATATTGATCAGCAAGACTTGGCTTGCAGTGCACAGGTAATATAGTGTTCCTAATTAGAGGCTGGGGTGGACCCATGTTTGAGGGAAGATTACTTAAGCATACAGGTGAACAGCCACTGGCCTCTAAGCTGAACACAACAGAAAGGTGAGCAGACAAGAACACAACTGCAGAGTCATGACACCCCAGCCCCCATGCATTTCTGTAAAGCAAACAACAGTTAACAATAAAACACAGTAATAATAAAACATTAACTCAATAAACTTTTTTTTTATTGCAATTTGTGCAAAAAAAGAGTAAAAAATATATGCCGAAGCATAGGGGTGATCCACTCTCTGACCACCCCAGCCCCTATGCTTTGGCATATATGCTTCTTTTTTTAACTACGGTGGTGAAATCACCTCCTACAGCACTGCAGTCACTGATTTATGTATTCTGAAAGCAAACCCTGTTGCTGTCAGAATAAACAGATCAGTGTTGCAGCTGAATGGCGTACCTGCAAAGCAAACAATAGTTAACAATAAAACACAGTAACAACAGTAAGAACTGAACTTTTTTTTTTTACTTTTTTAACTTCTAATATTGCTCTTTAACTTTTTTTTACACTTTTCTTGTAACTGTAAAAAGCTTTAAACGTTCCAGGCTAGGGTCTCTCAAAATGCAATAGCCAGTTTCCTAACATCTTTCGAGACCCTGTGTGAATGTGTGCCCTAAACTGAACCATGCTGTACCCTATACTAATACTCCACTAGTGTATGGTAATGACAGAAACAGTCCTGGATACAGAGACCAGGTTGGCCAGAACAGGAGGTACAAAAAAAGCGGGTGTCACGCCTATATCCACGTTTACTACAGACACAACATCTTATTTGGGGTGCTCTTTGGGTTGGGGTACCAGGGAGGACATCCAGGAAATGCCTCTCCTGCAGCCTGCTCACTGCAACTAGATTGGGAAATTGGGCCACAGCACCTTCTGGATAAAAAAGGGCTATGAAGAATTTTAGGAAGGATTTGCTTCCAGACTTCCTGAACACGGGAAATTGGAATAAATATACAGACACTTTCTTGTACCAGTGTCCGGCCTTATAGGAAATTAAGTACAGCCCCATTCATCTGGTCATTGAAGTCCACTCCTCCCATGTTAAGGTAGTCGTGGACAGAGAGGGGCTTCTCAATAACACCAGTCGCCATTGCAATTTGGACTGTTGTATCAGCGGGAATGGAAGACAGGATGAAAACCTCCCGTTTGTCCTTCCACTTCACTGCAAGCAATTAATTACTTTTCAAGCCAGCTCTCTCAGTAGGGTATCACAAGCCGTTGGGGGAAGCCCCGGCAATAAGGTCACACAGTGCCACAAGCGCCAATTCCAAATTCAAAAGGGTGTCTAAAAAGTGGCACGCCTGTATAATAATTGTCCACATACAAACGGTACCCCTATTCCGAATAAGGGTGACACCAAGTCCCAAACAAACTTGCTACTGCTCCTTATGTAGTCTGGGCAGTCACAGGGGTCCAGTCTGCTATCTTTTTCCTCGTAAATCAGGAAAGTCCATGTAAAGCCTGTTGCCCTCTCACATTTTGGCCCCATATCTGGCACGCTTGCTGGGGAGAAACTGTTTGAAAGCAAGGCAGCCAGAAAACGTAATGAGGGACTCATCTATGAGATAGCTTGTTGGGGCGTATGTGGAGCCGATCATATTCAGGATCACCCCGAGGACGACAGAGTTCATTGTCATTAAAGTGTGTAAACCACATGATATTCTCATATCTAGCCCTGGTCATGGCAACAGAGAACACGGGCATATGATGAATTGAGTCTGTGGACCAATATGACCGCAACTCATTCTTTTTAGAAATGCCCATGTTGAGGGTTAGGCCTAAACCGTGATATGTTTCCATGCAAATTGTCTGACAAGGTTTGAATTTGGGTTTGTGATGATAAATTGATTGGCATATAAATTGCTTTGGTCCATAATAGACCCGTACAGATCTTCTGTGAAAAACAGCTCAAAAAAAAACACGGAGAGTTAAATCTGCTGTTTCCACCTGAATTCCACGTTCGCAAGTGAATGGGGGAAGTAAGGAGAGCTACAAAATCTGTGGTCTTCCAGTCCAGGTTTGCAAGCACATCAGGAAGGGCACCATGGGCTCTATGGGCCTGACACTACTTTTGCTAGCCACTACACCAGCTTGAACTGCATTTATGGGACTCGCAATATCACCAAGTGTTACTGCGGTAGAGCTGCACTAGAACTGGCACTCTGCTTTATACGGGAATCATTATGTGATTGTAGCACATCAGCAACAGGGGAACGGAGTTGGGTACACCTGACCATAGCAGGGACCTCTACTCCATCTCGCCATATCACCAAGTGTTACTGCAGTGCTGGTTTGTCTATGACCAGAATGTACTAGGCTGCTGGTGCTCGCCAGTTCACCAAGAGGTAGAGCGGCACTAGAACTGGCACTCTGCTTTATACGGGAATCATTATGCGATTGTAGCACGTCAGCAACAGGGGAATGGGATTGAGGACTCCCTATCGCTCTCACCTGTCATGCTCAGTATCCTACAGGCCTCTTCACTAGTGTACCTTTCGTTTGACATTTTGGCCACTAAATTTATAGGTACCTAGTGTGACTCAAAAAAAACACTAAAAAACACCTGACTGTCAGCTTTGAACTGCTACCAAATAAAATGTGGCATTGTTCCTGTAATTGCCTCCCCCCGACCTGCCACATCGATCCCCCTCCCTGTCTTGCCCACATCTAAATTCCCTCCGCTGTGTGCCCCTCTGAGTGCCCAACACCTCTCCCCCCCTTGCAGCGCTGCCGGCTTTTCACTCCTACTGGCTGCTGTGGGTACACAGGGGTATGTTCATGATGCACATGGGGGGGAAGGGGCCAGTAAATATGTAATTTACCAGACCCTTCCTTTACTGAATGTACACAGTGAGTGATCTGTACCATTCACTTCTGTGGCCATTCATAACTGAGGCATGGTAAACTGTGTTTACTATGCCTCAGTTTATGAATGAACAGGAGCCTCTCTTCAATCATCTTCAGTGCAGTTGAGGCTGCAGAGAAAGAAATTGAGGAATCTGTGTCCTGAAATCCTTTCTCTGTCTCAAAGGTGAAATGTCAGGAGTCTGTTTAGACCCCTACTATTTCACCCAAGCTGGGTGCGGCTGAAGCTGTCTGTTACTCTATGAGGATGCAGCAGCTGTATGAGCACAGCCACAGGTCCTAATTTGATAAATGTGCAGGTGTGGGTGAGTGGCCCCAAACACACACTGTCAGTGTTTGGGGTCATACACCTGTATCCACACGCCTGCCAAATTAGGACCTGTGGCTGTGTTCATACAGCTGCTGGGCCTGCATAGCGTAACATAGGCAGCCTGCACACAGCTCCAGGTCCTCAAAAAATAAACCAAGACACTGATTCCCACTGTACAGGCCACAGCACCTATGAGAATGAGACTGAAGACCTAATTTATACACATAACTTTATTTATTATCTCAATAAAAATGTATCTTTTAGGTTTAGCAGGAATTTTGTAAGTTATGTTATGGTAAATTACAAAATTGGTGCAGCGCTAATGAAGTTGAAAATATACAAATGGAAAAAGACTTAAAATAAAGACTAATGAAAAGTCCCAAATATACAGTCCATAGGTGAAACTAAAAAAACAATATCAATGCTTGATGAAAGGCTGTAGGTGAGGAGAAAGTGATAGTCCTTCACATTAGATAAATCCAGCTCCACACCCAGGTGAGAGTAAGTAATCTGCTTACCAGCTCTCGGTGACCACTAGAATAATGGTCTCACAAAGCACAGGGAAACGGGTCTTCCCAAGAACCTTAATAGTGGCTGGAATCCCCGGTTTGCAGATGGAACTCAGAAACTTAAAATGAAAGAAATGCTCCCATAGTGCAGTACTTCAAGTATACAAATTTAATGATATAAGTAGATTGCACTTACAGGATAAAAACATCGAAACAGCATGTCATATAGTGGCATCCCTACGAGCTTTGCTTCACATCCTGGTTTGCTTGTCTGTCAACCTCTTGGGAGGTGTAGCGTGATGACGTCACTGTCGTAGGCCCTACTCTACTAGTTTTGTTATAAAAGAACGTCGTCTGGGGATTGTTATGTTATCCTAGCAGTCCAAATCCTTTGTGCCTTCTTACTGAGTGGAGGTTGGGCTCAACTCTGTACATAGCTCTACAATAAGAGTCTCCTCCTGTAGAAGGCCTGTGTAAAAGTTCCCTCTGCTTCCAAACACAGAATTATTTTCTTGTCAGTGCTGTTGACTGAGATAATGTGTTATGGAGAATATATTAGGGTTTGGACTCCAAGTGGAAGAAACCAGTACTAATGGTCTAAGTAGAATGGATATACTAAATCCATATACCTTGAGCCTAGAATGAGGGTTGACGGGCTGTTTCATATAGTTGCCATGGTTTTTTAAATGTGATTTGTTTAAATAAAATATAAACTTTGATGATAAATGGGAGATAGCTTTAGTATTTTTATATCTTTAAGATGTTCTATGGTATGGTTGAAAGTGGGTACCAAGCTGTGCAAGTCCCCACCCCACTTCTTCTTGGATAGGACAACCACCCACCTGTTGTTGAGAAACTCTGCACCATATTGTGTCCCACTCCTGGCCTAAGGCTTGCTCCCAGCATTCCCAGCTCTCCACCATATTGTGTCCCACTCCTGGCCTAAGGTCTGCTCCCAGCATTCTCACCTCTCCACCATATTGTGTCACACTCCTGGCCTAAGGTCTGCTTCCAGCATTCCCAGTTCTCCACCATACTGTGTCCCACTCCTGGCCCAAGGCTTGCTCCCAGCATTCCCAGCTCTCTGCCATATTGTGTCCCACTCTTGGCCTAAGACTTGCTCCCAGCATTCCCAGCTCTCCGCCATATTGTGTCACACTCCTGGCCTATTTAAGAATAAAGGAATGTCCACACACAGATGCATTTCCAGCACTTTAATATTTTCCACATAACTTTTAACATAGTATCACATATCACATTTGACATACTAGTAGAATCTTCATTGGAATGCTACATGCGAGGTCAGACATTCTGTAGCTGTCAAGTACACAACTTCTGTTGCTCTCACGTCACACCTCCATCCTTTGCTTGGGAGCACCACAGAGTTGAGACCACTTCCTTATGTATACTAAGTCTACTGCATTAATAGTGGTGAAATATGAACAAAGCATATCCCACTATACTGTGGATTTGTCTCAAACCAAAGCACTAGGTATCATTTCTGCCTGCTGCATTGTTCCTCTTCTATCGGCACGAGTCACTTCTGACAGGTTTTCCTGACACCAAAAGAAAAATGGTGACAGGGGAGGGACATCAAGCTGATTGACAGCCTCAGATCTGTTTCTGTGTGCTGCGTGAAGAGGGGTGTCCCTTCCCTTCAATCAGCCCTCATAGCTCTCCTCACTGAGCTCTGCAGAGTGTGATTTCAGCTCTCCGTCCCCCTTTTTCTGAACACTCAGATAAGCTTTATAGATTTTGGACTGTAGAGAATAGAATACTGCAGAGAAAAAGGTGCAATTCATAGAAGGATTTGTCTATCACCTGAGGCCAGTCTCTTCACTGGGTGTATGTAATGGTTTACAACCACTTTAAGCTTCCTTCACCAAGTCACAGGACCTACAGCTGAGGGTCAGCGGGAACAATGACGAGTGGTGGGATAACAGTGAATATGGGTTCACTGATCTTCCCTGGGAAGAATTAAACCCGGTAGCAAAACTGTCAAACACTGATGGCTCTGGCTGTGGAAGCAGCTGATTGAGCACAGTCTGTGCATGATCACCTTCAGCAGAGTGCAGAGGTGACATTCAGGGTCAAATAGACACCTTATATCTCCTAAAAGAGGACCTGTCACCTGCACTATGCTGTCACATAAGGGGCCTGTCAGCCTCCTTGTGATTGCAATAAAGTACCAT
Organism: Aquarana catesbeiana; assembly: GCF_042186555.1. Lineage (NCBI taxonomy): Eukaryota > Metazoa > Chordata > Amphibia > Anura > Ranidae > Aquarana > Aquarana catesbeiana. The sequence continues at coordinate 34,822,991 of NC_133325.1, read as the reverse complement.
AGTATTGGGTACTATCGTTTTTTGTCATTTCACGTGTACACTCAATATTTTAAAGCACATGTGTCAAACACAAGGCCTGTGAGCCGAATCCAGCCCGCCAGGCCATTTCATGTGGCCCTTGCACACAGGGCCTTTTTTCAGTAGAAACGTGGTGGGACAGAGTTCCCCCACCTCTAACTCTCACTCTCCCTGCTGTTTTCTATATTTACAAGTAAAGCTTTCCTCTCAGTGGCTCTCAAAGATCCATACCGGCCCTGAACTCATTATGGAGATAAGGGAAATGCAGATGCAGGTGAAGTGTGGAATAAGGGATCACGTGGTAAGCTACACTCTGATCCCCATCTCCCTGCAAGAGAGAGGAAGATGGAGCCGCCTACACTGCCGGGAGGTACTAGAACCAGGCCGGGTAGGTGAGATGCAAGGAAGCTTTGGAGGGGGGAGAGATGAGGGCTGTGGAAGGAGATGTGTGGTGGAGCCAAAGAGGGGTGGAAGTGGGATGTGGATGGCCTGTGAAAGAGACTGAACCCTGGGCACTGTGCATAGTACACCCCTAAACCTTGCACAATATAGGTAGAGCACTTCTCAACCCTGCACTCTGTGCATAGGGCACCCCTGAAACTGCACTATGTACAAAGCAGACCCCTGAAATGGCACTATGTAGATAGTGCACCTCTGAACTCTGCACTACGTATGTAGCACACCCCTGAACTCTGCACTCTGTACATAGCCCACCCCTGAACTCCACACATAATATGCTCCTGGTATTTAGTGCCCTTTTAGGATCCTCCCACTGCAATTTGGCCATGCCCACTGTTTGATGCGGTTCGGCCGGGAGCATGGTTGAGTTCCATCATCTATTCTCTTAAAAAAAAACCCTGGATACATTTATATAGCCTTACAGATACAACCGGCCCTTTGAGGGCAACCATAATGCTGATGCAGCTCATGAGAAAATAGGGTTTGACACCCCTGTTTTGGAGCTGGACATATTTGCATTTATTTGGCAACAGAAAAGTTATGCTGACCCCTTCAGCACAAAAAAGATTGACTTTCCTCTGGATAATAGACCATTATGTAAATATCAACCTTACACTCACATGTAGATGAGGCCCAATGTTCATTTGTCTCATGGTGGTTCTTCTGCAGGTTGTTAAAAAAATATTATTCCATTCACTCTGTTAAATAAACTTTTAACCAGATTACCTTCAAGTAGTAGAAAATGGCAAGGAGGGTGAGGAAATAATCAGGATACCTCAAGAGCAAATGACATTAGTCATCACTTTAAGTGTTAATCCTTTTTTAGAAAGGCCTTTATTTTTTTCTCTCTGCCCCCATGGACTAGTTGATTGTTTACCTCTTAACACTTCAGCTTCCTAGAGATAAAGGTTCTAATGATATCTTTATTGTGGATTTCTAAGGCAGTAGACATATGAAGCTTCTTGTGAAATCCTCTTCATCCTCCAGTCCCTTATCACCTTTCTTGTGGCAGACAGCTACAGGTCATTTCTCAAGGCCCATTACTTTTCTTTCAGCAATCCAGCATCTTTAGGGGCCTCCTAGGAGGGGAGATTCTGCAGAAAATTACATCCCAGGAGAACAAAAAATAGCTTAAAGTGTTACTAAAAATCTGTATAGGCGGTAAAGAATGCTTTTTATACTCATTGTGGAACCTAAGGGGTTAATCCTCCGCATTTTGTAAAAAAAGGCTGTTTGATCCTGTCTTCTCTGATCCTCCCCTTATTCCACAGTCCCTAATCCATCTCCTGATCTCCTGATAGTACAGAGCCTTGGGGACACGCTGCACATGCTCAGTTTGGTGTGTATTAGAGTGTTTTTTTTGGAAGGCTGCATGCGATTGGCACAGGGCCAATCAGCACTGTCCAGATAGAGGGCCAGGGGTCCTGCAGCCTCATAGTACAGTCAAAGAAGAATGAAAACTCCTCCTACAAGCTTTAACGAGTGCTCGGCGGGACACTATTAGAAGTCACAAGACTGCTATATTCTGCTAATGAGAAAAGGTATTTAGCAGTTTATATTTGCTAAAATAATTGCATTTGCATGTTCTGTGTACTGTGGGAGATCAGATACAGTGAATGCAGAGTCCTGGGTTTAGTAACACTTTAACACACCATCCTCCTAGAGCAAGGGTCTCCAAACTATGGCCCTCCAGTTGTTCAGGAACTATAATTCCCATCATGCCTAGTAGGGTTGCACCGATACAACTTTTTTAAGATGGAGTACAAGTACCGATACTTTTTTTCAAGTACTCACCGATACCGATTACCAATACTTTTTTAAAGTAATTTTTAATTTTTTTTTACAATTTTATTTTTTACAATTTATTTATTTTTATTATATTTTACAATCTATATATATTTTTTGTATTTTTTTTTACAATGCTTTTTTTTGGAGGGGGCTGTCAGCTGCTTTATTGAAATCTATACAGGGAGATCGGTGCTTGTAACTCCCCCCATCACCGCACCGATCACCCCTCACTGGCCAGGTATTCGGGTGAAGCATTGGAGCATTTGCAGGAGTACAAGTACAAATGTTTAGTATCAGCACCGATACTGATACTATTATCGGTATCGGTGCAACCCTAATGCCTAGTCATGTCTGTCAATGTCAGAGTTTTACAATGCCTCATGGGGCGTTTAGTTCCACAACACCTGGAGGGCCATAGTTTGGAGATCCCTGTGACCTAGAGCCTAAGCCCAAAAGGAAAAAAGAGCATGTGAAAGGACATGTGCCAAATATTTACCACCCTCTCCATTCACAACACCAAGCTCCACTCATTTTGTTGGCTAAGCTGGGGTGGATATGCCTGTTTGGCAGTCTTGGCTACTGCACAGGACCCTTTGGGGTTCTTGGGACAAATTTTAGAATGCATTATATACAGTATATTGTATCTACATGCCTTTTTTAAAGGGTCTTCTGGACAGTCTGATAGTGTCATGGGTCATTCCTCTTCTTCCAGAGCTAGGTGGTCCTTACTGCTCCATTCAACAGAGCTCACGTAATGATGAATGGGGTGCTGTGGTGTAGCAATACTCTGAGTTGCTGCATGATGTTGCTGCCTCAGGGTGTGGGTCCAATAATTTTTGGATATATTATTGCTTTCTTCTAGTTGTGTATTATTGGTTTTTACTATGTATATTGATCAATGATTTTAAATGATTGTGTCCAAATGGTCAATGCGTCAACAGTTTGTCCTGTCTTGCTTTTTGGACTGTGAAGATATTAAAGGAATTATTTTGCATCTGTCCCGTGGTGGTTTTTTCATTATCTTGGATGTCTGTGATGGTGATGTGGGGTGGGCACCCACACTGAAGTGTAATTAATCACTCACCTGAGCAGTATACACATCTCACTTAGTTTATTCTTTACAGAAGAAATGTAGCAGAATACATTTTGGCCTAAATCTAAAGAAAGATTATTTAGCTTCAAAATATTATAACAGAAACTAAGAAAATGTGTTTTTTTCAAAATTTTCAGTATTTTTTGTTTATATATATACAGTATAAAAAAAAAAAACACACACACAGTGGTGATTAAATCCAACCACAAGAAAGCTCCATCTGTCTAATATATATACAGTGGGGATGGAAAGTATTCAGACTCCCTTAAATTTTTCACTCTTTGTTATATTGCAGCCATTTTCTAAAATCATGTAAGTTCATTTTTTCCTCTTTAACCACTTGAGGTCCGGGCCATAGCCGAATGACGGCTACAGCGCGGACCTCAATCTCCGGGAGGACGTCATATGATGTCCTTCCCTATGCACGCGCACCACGCGCACCCTGCAGGGCGTGCGGTGTGCGCGCTGTGATCACCGAGTCATGGAGACTCGGATGATCACAGATCCGAGTAAGGGGCCGGTCCCGGCCCCTTACCATGTGATCAGCTGTCAACCAATGACAGCTGGTCACATGATGTAAACAAAAGTTCGGTGATCGGTTTCGTTTTCTCCTCACGCTGACAGCGTGAGGAGGAAAAAAAAGCCGATCACCGGCTTATGTCAAATGGACATCGGTCCCGAAGAGGAAGGAGGCACAGATGCCTCATCTGTGCCTCCAAGTGCCATCTGCCAGTGCCCACAGTGCCCACAAGTGCCACCTATCAATGCCCACAAGTGCCACCTATCAATGCCCACCATTGCCCACAAGTGCCACCTATTAGTGCCACCTAGCAGTGCTGCCATCAATCAGTGCCCAGTCAGTGCCCAACACTGCCACCCATCAGTGCCCATAACCGCCACCCATCAGTGCCCATCACTGCCACCTATCGGTGCCCATCAGTGCCGCCTCATCAGCGTAAATCAACGAAGGAGAAAAATTAACTGTTTGCAAAAATTGATAACAAAATATAAAAAAATATAATTTTTTTTTTAAAATTCTGTCTTTTTCAATTTTTTTAACAAAAAATAAAAACCATAGAGGTGATCAAATACCATCAAAAGAAAGCTCTATTTGTGGGAAAAAAATGATAAAAATTTCATTTGGGTACAGTGTAGCATGGCCGCGCAATTGTCATTCAAAATGCGGCAGCGCTGAAAGCTGAAAATTGGTCTGGACAGGAGGGGGGTTTAAGTGCCCAGTAAACAAGTGGTTAATGTACACACAGCACCCCATATTGACAGAAAAACACAGAATTGTTGACATTTTTGCTGATTTATTAAAAAAGAAAAACAGAAATATCACATGGTCCTAAGTATTCAGACCCTTTGCTGTGACACTCATATATTTAACTCAGGTGCTGTCCATTTCTTCTGATAATCCTTGAGATGGTTCTACAAATTTGAGTCCAGCTGTGTTTGATTATACTAACTGGACTTGATTAGGAAAGCCACACACCGGTCTATATAAGACCTTACAGCTCACAGTGTATTTCAGAGCAAATGAGAATCATGAGGTCAAAGGAACTGCCTGAAGAGCTCAGAGACAGAATTGTGGTAAGGCACAGATCTGGCCAAGGTTACAAAAAAAATTCTGCTGCACATAAGGTTCCTAAGAGCACAGTGGCCTCCATAATCCTTAAATAGAAGACGTTTGGGATGACCAGAACCCTTCCTAGAGCTGGCCGTCCGGCCAAACTGAGCTATCGGGGGAGAAGAGCCTTGGTGAGAGAGGTAAAGAAGAACCGAAAGATCACTGTGGCTGAGCTCCAGAGATGCAGTCGGGAGATGGGAGAAAGTTGTAGAAAGTCAACCATCACTGCAGCGCTCCACCAGTCGGGGCTTTATGGCAGAGTGGCCCGACGGAAGCCTCTCCTCAGTGCAAGACACATGAAAGCCGACACACCATCCAAGATGGTGAGAAATAAGATTCTCTGGTCTGATGAGACTAGGATAGAACTTTTTGGCCCTAATTCTAAGCGGTATGTGTGGAGAAAACCAGGCACTGCTCATCACCTGTCCAATACAGTCCCAACAGTGAAGCATGGTGGTGGCAGCATCATGCTGTGGGGGTGTTTTTCAGCTGCAGGGACAGGACGACTGGTTGCAATCGAGGGAAAGATGAATGCGGCCAAGTACAGGGATATCCTGGACGAAAACCTTCTCCAGAGTGCTCAGGACCTCAGACTGGGCCAAAGGTTTACCTTCCAACAAGACAATGACCCTAAGCACACAGCTAAAATAACGAAGGAGTGGCTTCACAACAACTCCGTGACTGTTCTTGAATGGCCCAGCCAGAGCCCTGACTTAAACCCAATTGAGCATCTCTGGAGAGACCTAAAAATGGCCGTCCACCAACATTTACCATCCAACCTGACAGAACTGGAGAGGATCTGCAAGGAGGAATGGCAGAGGATCCCCAAATCCAAGTGTGAAAAACTTGTTGCATCTTTCCCAAAAAGACTCATGGCTGTATTAGATCAAAAGGGTGCTTCTAATAAATACTGAGCAAAGGGTCTGAATACTTAGGACCATGCGATATTTCAGTTTTTCTTTTTAAATAAATCTGCTAAAATGTCAACAATTCTGTGTTTTTCTGTCAATATGGGGTGCTGTGTGTACATTAATGAGGAAAAAAAAAAAGAATGATTTTAGCAAATGGCTGCAATATAACAAAGAGTGAAAAATTTAAGGGGGTCTGAATACTTTCCGTCCCCACTGTATATACAGTATATATATATAAGTACATACAGTATCTAACAAAAGTGAGTACACCCCTCTCATTTTTGTAAATATTTTATTTATTTTTTTTATATTTTATCTTTTCATGTGACAACACTGAATAAATTACACTTTGCTACAATGTAAAGTAGTGAGTGTACAGCTTGTATAACAGTGTAAATTTGCTGTCCCCTCAAAATAACTTAACACACAGCCATTAGACCTCATGCCCACGAATGTTTTTACAACTTTTGTTGCCAGCGGTTTAGACATTAATGGCTGTGTGTTGAGTTATTTTGAGGGGACATCAAATTTACACTCTTATACAAGCTGTACACTCACTACTTTACATTGTAGCAAAAGTGTCATTTCTTCAGTATAGTCAAATGAAAAGATATAAAATGTGGGGGGTGTACTCACTTTTGTTAGATACTGTATATATATCTGTTTGGGTGCTGCATGACTGAGTAATTGTCATTCAAAGTGTGACAGTGCTGAATTCTAAAAATTGGCCTGGGCAGAAAGGGGGTAAAAGTGTTCGGTATTGAAGTGGTTAATAACCATTGGGTTTTTTAATTTTGTACTATAAAAAGGGAAAAAAGGCCAAACATTTGAAAAAAAAACCTGTTTCCCTTACTTTCTTGTAAAATAAAAATTCTGGTGTAGTACAAAAACAAAAACCCCCAAAAATAACTCTTTTTTTGGAGAGTAGACATCCCAAGGTTGTAGTAGGCAAGTCCCTAAAATTGTATTTGTGTATTGTATTTTAAATTTACTGTTTAGTAATGTAAGAGTTAATGTGCGGTGTTCTGTCTGCTCTGTAGCCTGTGCAACTTCTCATAGCAGGGATATTTAAAGTGACTGTAAAGGTTTTTTTTTTTATAAAAATAAAAGACGTTATACTTACCTGCTCTGTACAAGAATTTTGCATAGAGCAGCCCCAATCCTCCTCTTCTGGTGTTCCCCATTGGCGCTCCTGGCTCCTCCTCTTTATCGGGTGCCCCAGTGGAGAGCTGCTTTCTATGGGGGCACCGGTGCAGGCGTGCTCCCAAGTCCCGCTGCTGAGTCTATTGACACAGAGAGCAGGACTCTGCCCTGATCACGTGTCACTGGATTTTATTTACAGCAGTGGGAGCCAATTACTCTTGCTGCTATTAATCTATCCAATGAGGACAGAGACAGCGGCTGGAGCTGCTGGGCTCATGCACGTCACTGGAATGAAAAAAACGTGGGGCTCTGGGGGCAGCTGAGAAGGTTTTAGAATGCATAGAATGCATTAAGGTGAAAAACCATGAGCCTTTACAACCCCTTTAAAGGTTTCTCCATCTTTGTGATTAAAAAAAAAAAATAATTCCTATCTAACAGCCTCCTCACTGCTTCTTTCCCCACTGCACTTGTCTGTATTTGTTTTCAATAATTCACCACCCATGGTTGCCACTGTACAGATCCATACACTTGAAAACAACATACACAGCCCCAGAAGATGTGTAGGAACATAATCTGTGCAATATCAATAGAAAAACAAAGAATTTGATCAGTCTAGATTTTGAAGGCACAACTTGAACCAAAGATAAAATTTAATAGCAAAAGTTTATTATCAACAATTTTTTAAAATGATAAGAAAATCCACAATTCATAAAACCATGGTAGTGACATTAAAAAAGCAAAGTCCTGTTCACATTGACTTTTTTTTCATTTCAATTATATTTATTGTCTTTTATACAGTAAGAATTAAGTATACAACCTCAGAACAGTAATAATACATCACAAATACATAAACCAAACAGGGGAGGGAGATAGCTCTCCAGGAGATATGATCCAAATCAACAGATTACATTTTATGTAACATCAATAACCTGAGCCAAAAACTATGGGTACAGACTACAGAGTACACATCACAAAATGCAGTCAGTCAGTATATGATGACTAGCTAAGAGAGAAGAAAAGGAGAAAAAAAGCAGAAGCCTAAGAAACTAACTAAGTATAAAAAAAAAAAAAAGAGAAAGAAAAACGTATCCCCCCCCCACACACACACACACCCTCCAACCAGGCCCGATTGTGTACATTACGTTTCAAGAGAAATTTGCTGGTTCCCAGGTCTTTTCAAACTTCTTAACAGGATCTTGGAGGACACTTGCAAGGTTTTCGTGTAGCTTGATCCGTGTATTTTTTTTCTTTGCTTGTGCAAGAGACACAGAAGGCAGCTTCCATGATTTGGCTATAGTCATTTTGGCGCCCAACAAAATGAAAAAGATCGAGCGTTGTATACGTTTAGGTATACGCTCCACTGGAACATTAAGAAGGGCAATTTGGGGCATCTGTGGAACCGACACACCTGTGACTCTATGCAACAGAGCAAAGATAGTATTCCAAAAACTATGAATCCTAGAACATTCCCCCTCAGATATGGTACATGGATCCCGACAGATTAAACCCTCCAAAACATAATGGAGAGACAGAAGGAATACATTGTTGCCAGTCATGTCAGGACTAAATACCAATGGGTAAGAACCTTCAAAATAGCTTCTGTTAAGGGAACATTTATAATACCAGTATATGAATGTAAAAAACATTAATGTCATGGGTCAAGATCCTTATTCTTCAAGAGATCCCTCTCCCATTCTAACATATAAAGAAAATTTGGGAGGAATGTGCAGTAGTAGCCCATATATAAGAGATATACCTCCCCGCTGACCCATTGACTTTTTTACCCACAGAATACATATTCAAAGCTTTTTTTTATTGAAAACAGCTTTCTAGGATGAAATATTCTTGTTAACAAGCTTGACGTGTTTCCTGAATATAATCCATTTCATTGGGAGCTATAAATGGGACAAGACTAACATATCTAAATACAAAACATAAAGGTAATTAACAAAAGTTGTCCATACATATACTGTATCATTACATTGCAATCCATTCATGTGCAAACACCTTTCATTGCCCTTATGGTTACCTGAAAATCCTCTAAAGAGAGATAAAGAAGATGGAATAGGGCTCCCACCAGAAAGCCCAAAAAGGAGGAAGCAAGACTTGGGTTGTGACCCACCCATGAAAGGCAAGTGCAAGGGAATATCACACAGGTGGGTCTGATTAGACTGGTATTTGAATAATTGGCACTTATGTAAAAAAATGGTATCTACAATACAAACAAAATAAAAAAAACATAAGTAGCAACGAGTCTATATACATAATGACCTACATGGAACAATTTAGTTCCAGCCAACGGCGAGACCTATATCAGAGGAATTTACTCATACCCACAGGTGGGGTCAACACAGAAGGAAAAGTGAACTTGAAGTTCTATACAAAATCTGCAAAAACATATGTATGCAGAGATATGTGAATAGACAAACAGTAGCAAAATTACTTTAAAACCCTGTTAATAGGCATATTAATAAAAGATTCCCTAATATGCCAAAACTTCTCAAAATCCCCAGTGTCCCCTTATATCATAGGCTTTGATTTTTAATCTGCAAAAATACTGTTGATCATGAACGACTCTCGCATTTCAAAGGGCATAAATTGCCCTATTGACTCAATAAGAAGACTAACATGCCAAAACTAAAGCATGCAATGGTGTATCCTGAACTCTGTCCATAAACTGCCTTGACCAGACCTGTGTACCATCTTCCCTGCACATTAGCCAGCCAGGGGAACATCTCCTCCTGGAATTCTCCCTTCTATCACTGCCAAATACCACCATCTGTAGATACTGAAAGCATACAGGCTGTTGCAAGATGGAGGCTTTAGACGACGCTGCCCACTGCGCAGTTAGGTTACACCTGATGCTGGCTGTTGAAAGGGTATAAAACCTCTCCATTGACTTTCATCAGTACTTCACTGTTTTGCCTGTTAGCCATATACCAATTTCTGATTATCCTTTTCCTGATCCCTGCCTTATCCAGGACCTTTGCAGGGCTTACAAAACACAGGAGCTGCTTAGTATGATGGGTTCTCTGTTCTGCCATGACTCTGTAAACTACTCTGTCCCCTCTGAAACACCTGGTTATATATGTTGAAGGCTGCACCCACCTGTATAACTTAAGTATTAGTATACTAAGTTAGCATACCAAAAATAGGCCACAGACTGCTTAATGGTAGAAAATAAGTGTAATATGGCAAGGTAAGATAAACACAATGCACAAACCAGTAAACAGGTCAGAGAATGTTAGAATGCGTTAGAGTACAGCAACTGACGGGGATACTAGCCTCAACTATGGCAATCAAATTAAACTGCAATAAAGCTAAACCATATTAAACTGGTATACCCAGCACTAATAAGAACAGGATAAACTACAAAGAGCAGAAACAGTAAAAAGACAAGTCTCACTGTAATGCCCTGTACACACGGTCAGATTTCCCGACGGAAAATGTGTGATAGGACCATGTTGTCAGAAATTCCGACCGTGTGTAGGCTCCATCACTCATTTTCCATCGGAATTTCCGACACACAAAGTTTGAGAGCTTGCTATAAAATTTTCCAACAACAAAATCCCTTGTCAGAAATTCCGATCGTGTGTACACAAATCTGACGGACAAAGTGCCACGCATGCTCAGAATAAATTAAGAGACGAAAGCTATTGGCTACTGCCCCGTTTATAGTCCCGACGTACATGTTTTACATCACGGCGTTCAGAACAATCGGATTTTCCAATAACTTTGTGTGACCGTGTGTATGGAAAACAAGTTTGAGCCAACATCCGTCGGAAAAAATCAATGGACTTTGTTGTCGGAATGTCCGATCAATGTCCGACCGTGTGTACGGGGCATAAGTCTTAGCAATATCTATTTAAAAAGTGTCCCAGAGTGCACTCTCTGCATACACCCCTATGAGTGGGTAGGTGTATGCGTTCCTAAGAGGGGTACTCCTGGGAATGACTGTAAAGTACCTGGAGCCTAATTAGCAAATTTAAGCTGGCTAACATTGGGGCCCGTCTGTACTGTGGTGCACATGTCACTGTCTCTTTAAACTGCAAGCAGTGAGCAAACTTTAGAGAGGCTAGACAAAGGGTTTCTAGACAAATAGAGCAGTCTCCTACTGCAATCAAACTGCTGACAGTAATGGGATAAGCACAGTTGATGCTTTATTTCACTTCATGTATTACTTTCCACTCAACCAGACCTCTTATGGGGACAGCTGCAGTTTACTTCATCTTCTCCTAAAAGAGAAGATCCCTTGCAGCCAATGGGGCAATGCTTGAAGCCCCTAGGTCTAAAATCTCAGGAGAATAAAAATTGTCACTGTAGCATCCTCACCAGGCAGAAGCCTAGAAGAGAAGATCATGTGCAAGGAACTATCTGAAACATTTATTAACCCTCCCAGGCACCTCACCAGGACCCCCAGGCCTGTTGATTGACACTAAACTAAACATCCATAACACAAAATGACACTTCAAAATGTACACCCTGCTGGAGCAAGCTCAAGCAGACAGTGACTGAGACAGTACACACAATGCATAGAGAACACTAATGCCGTGTACACACGCTCGTAATTTCTGACAACAAATGTTCGATGGGAGCTTGTTGTCGGAAATTCCGACCATGTGTAGGCTCCAGCGGACATTTGTTGTCAGAATTTCCAACAACAAAAATTTGAGAGCTGAATCTCAAATTTTCCGACTACAAAATCCGTTGTCGGAAATTCTGAGCGTGTGTAGACGATTCCAACACACCAACCTAAATTCCACGCATGCTCGGAATCAAGCAGAAGAGCTGCACTGACTATTGAACTTCATGAACGTTCGGAAATTTTCGGCAACATTTGTGCGACCGTGTGGAAGCAGAACAAGTTTGAGCCAACATCCGTCGGAAAAAAAATCCAGGATTTTGTTGTCGGAATGTCCGAGCGTGTGTATGCGGCATTACAGGCACACTCCAACAGGCTGGACTGCAGCTCTCTGTTACCTACAGAATCCAAAAAAGGTAAAAAGGTATTTAGACAAATAAAATATCTCTACAATGGTAAGACTCCTTATCAATATAAACTTTTTTTTATTTTGTTTTGCCAACCATTTTCTGCAGGTTGCATACAATTTTTTTTCTGAGAGCTTTGGTCCTTATCCCGTAAATCAGAGGGTTTGCAGAAATAGCTATGCTGGTACCAATCAAAGGTATGATAACATGAAAATGAGTTGATACAGAACCCCAATGTATCCTGGACCTTAAACTAATGAACATGAAGGTGACAACATAAACGGAGAAGGCCAATATGTGAGTCAGCAATGTATTTATAGCTTTCTGAGAGGATTCCGTAGAAAGTTTCAGACAGATGACAATTGTTCTTATGTAAGAGTACATTATTATAAGCAAGCAGGCAATTATGGTGGACAAGGACAAAGTTACTCCATAGATAATGTTAACTGTTATATCGTTACAAGCAAGCTGTTGTATTGCTGCAATCTCACAATAGATATTGTTAATATTTACCTCACAAAAAGTTAGTCTCAATGTTAATAATATACTCACAGTTATTGTCACCAGTAAGCAACTATATATGGCAAGTGATATTTTTAGAGGTGTAAAGTTGGTCATCAGAATGTGGTATCTCAGAGGGTGGCCTACAGCCAGATATCGATCATATGCCATTGCCGTAAAAAAATACATTTCACAATTTCCATATAACTGGATACAGAAAGATTGAAAGAAACATCCTGTAAATGAGATGGTTGAGCATCTAGACAACAAGTCAATGGCCAGCTTCGGATAATATGATAAGTTCCCCAACATGCCATTGATAACCAAGACGCATATAAAGATGTACATAGGTTCATGCAAGCTTTTCTCTGTCCATGTTATATAGACAATCATAGAACTCATAAACAATGTGATTGAAAATAATGCAAGAGCCAAAGGAGCAAATACATATTGAAATGATTCAATCTCAATAAGCCCCACCAGAACAAAGTTGGTAATAGTTACTGAGACATTCTGTAGAGATAAACTCATAACGTGGATTTATGTCTTGCCGGAGTCAAAAATTCTTAAAATGTTCTATTCAATTTAAACTCTGTAAAGTGAAAATTTGAATTCACAGAAGCCCTGTGGATACTAGTGTAACTCTCGTCGCATTGCTTTTCTCTTGAATTCAGTTGGGTTTTTATAGGTTTTATAAAGCTGTCAGCTCACTCATTATTTAAGATTTTGCAATTACTGCATCCAAGTCCTCCCAGTGGACCATAGTTGTTACACTTGCCCCTTATGGACTAATTAGTGTCAGAAATGTAATGAAGTAGTGCGGATTAATTTAACAAGATTTTTCCAAGAGAAAACAAGTATGGAAGGTGGCATATTATCAAAAGCAAAGACAACTTTTAATTAAAAATTGTACTGATCTGTTCTGATTAAGTCTGCATAGTTATGGTGAACAGTTTACATCTACCACATAAGGGGACCCATGGAACAAATTGAACTTTATGATAAAATATCGGTGCTTCAAAACCACAACCTCAGAATTCTTGAACACTCTCTTCTCATATCCAAAATTATTCCCAAAGTATTCAAATTATAGACTTTAGATATGTGTTTGGTAGAAATTAGTGTAGCTCCAGGTCTACTGTGTTCCTGAATGATTCTGCACAGAACAAGCTGTCATTCTAATGCTTTAACTGTCCACACACAGGTAGCACCCTGATGTTTAGGCAGGGTTGCTCTTAAATGTTTTTGCTAAGTGATAGTTGCCTTGGCCAATTGCTAGGGGGTCAACTGACTTTGCCCTAATTCTGGAATTGCTGCACCTCTCTCTTCTGTCGCTAGGTGGCCGGGTACCTGATGACATTAGATAAGACAAGGGCATTGCAAGGACAGATTAGGAGTACATGGGGTATCTCAGTCAATGGGCAGAGATTTCCTTGGATCCCTTGGCCTGCTGGGAGAGCCTATATATTTGGGTGGAGTCAGGTGATCAGGTTCTAAGCCACCTGGATGGCTGTCTGGGTGGACGTGTGTTGTGCTACCCCGGGTTGCTAGGCCAGAGCCTGGGGCCTATCCTGGGAACATCTGGCTGGTAGGCTGTCTGAGGGCCTATCCAGAAGCAAGAGAGCAGCATAGGGCGCCAGACACTTCTCAAATGCAAAGAGATTTATTTGGCCTAACATGAGTGTTAAGATTGAACTGTCTGCTAACACTGCCCCAACTGTATGCATTACTCAATACTTTGAGGAGGGTCGCTGGGAGCATTGGTTCCTTAAAGTGATCCCCACCAAGCAGATAGAAGCAACAAAGTTTAATTGCAAACCTGATACTGTTTGCGGGATGCCCGGTTCGGCATGCTCCAAACACACGGGTCCTATCTGAATACAGAGATCCCAAGACCCTGCCCAGGCTGTCCAGGGTGCAGCGAATTATCTTTAAGAAAGTGGCTGAGTAATATGAATATCTGTATCCCTACATAATGGCTCACCTAGATGAGGAAATTCTGGATAAAGAGACCCAATGGGTGGATGAAGCTGTACGCAGTTTCCTCCGGCTCCATCTGCAGCTGGACTTTCCAAAGCTGTCACCAAAGATTGCTTCATCCTCCAGTCCCTTATCACCTTTCTTGTGGCAGTCAGCTACAGCTTATTTCTCAAGGCCCATTACTTTTCTTTCAGCAAGCCAGCATCTTTAGGGGCCTCCTAGGAGGGGAGATTCTGCAGAAAACTACATCCCAGGAGAACAAAAAATAACTTAAAATGTTACTAAAAATCCGTATAGGCGGTAAAACATGCTTGTTATACTCATTGTGGAACCTAAGGGGTTAAACCATTGTGTAAAAAAGGCTGTTTGATCCTGTCTTCTCTGATCTTCCCCTTTTTCCACAGTCCCCAATCCATCTCCTGATCTCCTGATAGTACAGAGCCTTGGAGAGTCTCTGAACATGCTCAGTTTGGTGTGTATTAGAGTTCTTTTTTTGGGAGGCTGCATGTGATAGCCAAAGGGCCAATCAGCACTGTCCAAATAGAGGTTCAGGGGTCCTGCAGCCCCATAGTACAGTCAAAGGAGAATGAAAGCTCCTCCTACAAGCTTTAACCAGTGCTCTGCGGGACACTAATAGAAGTCACAAGACTGCTATATTCTGCTAATGAGAAAAGGTATTTAGCAGTTTATATTTGCTAAAAATAATTGCATTCCCATGTTCTGTGTACTGTGGGAGATCAGATACAGTGAATGCAGAGTCCTGGGTTTAGTAACACTTTAACACACCATCCTCCTAGAGCAAGGGTCTCCAAACTATGGCCCTCCATTTGTTCAGGAACTATAATTCCCATCATGCCTAGTAGGGTTGCACTGATAACACTTCTTTAAGACCAAGTACAAGTACCGATACTTTTTTTCAAGTACTCACCGATACCGATTACCGATTCTTTTTTTAAATGTCATGTTAAATGTTTTTTACAATTTTATTTTTTACAATTTTTTTTTATTATTTTTTACAATATATATATTTTTTGTATTTTTTTACAGTGCTTTTTTTTTGGGGGGGGGGGGGGGGGTGGACGATGTCAGTGTTTTGTTTTTTTTTAATTATATTTTTTTTTATTTTTACAAATTTACCTTTTAAATATTTATAAAAAAAATTTTTTTGTTATTATTATTATTTTTTATCAGCCTTGTTGGGGGGCTTTGGTGAGATATCAGGGGTCTAAACATACCCTTGACATCTCCCCTTTGAAACAGAGAAAGGGACTGAGGACACAGATTCCCTAGTCCCTTTCTCTGCAGCCTCAGCTACACTGAAAATGAATGGTCAGGAGACAGCGGCTCCTCTTCATTCATAAATTGAGATATCATAAATACAGATTACTATGCTCAGTTATGTGAATGGACAGTCAGTGATCACTGACTCTGTGCATTCAGAAAAGGAAGGAGCCAGTAAATGACAGATTTACCGGCTTCTTCCTCCACTCTCCATCCTGACAGATCCGGGACAGGTGGGAACCAGGGGATCACGGAGGGGGACCAGAGGAGCACGGACGACATGCGAGGGACTGGAGGAGCACGGAGGACATGGGGGGGACCGGAGGATCACAGAGGACATGTCGGGGGACTGGAGGAGCAAGAAGGATATGGTGGAGGACCGTAGGAACAGGGAGGGCATGACGGGGGACCGGAGGAGCATGAAGGAGGATGCAGGGGACAGTCAGGGGTGATCGGTGCGGTGGTGGGGGGGGTTACAGGCACCGATCTCCCTGTATAGATTTCAATAAAGCAACTTAAAGCTGCAGGGGGGAGAAGCGGCTGTCAGCTGCCTTATTGAAATCTATACAGGGAGATCAGTGCTTGTAACTCCCCCACCATCACACCGATTACCCCTCACTGCCCAGGTATTGGGTGAAGCATTAGAGCATTGGCAGGAGTATGCTCAGTATCAGCACCAATACCGATACTATTATCGGTATTGGTGCAACCCTAATGCCTAGTCATGTCTTTGAATGTCAGAGATTTTCAATGCCTCATGGGGTGTGTAGTTCCGCAACAGCTGGAGGAATATAGTTTGGATATCCCTGTGACCTAGAGCCTAAGCCCAAAAGGAAAATGGAGCATGTGAAAGGACATGTGCCAAATATTTACCACCTTCTCAATTCACAACACCAAGCTCCGCTCATTTTGTTGGCTAAGCTGGGGTGGATATGCCTGCTTGGCAGTCTTGGCTACTGCACCAGAACCTTTGGGGGTTCTTGGGACAAATTTTAGAAAGCGTTATATACAGTATATTGTATCTACATACCTTTTTTAAAGGGTCTTCTGGACAGTCTGATAGTGTCATGGGTTCACGTGGTGGGTGCTGATGAATGGGTGCTGTGGTGTAGCAATACTCTGAGCCCAGGCTGCCTGATGTTGCTGCCTCAGGGTGTGGGTCCAATATTTTTGTATGTATTATTATTTACTTCTAGTTGAGTATTATTGGTTTATACTATGTATATAAATCAATGATTTTAAATGATTGTGTCCAAATGGTCAAAGCAAATTGTGTCCAAATGGTCAATGCGGTAACAGTTTGTCCTGTCTTGCTTTTCAGACTGTGAAGATATTAAAGGAATTATTAGACATGTGCAATTCGGTTCGTAACAAATAGATTTCCGTTCGAACTTCCGAATAGCTGAAAGAATCAAAATACAGAAATTCCGAATAAGCAAAATAACGAACACGCGAAAATACGAACTTACTAACGGACAAACACGAAAATACAAAACTTCAAAACAGTAAAAGAAAGAAAATTACCTCTATAACGAATGATTTACATTTTGTATTTTAATCCTTTGTCTGTTCGTAATTTCGTCTGTTCGTAATTTCATTTGTTTGTGTTCTTGAATCATTCTTTTGAATGGACAGTGTAAGTGTATCCTAATATGTATGTTCGTAATTTCGTGTTCTTGAATCGTTCTTTCGAATGGACAGTGTATTAGTGAGTGATGTATCTTATTTAATATCTTTAGCCAATCAGCTTATCCCTTTTGTGCCTGAGTCACACTGCATTCCTGAATCTTTTTAGATTCAGTTGAGGAGGAGACTGAGTCAGGTCTTGTGATTGAGGGAGTGGACTGGAGTAAGTACAGGACTTATTAGAAAGCAAGCATAGGGGGGCGTGGCCAACCGGAGCTGAAGATGGACGCTTAACTGCATAGCTCAGCAGCCAGGGGACACAATCCAGCGTAATCGGCCCACACCACGACTCCATCCGCACCCATCCTCGCTCCAGGCACCCAGGAGACAAAGATGCAGCCATCCAGGAAAAGATTTACGGAGCACAAGCCCCAAAAACTAACAGAATTCGCCTACAAGCCGGCGGGCTGGGACTCCCAAGATGGCGCCGACCAGGCCGCGCCGTCCGAATCATACACGGACCTCCCGGATGATCTCCAGGACGCACAGCACTCCACAGGTACGATTCCTGACAAGTACCAAGCCCCAGAGAGTGACCCTCTCCCCAGCAGCCCAGCAAAAGCTCGGATGAGGCTAGATACACTGACGCTGCACACACAGCGCCAACTAATTGAGGCCCAGGCTCCCATCCCCTTCTCCATAGACCAGGCCCTGCATTCCTCCATGGCCTCCTTCCCCACATCAGGGCAGCCAGTCATGGACACAACTATGAAGGACATGCTTCTGTCCCTTCAATCCTCCCTCATGAATGATCTTTCATCCATGTTCCACAGAGTCACCGCTGACATTCACAAGCTAGATGACAGAATGACTAATGCTGAGAGGGGTATACAGGCCTGTACTTCCACAGTAAATGAAGTGATTGATTCTTATGACAATATCAAGGAGGAACAGGCATGGATGCGCGCCAAAATGGCGGATTTAGAAGACAGGTCACGCAGGAACAACATTAAACTGAGGGGAGTCCCGGAGTCCATACTCCCGGTGGACTTACCACGCTACGCGAAAGAATTAATACATCTAGTGATACCTGAAGCTTCCCCCAGAGACGCCATTATTGACAGAATACACAGAATTGCCAAACCGTCCCACCTGGCAGCCTCGGTCCCTAGAGATGTACTAATGAGGGTCCACTTCTACCAAACCAAAGAAAAGCTCCTTATGGGCCTTAGAGCAAAATCTCCACTACCCAGCCCCTATACTGGGATACAACTTTTCCCTGACCTGTCCAAGTACACCCTCCAACTGCGTCGGCAACTGAACCCGATAACCAAAGGTCTGCAGAACCACAAAGTACCATACAAATGGCGCCACCCAGCTACCATCCTTGTTATCCGCAATGGTCAGACGCATGCAATAGGAGACCTAGATAAAGGCCTAAAGCTCCTCCACTCCTGGAGCATAATCCCTGATATGGCTGCCCCTACCGCACTAACCAACGGTGCCTTACCTCCTCGTAGACAACAAAACCATCTTCTCACCTGAGGATGTTCGCATCTACACAACAATGGCCGACAACTCATCCCACAGATCCCCTGAGCTCTGACAGTCCGACACCTTAACTCCTTCCCTCCGGTGATACTGACTCTGTTTACCCCCACGTAGAGGATTTAACGGTGTCAAACACCCCCTCTAATATTCGCGCTAGCTGAATAATACAGCAATATCATATCCAACAACTGCGAACCAAAAACCCAAGTTCCTTTTCCACTAGTTTCCACTCTTTATACCAGTACTCTGTCAATGCATTTCTCTACTGGTTACTGACGTATTGCTCTATCCGCAGCACTCTAGTCCACCTCTATTTCAGACCCTTGGATTGCCACTGGAACACCACTGCGCTCTAGCTCCTAGACTCACCTGCAAACAGAAGCATCAACATCCCTATACCAGTGCCTCAACACATCTGCACTCGGACTTCCGCCTCAGGATCAAAGCAACCGACCCCACCTGCCATCGGACTCATCCTCCAGCAACGAACCGTAAGTGTTGCACTCAACACCCAACACCCCCACGGACACAAAATGTCATTCACTATACTGTCATTAAATACCAACGGCCTCAATCATCCTGCCAAGAGACACTCACTGTGGAGATCCGCTACAGATCTTCACAGCGACATCCTTTGTGCCCAGGAAACACATCTGCTCACCAATGATACACCCCTATGCAAGAACAACCGCTTTCCCCAGATGTTCCACGCCACCCATTCAACTAAAACCAGAGGGGTCATGATTGCAATCAGAGACTCACTGGACTTCCTACTTTTAGATATCGAAAAAGACCCCGAAGGCCGTTATATCATAATTGCTTGCAAAGTCAACAAAGTGACCTATACCATAATTAACCTTTATGCCCCGAACTCTGGCCAAACTAAATTCCTCCACAAGGTCCTGCGTAAAGCCAAGCACATCCAAAAAGGTCACCTGATATTATGTGGAGACTTTAATCTCGTCCCTGAAATATCCATCGACTCAACATCATCGGCAACCAGAAGAGTCTCACCTCTGAAAAGATTCATCTCCTCTCAAGACCTCTACGACGTTTGGCGCTGTCACCACGGCTCCGAGCGGGACTATACTTTTTTTTCTTCCAGGCATCGCTCCTATTCAAGAATAGACCTGTTCTTAACCGATAAGTTTATTCTACAAAATGTATCTGCCTCCACAATCCACACCACGACATGGTCGGACCATGCCCCAATCTCTATCACGATCCAAGACTCTAACTTACAAAAAACTACATTTCTATGGCGAGTAAACAACCACATCATTCAACACAATCAATATGCGCCATCTATTGCAGAACAAATAACTGATTTCTTTTCACTAAACAAAGGCTCGGTGCCCGACCCTGCCGTGGTGTGGAGTGCACACAAAGCATACATGAGAGGCATGTTAATTAAATTAAGTTCCCACCATAAGAAAAAGAGGACGCAACGTATAAACGACCTGACAACCCAAATAGCAACCCTAGAATCGAGACACAAATCTGACACCCGAGACCACCTGACAAATCACCTATTGACCCTTAGACAGGAACTTAGAACACTACTCCTTCACTCTTACGAATTCCTCCAGAAAAAATTTAAGGCTACATCGTATTCTACCTCTAACAAAGCAGGAAAGAAACTAGCACAAAGACTAAAAGGCAGACGAACCAAAGCCAAAATATCTCAACTTATCCACCCTCATACCAAAGCCCCGCTGAGCAACCCCCAAGACATAGCTAATGCCTTCAGCGCCTACTATGAAGACTTATATAATCTAAAACAAGACCCGCTCACACCCCAGCCCACCCCAGACGACATTGACCACTTTCTCAGGAAAGTCAAGCTACCCACACTGACGATAGACCAACTGAATACCTTAAATGCCCCCTTTACAGAAATAGAAATAAAGAAGACTATTACCTCACTACCTAGCGGCAAAGCCCCAGGCCCTGACGGCTTAACTGGGGAATACTATAAGCAATTCTCACCCCACTTGACCCCGTACTTAACGGAATTATATAACCACGTTGCCTCCTCTTCTGCTTTCTCTAAAGAATACTTGAACGCGTTGGTAATAACATTGCCAAAGCCAGGGAAACAGTCGAATATACCTCAAAATTTCCGCCCAATCTCTCTACTTAATCTCGACCTTAAAATTTACGCAAAAACCATAGCAACAAGATTGATCAAAATTATGCCCACCCTTATACACCATGACCAGACGGGGTTCACAAAAGGTAGACAATCATCTGACGCCACCAGACGGATGATAAACCTGATCCACCATGCTGAATCCACCGGAACGCCTTCTCTGCTCTTATCCTTGGATGCAGAGAAGGCGTTCGATAGGGTGCACTGGACCTATCTAGAAAAGGTACTCCAAAAGTTTGGATTCCAGGGTCTGATTCTTAGAGCCATCATGGCACTATACTCCAACCCTGAAGCTCAGGTTTACACAGAGGGCATGCTCTCCTGCCCATTCCCCATAACCAATGGCACCCGTCAAGGCTGCCCTCTATCTCCCCTCATATTTAATATGCTCATGGAGCCCCTGGCAGAAAGTATCCGTTCTCATCCCAACATCTCGGGCTTACACATTGGAACTACGCACCATAAGATCAGCTTATTTGCGGATGACATCATCCTTATCCTATCCGACCCGACTGTTTCCCTGGCTGAGGTACACCATATGCTCCAATGGTTTAGTTCGATCTCCTACTACAAGGTGAACACATCCAAATCCTGCATCCTAGACATAAATATAAACGCCACCATAAAAAATCTTCTACAACTACAATATCCTTTTGTATGGGCAGACACTGATATTGCCTACCTGGGCATCAAACTCCCAAGGAACACTAAAAACCTCTATTCAAGTAATTTTCCCTCATTACTTCAGACTATACAGCAAACGACACAACAAATAGCAAAACAAAAGCTGTCTTGGACAGGAAGGCTTGCGGCCTTTAAAATGGTCTGCCTACCCCAAATACTTTATTATTTCAGAACCCTACCAATTCCACTACCTGCTACATTTTTTAGATCCCTACGCACAATGTACAACAAACTCCTGTGGAACGGTAAACGTCCCAGGTGTGCACATCAACAACTGACTAAACATAAGCAAGTGGGGGGCACGAGCTCTATAGATTTTGAAGACTACCATATAGCAGCCATTCTGGCCCAACTACCCTGCTGGTTCCATCCAACTCCAACTACCCTATGGGGGCAAATTGAATGCTCCTCAATTACAAGAACAGACCTGAAAACCTGGCTACTGAGCACCCCACTGGGCTCATTGATCCCAAAGTCCCTATCTCCAACTATTAAAGCATCAGCGCAAGCCTGGAAAAAATTATCCATCTCAATGAACCAGACCCCCCATGAACCACAAACACACATCCCTCTGGCCTCCTTGAAACATATAGCACCTGAACTACCAGTAACCTCATGGACACACATGGGCGTAGGGCCCCTACAACATCTACTGCAAGACAACTCCCTCAAACCATTCTCCCAATTGCAATCTGAATATACAATACCCACATCTGAATATTTCACCTACCTCCGTATACAACATTGCCTCAAAACGGTCCCCCTTCCTCTGTACAACATCCACCCCAAGACTTGGGATTATCTCACCAACCCTAACACAAATCTCAGAGGAATCTCATACTTCTACAACTCCCTACACCAAAAACATACCTTCACCAAACTAAAGCCTCACAAGAAATGGGAAATAGATCTGAATCACGAATTCACAGACAATCAATGGCATCAAGCATTCAAATCCACGTACAAGGCCACGAAATGCGCGGCCCTTTGGGAACTGGCGCAAAAAATCTCTCTGCGTTGGTACATGACCCCAGCCAGAATCACGTCTATTAATCCTCAAGTCCCCAATATCTGCTGGAGATGCAACTCATCCCCAGGAGATCTTCTCCATATCTTCTGGTCATGCCACCTTCTTAAAACGTACTGGGATAGTATTTTCCAGCTAATCTCAAACATTACACACATCAAAACTCCCCCCTCCCCAGCACTTGCGATCCTGAATCTTACTATTGAGGACCTTCCTCACCCCTTTAGAATAGTGACCACCCACATCCTGATGGCAGCTAAACTTAACATAGCTAGACACTGGAAGTCAGACACATCCTTAACCCTAACCCAAGTCGTAGATTTGGTATCATTACACTACAGTTATGAGCACACATCTGCTTCTGACACAAACCATTATAAAAAAATACAATCCAGCTGGCAACCATGGACCACCTGGACTAGAGGCTGCGCAATTCACGTCTAAGTTACTGCATTAAAACCCCTTCCTCTTGACCGAGCAATACTATGAATAGAGTATGTTTACATGTATATTTTCAACTAACAACCTTCCAGAACATTTTCTTTCTTCTTTCTTTGGAATGCACTAACACAGATGGTCCACTTCACTCCTGTGACTCTAGTGATCCCACTTGGGGTGTCACACTAGTGAAGTGGATCAGCAACGACTACAGTATACCGTTACTAGAGATACTGGTTATTATGTACTCAATGCATTAATTCATTGTGTATGGACAAAGTTTTACTCTACCCAATGTGGAGCTGTTTTCAATGCATTGTCCACTTTTACGTCATGCACGACGTACAATGTTCAATTGTACAATGTATACTATGTAAAATTAATAAAAATTATTGATTAAAAAAAAAAAAAAAAGAAAGCAAGCATAGGATTATTATTCTTTATATCCTGCGAAAGTACGAATCAATGAAAAAGGCAATCTCACAAAAGTAACAATTACTAAATTACGAGTAGTGTACCGAATAATCGAAAATTATTATCTAACAAAATTTCTTTGTTACATATGTGGGGGACTGGTGTTTTTACTATGTGGGGACATGTGTTTTGGGGACATGTTTTTTGGGGACATGTGTTTTGGGGACATGTGTGCAAGTGCTGCTGTAACATCACATGTATACATATGAGATTTTTGTTCTGGTTGTATAATTTCATCAATTGTGACCACTATATGGCACCATGTGGGTATATATTTGATGTACTCCCAATTTTCCCAATTTAGCCTTGAATTCAGGGATGGAGGCACACCGCATATGTGCCTCATCTAAAGTCCCAAATCCCCCCTCTTCTCCTTGTTGCATAGGGATGGAGGTTCATGTTCCCCTGCCACTCGAGTGGGAATTGTTACAGTGACCTGGATGGTGATGTGCCATGTCCGGGTCCTGTATTTGTGGATGCATATGTTTGCGGTCCACATGATTATGCAGCACAGCGGTGTGGTTTCACCATGCCGGGAGTACAACGCAGGTCCTTGTTTGGTCCCGGGCCACTTCCATGTCTGACACCCGGGAGCTGCGATGCGCTCTGGGTGTCCCCTCCCCCTCCCGCTCCTGTCCGTCCTGCATGGGGCGGGGGGAGTGTACTGTTTCAGGTACATGTTTCAGGTACAGGGGGTGTGGCATCGGCGCCACACCCCCTGCCTCACGTTTGACGTCTTGGTTGGCGTCATGACGTGGGGCAGGAGTTTTTTCACCTCAGCCGGTCAGGCAGGGAATATGGGTGGTCCTAACAGACGGTGTCGCCGTCTGTGTTAGAGCCCCGCCCTGCCCCTCGCCGTGCTTGTGTGACGCTGGTTGGGGGTCGGCGTGCACGTGTGCAGGCTGTGTATATATTTTGAACCCCCCTGCCACAGTCTGGATGTCATGGTCAAGATATGTTACACTCCACTACAGCGCTCCATCCTCTCCCTCCTTGTGGTACATGTAAGTTATTATTAGGCTATCCATCTTTTTGCTAGCCAGTTTTTTCTTGCCTCATTTGTTTTGATTTTTAGCAATCGGAATTGTCTCTGCAGCTTCTTACATATTTTCACACCAGACCTTACCATGTCTTGGGTGTGTTTGTACTCTCTTTTCACTTTTTCTTATCCGCACAGACGTCCGGTTTGTAATACCATCGTTAACTAGATACTTAACCCCCTCCCCTCCTTTTATAAAAGAAGTTCTCTTTTTTTTTTTTTGTTTCTTCTTTTTTCTTCTTTTATTATTTTCTATCTTTTTTCCTTTTTCCTTTTTCAACCCAGCATGATTGACATATTGATTATGCATTTTTTATTTTTATTTTTATTATTTACATTTTTATTATTATTTTTATTTTAGGTGGTCATTACTGGCTTATTACCTTGTCTTACCATGAATACCAGCAACCTGGGTTCCCACACGCTACCCCAGAATACCTCAGCTCCCGGGTCGGACATTTTTCTGGTCCCTGTTCCTATACCTGCTACACCCCAATGTACTGACTATATGTAAGTACCTAGGGTGGGCTTGCCTGCCTTCCCCTAGCAAGACATGCCACACTTAGACTAATCACGTTTTACCATATCTTCCAGACGTCCCCATGTTATCGCCCCTGATGAGTGTCCTTCACACGAAACGCGTCGGGAATTTTGGGATGCAGACATATGTCTATAGTAAATTAGACCTTCAATTCAGAATGTTTTCTATGTTTTATTTACAATTTTATTGTCTATACCTCCATCTCCGGTGCAAGTGCTGCTGTAACATCACATGTATACATATGAGATTTTTGTTCTGGTTGTATAATTTCATCAATTGTGACCACTATATGGCACCATGTGGGTATATATTTGATGTACTCTTGATGTCTGTATTACGTGTGCACATACATATGTGCTTGTAAATACTTTATGAAATGATATTTATTGCAATGTCTTTTATTTATGTGGTCTATCATATTGATATGATTGTGCATTCGATCACGAATAATAAATATGCAATTTTCTATTCAGTCATTTCCACGGTGTCCATGACCTCATTTCAAAGTCCCAATTTTCCCAATTTAGCCTTTTTTACATTGTGGGGACACGAGACTGGTGATCAGTGAGTAACAAGCTGCAATAAACAGCTCATACTCACTGATCACCAGCCAGCTGCAGCGATCTGTTCTCCTATCCTCACTGACAACTTCTGAGTGTGGAGAGGAGAGCCAATTGCCTAGCAACCAGCTCTGTATTTACATCACATGATGGGTGTGATTGGACATGGCCATCATGTGATCAGGAGGGCCAATCTCAGAGCCCTCCTGCCGATTGGAGATGCGCCGTGTCCGGGTGACACAAGCGCATTGGGATCGCACCGCTGCGTGAGCATGCATGCGCAAGATCCCGCTCCTTCTGAGGGACCTTCCTGAAGTCCACTCAGAAGGAGAAAGCGCCCACCTGGCAGTTTATGTGCAGTGGCCAGGTGGGAAGTAGTTAAAGTGGTGTTCCGGCCGAAATTATACTTTTTAAAGAGGAGTTCCACCCAGGGGCTCCATTAAAAAAAAAAATTAAAAGTCAGCAGCTACAAATACTGCAGCTGCTGACTTTTAATTGGACACTTACCTGTCCCTGGGTCCAGCAATGCGGGGGATCGAAGCCCCGCTCGTCCCCCCCCTCCGCTCGTTGGCGTTTCAATTGTGGGCGCCGGGCTGTGGCTTCACAGCCTGGCACCCACTGCGCATGCGCGAGCGGTGCCGCGCGCCGTGATTGGCCGCTCAATCACCTGGGACCTGTAATGGGTCCCAGATGATTGACAGGAGGGAGGGAGCAGAGCAGAGCCCTTCCTGTGCCTGGGGGGAAGTGATGTCACCAGCCCAGGCAAAGGAAGAGGCAGACTATGAGCGACCACCTAGCAACAGGCATTTAGAGGTAAGTAAAAAAAAAAAAATATTCAAATTTTTTTTGGTTTTTTTTTTTTTACAATTTTTCAGTTAGTTTTGTTTTTTTGAGTGGAACCCCACTTTAAATAAAAATACCCCTATAATACACAAGCTTAATGTATTCTAGTAAAGTTAGTCTGTAAACTAAGGTCTGTTTTGTTAGTTTATAGCAGTAGTTTGTAATTTTATAAACTTACAGAAGGCCGTGGCCATCTTAAGTGTGGGCATTTGAAGCCAGACTGTATTTCTTCCTGGATCTCATTCTTGCAGATCTCGCACATGCTCAGTGCAGCACAAGCAGTGTAATAGGTTTCAGGTCAGGTTTCCATAGCAACGACAGTGTCAGAGGAAGTTGCTGGCCCTTCCCAGAAGGCATTGCAAACAGGAAATGATGCGATGGGCCGCGGCCAGGGAGGAGGAAGTGAAAAATGAATACAGCAGATGTACAGTAGGTGCTGAGAAAATTTTTTTTTAAATATCCAATTCGTTTACAGTGCACAGTTTAGTGAGGGATGCTAAAAAGTTGTAAAAGTGGGTGGAACTCCACTTTAAGGATTATAAAAAAATGGTTAAATGTAAATATCTTTTGGAGTGATTAACCAAATAATCTGGAATTCTTGAATAGGTTTGGGAAGTTGAGAACTTAGGCTGTGCAAAGTTGCAAGACAATTGATTGAGGTTAATGGACATTATGATACATTAAGCTCTTTACATTAAATGTTTAACCACTTCCCGACCGGCTCACGACGATATACGTCGGCAGAATGGCATGGCTGGGCAAAAGGACGTACCTGTACGTCCTTTTGAATTCCCCGGCGAGCCATTGCGTGCGCGCCGCCGGCAGCGCGCGCGCACGCCGGCCGGGAGCTCCGTGAGTCGGGCCGCGGGTCTCGCGGACTCGATCGCCGCGGGGATACCCGCGATCGCCTCACGGAGCGGATGAACGGGAAGATGCCGTTGTAAATAGCATCTCCCCGTTCTGCCTAGTGACAAGTGTCACTCGATCTCTGCTCCCTGTCATCGGAGCAGAGATCAGTGACGTCACCCACACAGCCCATCCCCCTACAGTTAGTAATCACTCCCTAGGACACACTTAACCCCTCCCCGCCCCCTAGTGGTTAACCCCTTCACTGCCAGTGTCATTTACACAGTAATCAGTGCATTTTTAATCGCACTGATCGCTGTATAAATGACAATGGTCCCAAAAATGTGTCAAAAATGTCCGACATGTCCGCCATAACGTCGCAGTCACAATAAAAATCGCTGATCGCCGCCATTACTAGTAAAAAAAAATGTATTAATAAAAATGCCATAAAACTATCCCCTATTTAGTAAACACTATAACGTTTGCGCAAACCAATTAATAAACGCTTATTGCGATTTTTTTTACCAAAAATATGTAGAAGAATACGATCGGCCTAAACTGAAGAAAAAAAATGTTTTTTTTTATATATTTTTGGGGGATATTTATTATAGCAAAATGTAAAAAATAATGCGTTTTTTTCAAAATTGTCGCTCTTATTTTGTTTATAGCGCAAAAAATAAAAATCGCAGAGGCGATCAAATACCACCAAAAGAAAGCTCTATTTGTGGGAAAAAAAGGACGTCAATTTTGTTTGGGAGCCACGTCGCACGACCGCGCAATTGTCAGTTAAAGCGACGCAGTGCCGAATCGCAAAAAACGCTCTGGTCAGGAAGGGGGTAAATCCTTCCGGGGCTGAAGTGGTTAAGAATTGTAAAATATAGCTTCATGGGAATAACTTTTGGTGCGATTTACCAAATGAGCTGAAATTTTCAGAATATGTTGACATTGATAGAGTCTTCTATTGTGTGAAGTTTGGGGGAACATGTGGTTAACATTTCAGGTCTTTTTTGTACATTAAGCCACATTAAGCTCTCCAAAAAACAAGCTTAATGTCCATAGTTTGCCTTGTGGTACACCGAATCGCATGAAACTTCTTGGATAGGTTTGGGAAGTTGAGAACTTAGGCTGTGCAAAGTTTCAAGACAATTGATTGAGGATAAGGCACATTATGGTACATTAAGCTCTTTACATTAAACATTTTAGCATTGTAAAATATAGCTTAATGTGAATAACTTTTGGTGTGATTTACTAAATGAGCTGAAATTTTCAGAATATGTTGGCATGGATAGAGTCTTCTATTGTGTGAAGTTTGGGGAAATTGGTTAACATTTAGGTCTTTTTTGTACATTAAGCTCTCCAAAAAACAAACTTAATGTTCCTAGTTTGCCTTGTGGATCACCAAATCGTATGAAAATTCTTGGGTAGGTTTGGGAAGTTGAGATTTTAGGCTGTGCAAAATTTCAGGGCAATTGATTGAGGTTTAGGCACTTTATTACACGTTAAGCTACATTAAGCAATTTTCACATTAAATGTTTTAGCATTGTAAAATATAGCTTAATGTGAATAACTTTTGGTGTGATTAACCAAATGAGCTGACATTTTCAGATTGTGTTGGCATGGATAGAGTCTTTTATTGAGTGAAGTTTGGGGGAAATTGGTTAACATTTAAGGTCTTTTTTGTACGTTAAGCCACATTAAGCTCTCCAAAAAACAAGCTTAATGTCCATAGTTTGCCTAGTGGACACCGAATCGCATGAAACTTCTTGGATAGGTTTGGAAAGTTGAGAACTTAGGCTGTGAAAAATTTTAGGGCAATTGATTGAGGTTTAGGCACTTTATTACATGTTAAGCTATATTAAGCCATTTTCACATTAAATGTTTTAGCATTGTAAAATATAGCTTAACGTGAATAACTTTTGGTGTGATTAACCAAATGAGCTGATATTTTCAGAATATGTTGGCATGGATAGAGTCTTTTATTGTGTGGAGTTTGGGGGAAATTGGTTAACATTTAAGGTTTTTTTTGTATGTTAAGCCACATTAAGTTCTCCAAAAAACAAGTTTAATGTCCATAGTTTGCCTTGTGGTACACTGAATCGCATTAAACTTCATGGATAGCTTTGGGAAGTTGAGAACATAGGGTGTGCAAAGTTTCAAGACAATTGATATAGGTTAAGGCCCATTATGGTACGTTAAGCTCTTTACATTAAACGTTTTAGCAATGTAAAATATAGCTTAATGTGAATAACTTTTGGTGTGATTTACTAAATGTGCTGAAGTTTTCAGAATATGTTGGCATGGATAGAGTCTTCTATTGTGTGAAGTTTGGGGGAAATTGGTTAACATTTAAGGTCTTTTTTGTACGTTAAGCTCCCCAAAAAACAAGCTTAATGTCCCTAGTTTGCCTTGTGGAACACCAAATCGCATGAAACTTCATGGATAGGTTTGGGAAGTTGAGATCTTAGGCTGTGCAAAGTTTCAGGGCAATTGATTGAGGTTTAGGCACCTTTTTACACCTTAAGCTACATTAAGCCATTTTCACATTAAATGTTTTAGCATTGTATAATATAGCTTAACGTGAATAACTTTTGGTGTGATTAACCAAATGAGCTGAAATTTTCAGAATGTGTTTGCATGGATAGAGTCTTCTATTGTGTGAAGTTTGGGGGGAAATTAGTTAACATTTAAGGTCTTTTTGTACATTAAGCCACATTAAGCTCCCCAAAAATCAAGCTTAATGTCCCTAGTAGGGATGAGCCGAACACCCCCCGGTTCGGTTCGCACCAGAACCTGCGAACGGACCGAAAGTTTGCACGAACGTTAGAACCCCATTGACGTCTATGGGACTCGAACGTTCGAAATCAAAAGTGCTCATTTTAAAAACTAATTTGCATGGTATTGTCCTAAAAAGGGTTTGGGGACCCGGGTCCTACCCCAGGGGACATGTATCAATGCAAAAAAAACTTTTAAAAACGGCCGTTTTTTCGGGAGCAGTGATTTTAATGATGCTTAAAGTTAAAAAAAAAAAAGTGAAATATTCCTTTAAATATCGTACCTGAGGGGTGTCTATAGTATGCCTGTAAAGTGACGCGTGTTTCCCGTGTTTAGAACAGTCCCTGCACCAAATGTCATTTTTAAAGGAAAAAATCTCATTTAAAACTGCTTGCGGGTTTAATGTAATGTCGGGTCCTGGCAATATGGATGAAAATCAGTGAGACAAACGGCATGGGTACCCCCCAGTCCATTACCAGGCCCTTTGGGTCTTGTATGGATATTAAGGGGAACCCCGCACCCAAATTAAAATAAGGAAAGGTGTGGGGCCACCAGGCCCTATATACTCTGAACAGCAGTATACAGGCGGTGCAAACAAGACAGGGACTGTAGGTTTGTTGTTAAGTAGAATCTCTTTGTAATTTTGAACGGGTACATTTTTAACGTGTTTAGTTCCAGCCAAAAAATCTTTTTTAAGCTTTTTGGAAAACATAGGGAAGGGTTATCACCCCTGTGACATTTGTTTTGCTGTCTTTCCTCCTCTTCAGAAGATTTCACCTCACTTTTTGTCCCAATGGATTGGAAAGCATCAGTGGAAAGGAGAAATGTTTTTCCTATATTAACTCTTACAGGAGAGAATTTCCCTTCCTAGGGGTAGATTTCATCTCACTTCCTGTTGTCTGCTTCCGTTTGCAAGTAGGAGTCGTTTGTAAGTTAGTTGTTTGAAAGTAGGGTCCTGCCCTATATACTCAGCAGAAATTTGGGCCTTAGGTGTTGCTGTGGCCACAACACTGTAAGCCCTCACAGGGCCCTGCTGTGAAATATTAGATCAAGAATTGTAATTACATGCCCCTGTTGAACAGGAGCTGAAAAATTAGGCCTTAAGCACTGGTGCTGGTGCCACAACACTGCAACCCCTCAAAGACACTCTTGTTGGAACGCAGGAACGAGCCCTGCTGCAAAGTATTGCATCAAAAATTGTAATTACACGCCCCTGTTAAACAAGGGCTGAAAAATTGGGCCTTAGGCACTGGTGCTGGTGCCACAACACTGCAACCCCTCACAGACACTCTAGTTGGAACGCAGGAACGAGCCCTGCTGCAAAGTATTACATCAAAAATTGTAATTACACGCCCCTGTTTAACAGGGGCAGAAAAAATGGGCCTTAGGCACTGGTCCTGGTGCCACAACACTGCAACCCCTCACAGACACTCTAGTTGGAACGCAGGAACGAGCCCTGCTGCAAAGTATTGCATCAAAAATTGTAATTACACGCCCCTGTTAAACAGGGGCAGAAAAAATGGGCCTTAGGCACTGGTGCTGGTGCCACAACACTGCAACCCCTCACAGACACTCTAGTTGGAATGCAGGAACGAGCCCTGCTGCAAAGTATTACATCAAAAATTGTAATTACACGCCCCTGTTAAACAGGGGCTGAAAAATTGTGCCTTAGGCACTGGTGGTGGCGCCCAGAGCCAAAAATGTTCTTACAAGCTATCAGCGTGATGATTGAGGAGGAAGAGGATAATTACTCAGGGATAGTCACTCAGCATCAGCATAGGCAGTCTTTGAAGGGATCTGAGATTTCAAAAAAAATTATTCGGTTACATCAGCATCAGGTGCTTGGTAGCTGGTGGTGATCCAAGACTGATTCATTTTTATGAAGGTCAGTCGATCGACTGAGTCAGTGGACAGACGCACCCTGTGATCGGTTACCACGCCTCCAGCAGCACTGAATGTGCGTTCCGAAAGAACGCTGGATGCAGGACAGGCCAGTAGCTCAATTGCATACTGTGCAAGCTCTGGCCAGTGATCCATCCTCAAGACCCAGTAACCCAGAGGATTTTCGGTGGGAAAGGTGTCCAACTCTGATCTTGCCCCTAGGTATTCCTGCACCATGTAAAACAGACGCTGGCGATGGTTGCTGGAACCGATCATACCTTGGGGCTGCGGACCAAAAAATTGTCTGAACGCATCGGTCAGACGGCCACCTTCTCCACCGCTCCTTCTTTGACTGACCGAAGCCTCAGCAACACGTTGTCCAGAAACAGGAGTTTGTAACCTCCCAGTCTGTGGGAACGCGTTGCACAGACCTTTCTGCAAGGCCTCCCGAAGATGTTTCATCCTCTGCTCCCTCTGCGATGGCAAGATAAGGTCCGCAACCTTACCCTTGTAACGTGGATCAAGGAGGGTTGCCAGCCAGTATTGGTCCCTCTCCTTGATACCACGAATACGAGGATCCTTACGCAGGCTTTGCAGGATCAGGGAGGCCATGCAGCGTAGGTTTGCTGAGGCATTCGGTCCGGAGTCCTCTGGGTCACTAAGGACGACATGGTCCTCAGCCACCTCCTCCCAGCCACGTACAAGTCCATGTGTTTCTTGGGACTGATCCCTTAAAGACTGCTGCTGATGCTGAGTGCCAGGCTCCACCTCCATACTGATAAAATCTTCCTCCTCCTCCTCCTCCTCCTCCTCCTCTTCGTCCTCTTCCTGTGTGATCGGCGGGCACGCAGGAACACTGTCTGGATAAAGGGGGCCTTGAGAGCTAAGGAAGTCCTCCTCTTCCTGCCTCTGTTCTGCCTCAAGTGCCCTGTCTATTATTCCACGCAGCGTGTGCTCCAACAGGTGGACAAGGGGGACAGTGTCACTGATGCATGCACTGTCACTGCTCACCATCCTCGTGGCCTCCTCAAATGGTGACAGGACAGTGCATGCATCCCTGATCATGGCCCACTGGCATGGGGAAAAAAAACCAAGCTCCCCTGACCCTGTCCTGGTGCCATAGTCGCACAGGTACTCATTGATGGCCCTCTGCTGCGTGTGCAGCCGCTGCAGCATGGCCAACGTTGAGTTCCACCTGGTGAGCATGTCACAGATTAGGCGGTTCTTGGGCAGGTTAAACTCCTTTTGGAGGTCCGTCAGCCGAGCACTGGCATTATATGACCGGCGGAAATGCACACAGACTTTCCTGGCCTGCCTCAGGACATCCTGTAAGCCCGAGTACCTGCCCAAGAACCGCTGCACCACCATGTTAAGGACGTGAGCCAAACAGGGCACATGGGTCATTTGTCCCTGTCAGAGGGCAGAGAGGAGGTTGGTGCCATTGTCGCAAACCACCATTCCTGCCTTAAGTTGGCGTGGCGTCAACCACCTCTGAACCTGCCCCTGCAGAGCTGACAGAACCTCTGCCCCAGTGTGGCTCCTGTCCCCCAAGCACACCAGCTCAAGCACCGCATGGCATCTTTTGGCCTGCTTACTTGCGTAGCCCCTTGAACGACTACGGAGCACCGCTGGTTCCGAGGAAGAGGCCATGGAGGAAGAAGAAGAGGAGGGGGTGGAGGAGAGAGGTGTGTCACAATCATTAGCATTTTGGAGGCGTGGTGGCGGAACAACCTCCAACACTACTGCACCTTGTCCTGCATCCTTCCCAGCTGCCAGCAGAGTCACCCAATGCGCCGTGAAACTTAGGTAACGTCCCTGTCCATGCCTGCTGGACCATGAGTCAGCGGTAATATGCACCTTACCGCTGACCGCCCTGTCCAGCGAGGCATGGACATTGCCTTCCACATGCTGGTAGAGAGCCGGAATCACCTTCCGTGAGAAAAAGTGGCGTTTGGGTACCTGCCACTGAGGAACCGCACATTCCACAAACTCACGGAAGAGGGCAGAGTCTACCAACTGAAAAGGCAGCAGTTGAAGTGCTAGCAATTTTGCCAAGCTAGCATTCAACCACTGGACATGTGGATGGCTGGGAGCAAACTTCTTTCGGCGGTGCAGCAGCTGGGGCAGGGAAATTTGCCTGGTACAATCTGACGTCGGTGTACCAAAAGCAGATTGCCCACAAGTACTTGGCTGTGACACACCTAATTCTACACCTTCATTCCTCTCAGTGCAGGTCTCAGAGAGGACTGAAGGTCTAGTGGGGTTGGAAATCTCAGCTGATGAGGAGCAAGGAGAGGTCCTCTTTGTTCTTTGGTGTGGGTCTTTTAGATACGCTTGCCAATGAACTGCATGGCAGGTCAACATATGTCTGGTCAAGCATGTGGTACCCAAGCGGGAGATGTTTTGGCCACGCGAGATACGCTTGAGACATATGTTGCAAATAGCAGCGGTGCGATCTGATGCACTCGTCTCAAAAAAGGCCCACACCAAAGAACTTTTTGAATAACGCGCAGAGACTGCAGCGCCCTGCACATGTGGAGCTTTGGGGTGTGATGCAGTCAATGTGCTGCCCTTAGGCTGGCCCCTGGAGGGCATCCTGCCTCGTTGGTGATGTGCCGCCTCCTCCTCCTCCTCCTCCTCCTCCTCTCTCCTATCAGGCACCCACGTTGAGTCAGTGACCTCATCATCCCCTCCCTCCTCATCACTGGAGCAAACCTGGCAGTATGCTGCAGCAGGGGGAGCATGACTGCCAGATTGCTGTCCTTCTTGGGCACCCCCTCTGTCCATGCTCATGTTACTGCCTTCATCAAACTCAGTATCATCATCAGAGCCTTCCAAACGCTGGGCATCCTCCTGGAGCATGTACCCAACACTGTGGTCAAACAGTTCGAGGGACTCCTCAGGAGGACATGGTGGGGCTAGGGAAGGAGTCACTGATGACATTGAGCCGAGGGAAGAGGCCGCTGCTTTGCCAGACAAAGTACCCTGGGCATGGGTGAGAGAGGATGAGGAGGATGAGGACAGCTTGGTCATCCACTCGACCAAGTCTTCCGCATGTTGCGGCTCAACATGGCCAGCTGCCGAAAAAAAGGCCAAGCGTGTCCCATGGCCACGTGCTGATGAGGATGCACCGTCTCCACGACCAGCACTAGACACAGAGCCTGCTTGCCCTCTCTTATTGGCTTGTGACTGTCTGCCTCTCCTTCTTGGCCTTCCAGACATACTAATGGCCTGTAGCTGCACTAAGCTGGGATATATATATATATATATATATATATATATATGTACTGATACTGCAGCTAGCAAAATCAACTGCCTGCCTGTAGTATGAGAACACCACCAACCTTCTACAGGTAGCTTTAGCTGAACACTGTGAGGTGGACGCACCCCACTAACTTGTAGGTTTAGCTGAACACTGTGAGCAGGACACACTGCACTAACTGTAAATAGTCTAGCTGCCTGACTGTGGTACTAATAGGATCAAAAGAACACCAGCAATTTTCTTCAGGTAGCTGTATTTACTGTAACAAGACAAGCCTGCCTGTCAGTAAGAAGATAACAGAAACGGATCTAGCTGAACACTGTGAGCAGGACGCACCCCACTAGCTTGTAGATTTAGCTGAACACTGTGAGGTGGACGCACCCCACTAACTTGTAGGTTTAGCTGAACACTGTGAGCAGAACGCACCCCACTAACTTGTAGGTTTAGCAGAACACTGTGAGCAGGACGCACTGCACTAACTGTAAATAGTCTAGCTGCCTGACTGTGGTACTAATAGGATCAAAAGAACACCAGCAATTTTCTTCAGGTAGCTGTATTTACTGTAACAAGACAAGCCTGCCTGTCAGTAAGAAGATAACAGAAACGGATCTAGCTGAACACTGTGAGCAGGACGCACCCCGCTAGCTTGTAGGTTTAGCTGAACACTGTGAGGTGGACGCACCCCACTAACTTGTAGGTTTAGCTGAACACTGTGAGCAGGACGCACCCCACTAACTTGTAGGTTTAGCAGAACACTGTGAGCAGGACGCACTGCACTAACTGTAAATAGTCTAGCTGCCTGACTGTGGTACTAATAGGATCAAAAGAACACCAGCAATTTTCTTCAGGTAGCTGTATTTACTGTAACAAGACAAGCCTGCCTGTGAGTAAGAAGATAACAGAAACGGATCTAGCTGAACACTGTGAGCAGGACGCACCCCACTAGCTTGTAGGTTTAGCTGAACACTGTGAGCAGGACGCACCCCACTAACTTGTAGGTTTAGCAGAACACTGTGAGCAGGACGCACTGCACTAACTGTAAATAGTCTAGCTGCCTGACTGTGGTACTAATAGGATCAAAAGAACACCAGCAATTTTCTTCAGGTAGCTGTATTTACTGTAACAAGACAAGCCTGCCTGTCAGTAAGAAGATAACAGAAACGGATCTAGCTGAACACTGTGAGCAGGACGCACTGCACTAAATGTAAATAGTCTAGCTGCCTGACTGTGGTACTAATAGGATCAAAAGAACACCAGTAATTTTCTTCAAAATACTGTAACAAGACAAGCCTGCCTGTCAGTAGGAAGATAACAGGAACGGATCTAGCTGAACACTGTGAGCAGGACGCACTGCACTAACTGTAAATAGTCTAGCTGCCTGACTGTGGTACTAATAGGATCAAAAGAACACCAGTAATTTTCTTCAAAATACTGTAACAAGACAAGCCTGCCTGTCAGTAGGAAGATAACAGGAACGGATCTAGCTGAACACTGTGAGCAGGACGCACTGCACTAAATGTAAATAGTCTAGAAGATAACAGGAACGGATCTAGCTAAACTGAATACAGTGTATATATATATATATATATATATATATATGCAACACCTGGGATGCATATATATACACAATACACTTTAAGTGCAGCTAACTGACTGACTGTCCTGCCTAATCTAGCTAACTCAAATGAAATGACACTGTCTCTCTCTCTCTCTATTTCTCAGCACACCGGAACACACTGCACAGGGCCGCTGTGCAGGCGGCCTTATATAGTGTGGGGCGTGTACTAAATCCCCTGAGCCATAATTGGCCAAAGCCTCCTTGGCTTTGGCCAATTACGGCTCTCTGTTAAGGCGGCGCTGTGATTGGCCAAGCATGCGGGTCATAGTGCATGCTTGGCCAATCATCAGCAAGCAATGCACTGCGATGCCGCAGTGAATTATGGGCCGTGACGCGCCACACGAATTTGGCGCGAACGGCCCATATCGTTCGCAATTTGGCGAGCGAACGAACAGCCGATGTTCGAGTCGAACATGGGTTCGACTCGAACACGAAGCTCATCCCTAGTCCCTAGTTTGCCTTGTAGAACACCGAATCGCATGAAACTTCTTGGATAGGTTTGGAAATGTAAAAACTTAAGCTGTGCAAAATTTCAGGGCAATTGATTGAGGTTTAGGCACTTTATTACACGTTAAGCTACATTAAGCCATTTTCACATTAAATGTTTTAGTATGTCACGAATATTAGTTTAGTGTCAGTCTAGGGATAGTGTGAGTGTAGTGAGGAGGACCATCATTAAGCTTTGCATAGTGTGCACCTAGAGTAGGGACAGCTCAGAAAGTTTTACTGTAGTGTAGTGAGACTGTGTCATTCATATATACATTAGTGTAGATTAGGGATAGCTCAGATAGTTTCAGTTTCAGTGTAGTGTGGTGAGACCGTGTCAGTAATTTTGACATTAGTGTACAGTGGAGACGGAAAGTATTCAGACCCCCTTAAATTTTTCACTCTTTGTTATATTGCAGCCATTTGCTAAAATCATTTAAGTTCATTTTTTTCCTCATTAATGTACACACAGCACCCCATATTGACAGAAAAACACAGAATTGTTGACATTTTTGCAGATTTATTAAAAAAGAAAGACTGAAATATCACATAGTCCTAAGTATTCAGACCCTTTGCTCAGTATTTAGTAGAAGCACCCTTTTGATCTAATACAGCCATAAGTCTTTTTGGGAAAGATGCAACAAGTTTTTCACACATGAATTTGGGGATCCTCTGCAATTGCTCCATGTTGGTGGACAGCCATTTTTAGGTCTCTCCAGAGATGCTCTGGGTTAGGTCAGGGCTCTGGCTGGACCATTCAAGAACAGTCACGGAGTTGTTGTGAAGTCACTCCTTCGTTATTTTAGCTGTGTGCTTAGGGTCATTATCTTGTTGGAAGGTAAACCTTTGGCCCAGTCTGAGGTCCTGAGCACTCTGGAGAAGGTTTTCGTTCAGGATATCCCTGTACTTGGCAGCATTCATCTTTCCCTTGATTGCAACCAGTCGTCCTGTCCTTGAAGCTGAAAAACACCCCCACAGCATGATGCTGCCACTGCCATGCTTCACTGTTGGGACTGTATTGGACAGGTGATGAGCATTGCCTGGTTTTCTCCACACATACCGCTTAGAATTAAGGCCAAAAAGTTCTATCTTGGTCTAATCAGACCAGAGAATCTTATTTCTCACCATCTTGGAGTCTTTCAGGTGTTTTTTAGCAAACTCCATGCAGGCTTTCATGTGTCTTGCACTGAGGAGAGGCTTCTGTCGGGCCACTCTGCCATGAAGCCCCGACTGGTGGAGGACTGCAGTGATGGTTGACTTTCTACAACTTTCTCCCATCTCCCGACTGCATCTTTGGAGTTCAGCCACAGTGATCTTTGGGTTCTTCTTTACCTCTCTCACCAAGGCTCTTCTCCCCCGATAGCTCAGTTTGGCTGGACGACCAGCTCTAGGAAGGGTTTTGGTCATCCCAAATGTCTTCCATTTAAGGATTATGGAGGCCACTGTGCTCTTAGGAACCTTAAGTGCAGCAGAATTTTTTTGTAACCTTGGCCAGATTTGTGCCTTGCCACAATTCTGTCTCTGAGCTCTTCAGGCAGTTCCTTTGACCCCCATGATTCTCATTTGCTCTGACATGCTGGACTCAAATGAAGGTGTAGAACCATCTCAAGGATGATCAGAAGAAATGGACAGCACCTGAGTTAAATATATGAGTGTCACAGCAAAGGGTCTGAATCCTTAGGACCATGTGATATTTCTGTTTTTCTTTTTTAATAAATCTGCAAAAATGTCAACAATTCTGTGTTTTTCTGTCAATATGGGGTGC
Organism: Aquarana catesbeiana; assembly: GCF_042186555.1. Lineage (NCBI taxonomy): Eukaryota > Metazoa > Chordata > Amphibia > Anura > Ranidae > Aquarana > Aquarana catesbeiana. The sequence continues at coordinate 34,783,633 of NC_133325.1, read as the reverse complement.
TGTGTGTACATTAATGAGGAAAAATGAACTTAAATGATTTTAGCAAATGGCTGCAATATAACAAAGAGTGAAAAATTTAAGGGGGACCAAATACTTTCCGTCCCCACTGTATAGTTTAATTCCTGGTGTATTGTTTCTAATATACTTCAGCCAGACAGGTGACTCACTGAGCTGCAATTCATAAAATATATATCCACTGCATTGTATTCCATCCAAGCCTATACCTGACTGTAGGCCATTCATTGTGTGCGTGTTCAAAGACACTTTCAGCCAGGCAGGTGACTCACTGACCTGCAGTTCATTTAATATATATATATATATATATATATATATATACAGGCTTGTATATATATATAGTCTAGCCAAGCCTATACCTGACTGTAAGCCATTGCCTGAGTGTGTGTTCAAGACACTTTCAGCCAGGTAGGTGACTCACTGAGCTGCAGTTCATAAAATATATATCCACTGCATTGTAGTCCAGCCAAGCCTATACCTTACTGTAGGCTATTCCTGGTGTACTGTTTTTAGTAAACTTCAGGAGTTATTTTGCTAATTTAATTGTACAGTATGTCTGGAAGGCCACCAAGGAGAGGCAGACGCTCACAGGCCACTAAAAGAGGGCAAGCAGGCTCTGTGTCTACAGCAAACAGTGCTGGTCATGGACACGGTGCATCCTCAACACATGGCCATGGGGCACGCTTGTCCTTTTTTTTGGCAGCTGGCCACGTTGAGCCACAACATGCAGAAGAGTTGGTAGAGTGGATGACCAAGCCATCCTCATCCTCTTCATCCTCTGTAACCCAGGCTCAGCGTACTTTGTCTGCCAATGCAACTGTCAAAGCGGCCTCTTCCATCGGCTCAATGTCATCAGTCACTCCTGCCCTAGCCCCACCATCATGCCCTGAGGAGTCCCCCAAACTGTTCGACCACAGTGTAGGGTACATGCTGCAGGAGGATGCATAGCATTTTGAAGGCTCTGATGATGGTACCCAGGTTGAGGATGAAGGCAGTAACGTGAGCCCAGAGAGAAGAGGGGGTGCCCAAGAAGGACAAGAAACTGGCAGTCATGTTCCCCCATCTGCAGCATACTGCCAGGTTTGCTCCAGTGGCGAGGGGGTAGGGGATGATGAGGTCACTGACTCTACATGGGTGCCTGATAGAAGAGAGGAGGAGGAGAGGGCACATCTCCAATGAGGCAGGATGCCCTCCAGGGGCCAGCTTAAGGGCAGCCAACCGACTGCATCACACCGCAGAGCTCCACATGTGCAGGGCGCTGCTGACTGAATTTTGTTTCCAAAAGTTCTTTGGTGGGGGCCTTTTTTGAGACGTGTGCAGAAGATCGCACTGTTGCTGTTTGCAACATATGTCTGAAGCGTATCAAGCATGGCCAAAACAGCAGCCGCTTGGGCACCACATGCTTGACCAGACATATGTCGAGCTCCCATGCAGTCTGTTGGCAACAGTACTTAAAAGACCCACACCAAAGAACAAGGCGGACCTCTCCTTGCTCCTCATCAGCTGGGATCTCCAACCCCACTATACCTTCAGTCCTCTCAGAAACCAGCACTGGCAGGAATGAAGGTGTAGAATTAGGTGTGCCAAGTACTTGCGGGCAATCTGCTATTGCTACACCAACGTCCGATTGTAGCAGGCAAATTTATCTACTCCAGTTGCTAAACCGGTGAAAGAAATTCAGTCCCAGCCATCCACATGCTCAGCGGCTGAATGCTAGTTTGGCTAAAATGCTAGCATTCCAACTGCTGCCTTTTCAGCTGGTAGACTCTGCCCCCTTTCGAGAATTTGTGGAATGTGCGGTACCTCAGTGGCAGGTTCCCAAATGCCAATTTTTTTCTCGTAAGGCAATTCTGGCTCTCTACCGACATGTGGAAGGCAATGTCTTGGCCTCGTTGGACAGGGCGGTCAGCGGTAAGGTGCATATGACTCATGATCCAGCAGGCATGGACAGGGATGTTACCTTTCTTTCACAGTGCACTGGGTAACCCTGCTGGCAGCTGTGAAGAATGCAGGACAGGGTGCAATATTGTTGGAGCTTGTTCTGTCACCACGCCTCCAAACTGCTGGTAGTGGTGATTCTGCCACACCTCTCTCCTCCACCCCCTCCTCTTCTTCTTCCTCTATGGCCTCTTCCTGTGCAGATTTGTCCTCAGAACCAGCGGTGCTCCGTAGGCATTCTAGAGGCTACACAAGAAGCACTCAGGCAAAAAGATGCCATGGGGTGCTTGAGTTGGTCTGCTTGTGCCCTGTTTGGCTCACGTCCTTAATTTGGTGGTGCAGCGGTTCTTGTGCAGGCTTACAGGATATCCTGAGGCAGGCCAGGAAAGTCTGTGGGCATTTCCGCCGGTCATATAAGGCCAGTGCTCGGCTGGCTGACCTTCAAAAGGAATGCAACCTGCCCAAGAACTGCCTCATCTGTGACATACCCACCAGGTGGAACTCAACATTGGCAATGCTGCAGCGGCTGCACACGCAGCAGAGGGCCATCAACGAGTACCTGTGCGAGTATGGCACCAGTCAGGGTCAGGGGAGCTTGGCTTTTTTTCGCCACACCAGTGGCTCATCATCAAGAATGCATGCACTGTTCTGTCACCATTTGAGGAGGCCACAAGGATGGTGAGCAATGACGGTGCATGCATCAGTGATACTGTCCCTCTTGTCTACCTGTTGGAGCACACGCTCCATGGAATAATTGACAGGGCACTTGAGGCAGAACAGAGCGAGGAAGAGGAGGACTTCCTTACCTCTCAAGGCCTCCTTTATCCAGACAGTATTCCTGCGGGTCTGCCGATCTCACAGGAAGAGGAAGAGGAGGATGAGGATTGTGTCAGCATGGGGGTGGAGCCTAGCACTCAGCATCAGCAGCAGTCTTCAAGGGATTGTTTACAGTCCCCAGAAATCCATGTATTTGTATGTGGCTGGGAGGAGGTGGCTGCGGATCAGGTCGTCCTTAGTGACCCAGAGGATTCCGGATCGAATGCCTCAGCAAACCTATGCTGCATGGCCTCCCTGATCCTGCAAAGCCTGTGAAAGGATCCTCTGATTCATGTGATCAAGGAGAGGGATCACTACTGAATGGCAACCCTTCCTTGATTCATGTTACAAGGGTAAGGTTGCTGAACTTATCCAGCCGTCGCAGAGGGAGCAGAGGATGAAACATCTTCGGGAGGCCTTCCAGAAAGGTTTCTGCAACGCGTTTCCAGAGACTGGGAGGATACAAATTCCTGGTCCTGGACAACGTGTTGCTGAGGCTTCGGTCAGTCACAGAAGGAGCGGTGGAGAAGGTGGCCATCTGACCAATGCGTTCAGACAATTTTTTAGTCTGCAGCCCCAAGGTATGATCGGTTCCAGCAACCATCGCCAGCGTCTGTTGTACATGGTGCAGGAATACCTAGGGGCAAGAGTTTAGACTTGGAGACCTTTCCAACTGAAAATCCACTGGGTTACTGGGTCTTGGGGATGGATCACTGGCCAGAGCTTGCATAGTTTGCAATTGAGCTACTGGCCTGGCCTGCATCCAGCGTTCTTTCGGAACGAACATTCAGTGCCGCTGGAGGCTTTGTAACCGATCACAGAGTGCGCCTGTCCACCGACTCGGTTGACTGGCTCACCTTCATAAAAATGAATCAGTCTTGGATCACCAGCTACCAAGCACCTGATGATGATGTAACCAATTTTTTTTTATGAATGTGAGATCCCTTGAAGACTGCCTATGCTGATGCTGACTGACTAACCTGTTATGCCGAGTGACTAAAGCCCAATTTTTCTGCTTCTGTTTAACAGGGGCGTGTAATTACAATTTTTGCTGTAATATTTTGCAGCAGGGCTCGTTCCTACACTCAGCTAGAGTATCTGTGAGGGGTTGCATTGTTGTGGCACCAGCACCAGTGCCTAAAGCCCAATTTTTCTGACCCTGTTCAACAGGGGCATGTAATTACAATTCTCAATATAATATTTCACAGCAGGGCCTGTTCCAGCGCCCACTAAGAGTAACTGTGAGAGCTTACAGTGTTGTGGCAACACCACAACACCACCACCAATTTTTCACTTTTATTTTTTTCACTTTAAGCATTATTAAAATCACTGTTCCCGGAAAAACTGCCATTTTTAAAACTTTCTTTTGCATTGATACATGTCCCCTGGGGCAGGACCCAGGTCCCCAAACCCTTTTTAGGACAATAACTTGCATATTAGCCTTTAAAATTCGCACTTTTGATTTCTCACGTTCAAGTCCCATAGACTTTAACGGTGTTCGAATGTTTGCGCAAACTTTCGGTCCGTTCGCATGTTCTGGATGCGAACCGAACTGGGGGGTGTTCGGCTCATCCCTGTGCAGCATTACAGGCCTCCACAGACCACTGTACAGAGCACTGTGTAGCATTACAGCCATTATCCATAGCACTATGTAGCATTACAGCCACCATCCAGAGCACTGTGCAGCATTACAGGCTTCCCCAGACCACCGTCCAGCATTACAGGCCTCTTGAGCTCAGAATACCATCCAGAGCATTGTGTAGCATTAGAGCCACTGTCCAGAGCACTGTGCAGCATTACAGGCCTCCTCAGAACACTGTTCAGAGCACTGTGCAGCACTGTAGGCCTCCTCAGCTCAGGCCACCAACTAGAGCACTGTGTAGCATTACAGCCACCATCCAGAGCACTGTGCAACATTACAGGCCTCTCAGATCACCATGCAGAGCACCGTGGAGCATTGCAGGCCTCCTCAGACCACTGTCCAGAGCACCGTGGAGTATTACAGGTCTCCCCAGACCTGTGCAGTATTACAGGCCTCCTAAGACTACCATCCAGAGCACTGTGCAGCATTACATAGACTGGCAAAAGCTCACATCATTACATGACCTACTGCTGCCTTTTGCAGAACATACTAAAACCCTTCAGAGTATCACCATGTCCATGTCCCTGGCTTTCCCTGCCCTCTTTGATCTACCCAGCCATCTTGAGGACTTTAAATAGAACACTAGCTACCAAGACCTTGTCACAAGTGCACAGGGAATGAAAGGGAATATAAACCATCATTTTGCTTCATTCTTAGATCCAATTGATGCGCAGCTGCTTTTTTGTCAACCCTGCTGTCTGTGAAACCCTTGTTCATGTGGTGTATGACAATATTCAGGAACTGTTTAAAAAGGCAGTGGAGTATGCTGTAAGAAAATCCACATTGCCCCAAACACAGAGAGGGTATTCAGTGTCACAAGTGACTTCTCTAGAGCCCGGTGGAATAGAGCAATGGCTAAAACAAATAGAAGTGTTTTATGCTCCAGGTATTTCTATTTCTAACTTAAGAAGCATACCTAATACTATACTTGTGGGCAGTGCCGGGACAAGGTCTTCCAGCACCCAGGGCAAAGATGCCAAACTGTGCCCTCTCCCCCACCTTCCCTTAGGGTTAGGGGTCAGGGCGACTCCATCCCTGCAATAAACCATTGCAGGAAAAATGATCCGCACTCCGGTTGTTGCGCTTTAAAAAATCTTTGTTTTTGTTGACAGGCCACAGTGAACAAACGCAGATGAAAACAGTTGACGCGTTTCAGCCTATAAGGCCATAGTCGGTTATGACTAAGGCCTTATAGGCTGAAACGTGTCAACTTATGACTAAAGCCTTATAGGCTGAAACGCATCAACTGTTTTCATCTGCGTTTGTTCACTGTGGCTTGTCAATAAAAACAAAGGTTTTTTAAAGAGCGGATCATTTTTCCTACATTACTTTACAGTAGCACTGACTTTTTACACAATAAACCATTGCGCCCAGGGCAGCCGCCCCTCCTGCCCACCCCTTGTCCCGGCCCTGCTTGTGGGTTGTGCTTATTGTGATAGGAAGGATCAATATTTTAAACAACAGTTTTAATTGGCAATTTAAATTCATAGGAAAAATGCACAGGCTACAAACGCCATTGGTATGTGGAACTATAACAACCAAAGCAATATTCTTGTAACAAAACTTGGTTTTACTTAAATAAAGACGTTATATAATGACTAAATCTGTGTCTGTGGTGCATGTTCAAACCTTAATACTATAAATAACAACATATTCTATTTTCCACTCCAGGAGTATATAATGCGTTTGGAAATAGTAGAGAAATGCATCCGATTTGCATCCAATTTGCATGTCAGGAGATTGTGACTTGCTCTCAATAAAGCTGGTTCACACATCACCGCAGCGGCTTTGGAGTGAACTGCACAGGAGTCCTTTGTGTCCGTTTCAGGTCCGAACTCAGCCAAAAATTCAGAACGGAATCAGACCTGAAACGGTGAACAGGGATGCACCGGACCCCTGCCATGAGCTGCTCCCTACTGCAGTGTGAACCTGGCCTCAGACTAAAATGAAGTAAAATTTTGCTGCCAAAACACTGCATAGAATCCCTCCTTCGTGCAGTCTCTTGGGTAGAGCGCCTCAGTCTCCAAATAGGATCACACACCTGTCTTCCAATAGGAGCACACCTCCCTTCTGGCTGGAGCACACAGCTCTCTTTTGATGGAACCCTGAGCTATGGCCAACTCCTTGCTTATAACAAGCACACATACCTGCAAAGATCTGGACACAGGATTGAAGGCTGCATTCCACCCAAGACACTTTAAAGTCTTCAAGCTCCAGGCCCCAACCTGGGATTACAAAACCCAGAGAAAGCTGAAAACACAGTCTTCTCTGCTCACAATAAACATGCTGGAGCCCTACACTCTACATTACCATGTGTCATTCCTACCTCCATTTTCATAGTGGCAGGGCCTTGTGCTATCACATTATCTACAAGTGAGTGTACCTCATTTGCAAACAATAAATGGTTTATTTACAGAGCACTATGTTTTTTTCATTTCTTTGTATCTTTAAAAATGAGCGATCATCCTAGATATTAAAGTAGAACTATAGGCAAAACTATTTTTTTTTTTCATTTTGGATAGAGTAAGGGGGGGTTATAAGCCCTGTCAGATTTTTTTGTGTCCCATTGCGGAGATCTTCTTTCACTTCCTGTCCCAAAACCAAATAAAAAGTGAGAGGAAAGCCCTGAAAATTAAGTGCAACCAGAACTAGTGTGCCCATTGGAAGATTTCCCATCTATTACTTTTCTGGGGACAACCCAAAATGTGGGTAATTTCTGTCACTTTCACTTTCATAATGTTAAACAGGATAAATAGAGAGGGTGAATATCCTTAATGGGGGCACAGAAAGCTATACAAACTATCAGGTGTTCTACTCCATGTCCACTCCATGCAAAACTAAAAAAAAAAGGGATAAGGGCTTGAGACCTTTATCTGTAAAGTTCTGATTAATAAGGTGAAGGATTGCCTATAAGTGTACCCATTGCATATGGTTTTGCATACTGCCCCTACAATCATTACTTTCCTCTACTTCACCCTTTCAGCAAAAATCCCCACTTCCCGAATCCAAAAAAATATTTAAATCCAGCACTAATCTGCACGCTCACCCCCTCCCCAGCACAAATCCTCTCATCCCTTCTCCCCCTCCAAGAACAAATCCTCCAACCAAATCCCCCTGCCCACACAAATGTTGTTCCCTCTTCCTCAGCACAAGTCCTCCTCCAAACCCCCAAATCTCCAGTCCTAGCACCATCCCCTTTACTTCTCCATCCAGACACTTATCCCTACCCCCTCAATTCCCCCTCCCAACACAAATCGTCTTCCCCTCCCAACAAATTACCCCCCAATATCCCTCTCACAATAAATCCTCTTCCATACCCCAAATCCTCCCTTCCAGCACGAACCCCCCATTCCAGTACAAATTCTCCCCTGCGCAACTCCTCTCTCCAAATCCCCCAAGCACAAATCCTCTCCCCTCAAATTCCCCATACCAGCATGAAAAATCCAACATGTCTCCCCCAAATCCCCCTTCCCAGCTCAAATCTCCCTCCCAATCCCCCCTCCCACCACAACGTGTACAAGAGGGGGGGAGTTTCAAATCCCCTCCTTCTAGCACAAATCCTCTCCCCTACCAAAGCACCCCCTAGCATTTATTCTCTTAACCCCATCTCCCCCCGAATCACCCCTCCAAGACTAAATCTTGGTTAGCTTTACCCCCTACCCCCTTTGCTAGTCACTGTGCCCCCCTCCCCTGCAAGTCTCCATCTATATTACATTTACTACAGACCTCCAATCAGCACGGCACATGCAGAACGATGTCCCTACTCCCTGGCTCCTCCTCCTGTTTGTATACATGAAAACATCAGAGCTGAGGAGGAGGAGTCCACTTCAGTCAACTCTGCTGTGAGTTAGTGTGACAGGCACCGTTTGGGGGAGATGCTGGTTGCGATACAGAGATGTAGTCATGACTGTGGGCCCTCAGTTACCCTGTAACAGATGTGAAGCAGGTGTAACTGGTGTCCACACTAGCACATCCCTGCTGGGCAAGTTACTGGAGTATTCTGGCACTGGGCTCCACTCTAGGATTCAGCCTTGATTCGCTAGGATGCTGGGATTAAATCCAAATCCTGAGACGGTCCTGGTGAATCCGGGACAGTTGGGATCATATGTATTTTTATGATCATGGTTATAGATCATTTATCACGTTTTTTCACTGCACTGCACATGTTCCTGCATTGAAGCTCTCAGGTTTAAGAAAAATCCCATGGAAAGGAGGTAGATACCCAAATTGTATTCCAAGCAAGGTGACACTGTCCCTTTCAGAATTGTAAGGAAATTGTGGCCTGTGACTTCTCACCACCATACAGTCTGTGAAATGAATGACGAAGTTGGGGCCCATGGTCTCTCACCACCTATTATCTGTAAGCCTCCTCTTGCTCTCTGGTATAATGAACCGGTGGTGTTGTCAGCGACGTGGGACCCTGTATTGACAATCTCTCACAAAACCGTGACACCCCATTCATCCAACTTCCTGTGTCTCTCTGAAAGCTGTACCCTCTGTGCAGATATGGCAGCCCAGTTTCTTTCTTACACTTTGAACTTGAAACACTAACCACGTTGATGTTATCTAGTGGTTGATAATGCACATGCTTTGTTTTATTCATATTGAAAAAGCGCAACATCTGTTTTGTATTATTTTGGTGTTTTTCACATTAGGCTTGCAGCTCACTAAACTTATTTTATTCTGTTCGTAAGTTTTTTGAGGATATTACTGATGTTAGGCTGACTTATCTGTAGTTCCCAGGTATATATCTAGGCCCCTTCTAGAATATAGGTACCAGTCAGCTGGTATCATTTCAGTCAGCAAGCAGTTTGACTATAGCACATTTGCACACTCTGACCTTTGCTCACTGCACAGTACACCTCTCATTGATCCCTCTGCTTCAACTTAGTTTAAAAGTTCCTTCAACCTTCTGCCCAACTTCTCACCCAACAGAGCTTTAGCATCCCCATTTAGAGCCAGTAACCGACCGCAAAGTTGGCCCAGTTCTCTCTGAACCCAAAACCCTCCTTTCTACAACAGTTTACCTCTCTATGCTCCTGCTGCCTCTCTGGTGTGTGGAAGAGAAAAGCTGCGCTATATAAATGCAGGTAAACAATGCGTTGTGTATACAAAACGCTAAAGTGCAGTTCAGACGTATGACACCCAGGTGGGCTAATCCTTAACAGTGCCACCACCTAATAAAAGACTTGCTTACCAGATAGTAAGCAAGAAGGAGCGGATGGCTAAAACACAGCCAAGGCCTTTCAATACACCGGCAGAGGCGTCCAGACAGGGGCAGTCAGTGACTTGGATCCGTGCTCCAATTCCTCCACAGCGTGGATAACCCATAGATAACCGGGAGAGGCGTCCAGACAGGGGCAGTCACTGACTTGGATCCGTGCTCCAATTCCTCCACAGCGTGGATAACCCATAGAACTCAGCAATGATCAGGGTAATCGGGATATAAAAGAAAGGCAACCATAGCGTAATCTTGCTTTATAAGGTTTATTAGTAAAAAAGTATTGCACTTACAATTGAATTGCAGAGTATTCACGCTAAAAGCAGAGCCAGCCGGCTATAATAGAGATACCCGTCCTCCTAGGACAACAGTGTGGTGACGTCAGCACGTATCCTCCTCCAGACACATTTCGTCACAGGTTGACGTTGTCAATGGGGATCCCCATTGACAACGTCAACGGCTCTGCTTTTAGCGCGAATACTCTGCAATTCAATTGTAAGTGCAATACTTTTTTACTAATAAACCTTATAAAGCGAGATTACGCTATGGTTGCCTTTCTTTTATATCTCGATTACCCTGATCATTGCTGAGTTCTATGGGTTATCCACGCTGTGGAGGAATTGGAGCACGGATCCAAGTCAGTGACTGCCCCTGTCTGGACGCCTCTGCCGATGTATTGAAAGACCTTGGCTGGGTTTTAACCTTCTGCTCCTTCTTGCTTACTATCTGGTAAGCAAGTCTTTTATTAGGTGGTGGCACTGTTAAGGATTAGCTCACCTGGGTGTCATACGTCTGAACTGCACTTTAGCGTTTTGGATACACAACGCATTGTTTACCTGCATTTATATAGCGCAGCTTTTCTCTTCCATATACTACGTGCAATCTTTGCTATATGCTGCAGCTTCTGCTTTGGGACTTTTTACATTTATTTTTTTATATTTATAACTATGATTAATATCATCTATCTTCAATAAGATTGCTGTATGTACTTGAGCGCATTTTTTTCCCCTATATATAGTCTCTGGCGTGGCTTGTGGTTCAGGCAATATTTCTGAGAACACTACCATAGAAATCCTTTTTCTAGAAGGCACTGAAGTCCCAGAAATTCTTCTTTTCCATTCTAACAGCAGGCAGGTGAAGGAGTTTGCCTTGAGAGAGAAGAGAAGAAGGGGTGCACCAGCCTTGTGCATTATCTTTTATAAAAATATTTATTGAATAAAATGATAAAAGGAAATAACTCACAAGCAATTTAGGAGAAGGCACAACGTGAAAATGCACTGACTGACAGCATGCGGTCTAGGATGAGCGAAACCTTCCAAGGGTCGTGGAGGAACACACAAGCATCACTACCAGCTGACGCGTTTTGAAAGGAACATCCCTTCTTCATCAGAGCTTAGCCGGAGTTTAGCAGGAGTTTGCCTGGTTCACTTTTAACTCCAACACAAACACCTGTTTTTTTGGAGCTAAGGCCATCCTTGGCCAATGAATCTTTTCTTCATAGGTGACTTCAGGGTCATCCAGAACTACGCTCAGGCCTGGATGGCCATTTTGCTCTCTGCAGCACTGGGCAGCTGTGGCAGGGTCCATTGTGGCTCCTGAGCATATGGTAGCTGTGGTTCTTCATTCACAGAACAGGAAACCCCCGCATGTTTTGCTTACCCCCAAAGGAGGTGCTGATTGATGGATGACAGTGACCCTTCTGCCAATGCCTCTGATACACCAAGGCTAAAGAAAGTGCTTTTACTTTGGGAAATGCTCCCCATAAAGCAGCATACAGAATGGCAATAACAATAATCAAAAACAAATGCAATTTTGTATGTAGCAAAGTTCTGGGTCCCTTGAGGCCTAATGATGACCTCCAGAATTAGGGACAGCTGACATCCTTCTGTGTACAGTGGGTTACAAGGCATGGTGGGTGTACTGCAAGATGAAATGGTGGGCGCCAGACACTTTTTGAATGCAAAGAGATTTATTGTCTCTTGAACAGAACTGTGGGAGAGAGGGTAAGGGCCAGGACAC